>NC_064758.1:9760230-10074548 GCF_011397635.1 Epinephelus fuscoguttatus | reverse complement strand
AAAAACATATAGTCATGTTTGCAATACGGTCCCTGTATATCTAGCTATCTTGGGACATAAAAGACATAAAAGTGGCTGGGCTTTCTCTCTCTGAAGTATGAGAGTGTGTAACAGCAGCAAGGCTCGTCCCCTCTAATGATGGTGTTGGTGGAGGGGGTGTCTTGGTCGAAGTGGCGCAGTTTATGGCCGCACAGAGATTAGAAATAATCGTGGAGGCAAACAGCTAGCGGCTAAACAAGTCGTAAAGACGTCAGAGGCGAGGGACGTCCTGCTCAAGGACTTGCGGTCAAAGGAGGTGGGAGGAGGAGGGAGGTGGGGGAGGAAGGGGTTTATAGGGCATCTGTTGGCGTGTGGTTTGCAGATTTACAGATGCTGGGCTGAAGAGGAGAGCACTGGTTGGGGGAAAGAGGGCAGTGCACAACAGCAAGGGGACACTGCATGACTCCAGTGGGAGCCATGAGAGCTGTCAAATAAATACACACACACACACACACACACACACACATACACACACACACACACACTGACACACAAGGCCACAGATAAGGGCAGATTTCAACAGAGCAGGGATACAAAAACACGAACGAACGCACACCTCTGGCCTGCTCACATTTATATACTCAGACACTGATATGTGCACTCGGAATTGGACAAACTCAGTGACATGAGGAGAGGGAGATAAGACTAACACACACACACACACACACACACACACTAGTTTACTTATGACACTTTTGGGGACATTACATAGATTTAACATCCATTTCCTGGGGACTTACCCTAACCTTACTCACCACTTGCCCAACCCTAACCCAATTCCAACCCCAATATTAACCTCACACTAACTTAAACACATACACTCCACTTCACCATTTCCCTTATGTTTGATTTTGATGCCCCCCTTCTGGATGGCACCCTAGGTGGCTGTCTATGTTGCCTATAGGGAGATCCCCCACTGTCCCCGAAGATAGCCTGATTTAGGCGCACACACACACACACACACACTCACACACACACACACACACACACACACACACACAAAACAAAGATAAGACTTCAAAATACAAATAAAACATACACACAATCGCAAAGAGACACAGATTAGTGTAGATTTTTATATCTGTGTTGAAATCTGCACTGTACAGTCTCCTAATCTGCTCCCATTCTGATCACTGATTGACATGTGTGCTAGCACTTCAGCAAGCACGCACAATGTAAAAAAAAACATCCATGCACGTCTGAATACACATTCATTCACACACATAAACACACACATAAACACACACACACACACACACACACACACACACACACACACACACACAGCCACAAGCTACCGAGTCTCACTGGCAGACAGGCTACATGCCTCTTGCGCCACCGAGCACTTCGGTCAGCCTCTGACAAGAGAATAAATCTAAGACTCTGGGAAAAGGAGAGAGGGGAGGAGGAAGAGCCGAGGAAGAGCACATTGGGGCCATGCCGTTCCATCAATCCTATCCTGTTACTGCAAGCTGTCAGGCGAGGTGGATGGATGGATGGAAAACAACAACAGAAAAATAAAAAAAAAGCTCTGATTGAAAAGTCTCAGTCATCCCTTGCTGTCCAAGCAGAGGCCCCGGAACTGCAGCCTGCTGTTACAGTCAGGAGGGCATGTCGAGAAAGATTTGACACTAGTCATGTGACAAGGTATGCAGTCACCACACACAAACACACACACACATACACACACACACACACACACACACCCACACATGCACACACACACACACACCTCAACCTTCCAGTCACATCAGCCTGTCAAGTCAGGCTCCAGAGATCCCCCAGATGCGGGCCAGCGGTTTCAGCGGTATTTTACAGAGCCTGGGTTTGTTTTGCTAGCTGTTGAGAGCGAGCGTGCCAGTGGAATGGGAGAAAAGAGCATGGGTGATGTAGCAACAGTGAACCATGCAAATACATTCCTTTCTGTCTGAAACTGAGATATACATCTTAAGCGAGTGGAAATGACACTTACAGCATCTGTTTACAAAGCTTCCTCCTCCCTGCCTGCCTGCCTTTGACATTTGTCTCCTTTAAAATGATTTGCATAGAAATACAGAAGCCTGTGCTAATGTTAATGTATCTTTCAATTAACAGATGGTGGCATGAAAGTGTTATGATGTCAGCTAAAGACTGAGTTTGTTCAATCCCTTCTTGGAAAAAAATCCCCTCCCACATACCCCTCAAAGTATTATGGGTAATGAAGTGAAAGAGCAGTGATTTACCGACAGGTTCCTCTGCCCCACTGGCCTCTGTTGGGACACCGCTACCTGCTTCCTCTTCCTGCTCCTCCTCTTCTTCGGTCTGGTCATCCCCGCTTGGCTCCCCGCTACCTGAGCCGTCAAAGGAGGTTGCGGCGGCAGAGGGAGCAGGGCTCCTGTTGGAGGAGGAGGTGATGGTGGCAGCGGTGGACTGCGGCTGAGGCTGGATGTGGATGGGGTGGCGGGGTTCTGCTTGGTTGTTGATGGGGGTGGGAGGGTGGGTGGAGGCCGAGGGCTGCTCAGAGGTCTCTGTGTCGGTTGTCCTTGGAGGCGGCATGGCCCACACCATGTTAGGGTGGGAGGGGGCAGGGGTGGTGAAGGTGGCGGCGGCGGTTGAGCTGGGGGTAGTGGCAGGGGGGTTGGGGGTGGGTCGGTCTGCCGGCTCAGAGATGGTTTCTGGTGGAGGGAAGGGGAGGAAGCAAGGAATGGATGAATGACTGAGCAAAGATGAAAATGTTTGATTTTGCTTCACCTAACTCTATTACAACCTCAGAAACCACACCGGAGGAAATAAAAACATCATTAGCCAATAAAGCATAACAAAGCCACTTAATGGTTATTACAACCTACTGTTGACAATAACTTTTTACCTCTGCATTTACTGAATGATGGTGCCCTTTTTTAATCTTCTAACCATTCTCCCTGATGCTCAACACTGTCATTAAGAAATTACATTAAAAAAGAACACACACAAACATGCAGACTCCCATTTGTAAAAGCAACCTCTGATTAAAACCCTTGCAATGGATGAGATGTCAGGAATCTTTATCTGACAAACCTTAAGTAATGGAAGAGCATCCATATGCAGAGTGAATATGGAATATGCCAACAGATGACATACTGCATTTAGAGTAATATGCAGTGCAGTGGGTTTTGCCTGCAGATGAGTTATGTTGCCCAGACAGGGTTAAACTACTTCAGTTGGTGTCAATGCGTAGTGTGTAGTGTGTTTGTGCGTGTGTACGCATATGGCATGTATTTGTGTGCACAATATGCATGTTCGTGTGTTGTGTGCATGCTGTGCCAATGCCTATGAATTATATATCCATATTCAAATGCTGCCCTCCAGTAGCAAAGCTTTAATCACCAACAGCCAGTGCCTCCGGTGATGAATGATTGATAGAAATGGGGCAAAAAAAGCCGGCTTTAACTCGGGCTTCAAAGACGGCACACTGCTGCTTGCAGAGAGCATGAGCATCCGTCAACGCCACCACAAACACACTGCTGTCAACAGACGCACACAAACACGCACACACACACATGCGGCAACATAAAAATCACTCCAAATGAGGGAGAGAGAAGAGGCTCTCCACAGAGAGACCATCATTACCAATGCAAAAAGCTCTGGTGCAAAAGGACAAACTGTCTGCGATAAAAGAACGATAAATAGGACAAAAACTCCTGAGGGGGAGAAGTGAAGTTGGCAGGGAGATGCTACGTAAGTGAGTACTTCAGATTTAGCCGAGGCAAGCAGGCGTGACAATACTGTCGTTCTTGCTTTACTTCTTTACGTCCCACGAGTCCCCATGAGTATAGATGTGTGGGTGAAATGAATATAAAATAAAAAAAAGAACCCTATACCGTAGATTTGCGTCTCATTAGGATTCGCCTAACATTATGTGTAGGACTTAATTACACTGCTATAATCGCCTATTTGATCGGCAATTATTCAACGGGGTGTGAAATGTGATACCTACTGAGACGGCAGAAAGCCTGGGAGACACACGGGGTGTCAGCTTAAAGCTCGGCAGATATTTGTATAGAGAGAGATTTGGAGTGGAGTGCACAGAGCAGTGATGCTATCACCAAGAATGGTGGCATGCATTGCCTTTCCTCTTGGCTACACCTGTCAGTCAGGTGCCAAGCTTAGCGTCAGGCGGCTCGCTCCCTGGGAAGTGCCTAATGTGTGTCTGGGTGTGTGCATATCTCGAGCAGCGTGCTCCGTGACACGGGATAAGGGAAGAAAAGAACACACGTCTGCAAGAGGAGAGAGGGACTGGCAGCACAGTGCGTTCAGCTGATGCTTCTCTTAATCAGGTTTAACAGTCCATTTGCCTTTTTTCTGCCTTTTTTCCTCTCAGTGGAGCAATGGACAGTTATGTGACATGGTGGAAAAAAATCATTGTCATCTTGGCTTGTCTCAGCCGTGTAGTTATTGTTGAAAGGTGGTTATTAAGATTGTTTGTGGTGTCAGCCGTGTTCAGTGAGGAGGAGGAGAAATCTGGATACAGGAGACCGGAGAGGAAAGACAAGGGAACCACAGAGCCAAGAAGAAAATGATAGGGATAAAAGCCTTAAGAAAATGGTTTAAATCAGAAAGAAAGGACAGGTTAAGAAAGCTAGCAGTGGGAGAATAGGCAAGGCAAACAGTGGGAACAGAATGAGGGATTGTGTAATAAGAGAAAATCGCAAGACATGGAGGAGAGTGATGGTGAAGGCAACAGACCCTAACATGCAGGCAGAGGGCTGCCGACGCCATATGCTGGCATTCGTTGCCAATTTGCCGCAAACCTACAGGTGATAACACCATATGGGAGAGGCAGGTCATTGCCAACTTGGTGGCCATTTTCCCCCGGCGCCAGAATTTGCTCATCGGCCCAAATGCCCTCCCTCTGGTGCTTGGTACAGTCGCTCTTGCATTTTTTTTGCTGGGTTTCTCAGATATCGCTTCATCTTTTGCTGAGACACAGCAAAGAAGTGAGAAAAAACTCCTCCCTGTGCTCTGTGGCTGCGCTGCCTTTTAACTGGGAGACTTCAGAGAGAGCTGGGTAACATCACAGTTAGCTGCAAGTTCTCTGTCACAAGCAGAAAGATTTTAAGGAGCTTCTCCTGCAGGATTTTTCTTAGCCTGCCCATTAGTGGCCGACTGTGTGGTGGTAGTCACACTCTGCGGTATAATAAAAAAGTTGCGACAGATCAATGATGTAAAAAAAGGATCAATATCCACTCATTTATATAGGCCTTTGGCATTGCTCGCTTGTCAAGCCACAGAGCAGCTTGGTGAGCATTAGCATGCCACAGCGCTTAGGGCCGGGAGTCTGGAAGCACTGCATGTAAACAGCGGGAGGGAGGGCAGGCAGGGCTGTGCCGTGGTGAGGGGTGGAGGCAGAGCAAATGCTAATTCGCACCCAGCCACACGTGAAATGAGCTCGAGATCTAACCCCCGAGCCGACAGCAGCGGCGGAGCAGCTACCCGCAGTGCGACCGCATCCGGGAGAAGAAATTAAAAGATCCTCTGTGGCTGTCGGTGGGCCCAAGCGCTCGCCTGTCTGTTCCTCCCCTGAGGGTTCAATAGAGAAAGAGTCCGCTGCGAGGCGTCTTCTTGCCTTCTGTGTGTAGCAATGCTAGGTGAGGGATTACACACAACCCACATCTCTATTGCCTGGCAACAGAGGAATGTGAAACCAGACTGGATTTTGGCTCCTTTTGCCGGTAACCCACGGCACTGAATTTGTAAGTACCAGATGTTCGGGGACTTATCAAAGCCTTGTCGATCTCTTGCCGAGCATATTTGGATTCTTTATCTGTGTACCTGCAACTGCAATTCAACACAGACCATGTCAACAGCCTTGCGTCCTATGGATATGACCTAGTTTGGGTCTGACAAAGAGTGCTCAGGGGAGATGAAGAGGACTGGCGACACAGTATTTGGTTACCTGATCTGTGCCCACTGAGCAAAGAGGTGAACGAACATTTTTCCCCCCAAAATGCGAGACACCTGGCAGTGGCTCATGGCCAGAACCACACAGCTGGCACTCCTCTTCCCCACTGAGCTCGCCGGCGGCGTCTCTAGAACCCCGTCGTGACGCAAGCTGGCAGTCAGTGCAACAACTTCAGTGTACATGAAAACCGTGGCCTTGGCGTGTGTCCCAGCACCTATTACATAGATCCAAACAATGTCCATCTGCATCTGGACCAAGGGGCAAGAGCTTTACCTTTCGCCCAGTACACATGTTCTCCACATCCCCTATTACACTGAAGAGGCGTTGTGTTCCTGACAGCGTAAAGCTGCAAAGCGATTGACGCATTTCCCAACAGGAGGGCTTGAAGATGAAGCTAAATCCCAACAGAGGGGCGAGAAAGCAAAAAGGAAGTGTCATTGCTGTCTTGTGGGATTGCAAAACTCAGACTCCAGTCAAACTACAGAGCTGTTGGGTTTTAAAACGCTACAATATCTCTCTTTCTTATTCTAACTTTTCTCCAGTGTCGCACATGATTTTGCTCCCACCTGGCAACTCACAAGCAGGGGGAGGGCAAGGCTTACTTTACTATACTCTATGTACACAGTGAAATGAACTAAATATTTGCCATAAGACAATCCTAATCATGCAGCTTGAGAAAGTTCAGTGTTATAAACAAAGAAGAGCAGAATTCTCAGAAGAGAACCTAAACCCAGACGACTCCTTACATGTGACTCTGAGCTTATTCATGAATCACAAATGTGCCTTTTGAAATAAAAAATTTAGAATTGCTTAAATAAGTTTGATTGCAATAGCACTGCTGCAGTATCATGTGCAGGTGCTTTCTTGTAGAAACAAAATTCAAGGTACATTTGCATGCTCACTGCTGTGACTTTACTTTCTGAGACAGCGACAGAGAGATGGATAAGAGGAGAAACAGCAGGAGGAGGATAATTTGGGGGCCCAGGGCTCTGCTCATTATCTTTTGATGGGGGCCTGACAACAGTTGGCCATCCATGCGACGCGTGATGCATGGAGGCTACGACGGGGCTCACCTGTGCACTGTCCAAAGTGTTGCACTGTGATGTCCTTGTCCTGTCTACAGGCTATGGTCCTCAGCTGGCACTGGTCGGCATAGGTCACCCCGTCTGAGCCACACACCTGCTCCACAGTGACAGAGATAGAGAGAGGGGGGATGGGAACAAATGTTAACTCCCTGTAGGACACTGAAACAATATTCTTCTGTTGCAAACTTTTAGATCAAACTACGTATTTCTGAGTGGACAGTTTGAAAGACGCACCTTGGTTTTGTTTTTCTCATCACAGTCAGGTGAAGGGCACTCGCAGTGGCCTTGGTTGTTCACCTCAATGCAAGTAGCTCCAAAACTGCACACTAAATCTTCACATGAAGTCAGAGCCTCAGGACCTGTGGTAGAAATGGGTTTTTGGCTGTTAAACATCCCATAGTCATACAGTGTACAGCATACAGCTGCTTTATGATATCTGTTGTGGCAGTTGTGTGAAATGTAGAGCCAAATTAAAAGATGAATTTGCATTGCATATTTAATGCTAAACTTTCACAATTACCAAACTTTTGCAAAAATTCTGCCTGTTAAACAACCATGAAATTAGTTTCTCAAAATCTGTAAAGCCTGATTAAATAAAGAGCAATAAAACAAAAGTAACACATTCATATACACTGTATATTAATAGGAGAGTAGTATTACAGCTGTTGATGCCTCAAAGCTTACTCAATTTCTTTATGACATCATACCAAATATATAGTCTACAAAATGCCCAACTCTGTAGCAAAAACAAACGTATCCTGGCACAAATGACAGTTCTCTAGAGCAGTGGTTCCCAACTGGTGGGTTGTGGTCCAAAAGTGGAAGAAAAGTATTGTGCAGTGTTTACTTGTACTAAAAGACCCTATACGAAGTCGGATATTTCATTTTTCTGGTAAGTGCGTTTTGTTTTAGTGGTTTTTTGGTTTTAAGTCAATTTTCTACTGGCAAAGTTAGCATTAGCATTATTACAGTTAACCGTAGCTATAAATGTACTGTGTGCACCAAGCTAGCAGCTGGGTTTAGGGTTAGCTTCACCCTCTCGTCCAAATATGGTCACTTCTGAAGATCTATAATAAGATTTAGAACCTAAGCTGCACAGATGAAACAGCGGGGAGGAAAGTCAACTGGTCCTCAGCCTGTGGCTGTTACGACATTCTTTCCAGCAATGAATGCACCAGGCATTGTGTTCTTGCAGTTAATTTAAAAATATATATATATATTTATACTATTGATATAGTAGAATTCTTCATCTTGCTAACAAAACACCTTGCTTTGGGATAGTGTAAGCTGTAACTAGTGTGTAACTGAGCTAGCCTTACAAAGAGCCACAACCCCTGACACCCCTTATCCCACTCTGGTTGTTTTCAAAATGCGCGTAGGAGTTGGGAACATGCTGTAAGACAGTGTTTCATTACTCAGTAAGTTTGTCCCTGTAAGTGACTAACCTGTTTTTAGTCTCTTTACAACAACAGTAGTGCAGCGGTATTGTAATTATAAAATTGTCTAGTTACCTGTGCGGTACACAGTATGAATTATTCATTGCTTCATGGACCACAGCATTTTGCCCAAACTGCCTTACTATGCTAAAAAAGAGTTTTGTAAAGGTGTGCATTCAGGATATTTTGGTTCTTTTTTTCCCCACAGATCTCTCCCGAAGCTCTCCAAAGGAGCTATTGAAGCCTTGAAGTTGCCGTGGCATGAGCTGCAGCCGAGAAGCCCGCCATCCACCTGCCAGGCTGTGAGTGTGGGGGTCTTTGCATTGTTGCAACATCACAGAGGCTGAGAGTACCCCCCATCCCTTGGCTCCTGCTTTCATGTGCTACCACTTCTCAGTACCTTGTCTTTTCATCTAGCAGGGTGTGTGGCGGAGTGCCCCACCACTGTGCTGGGACTGCTGGCTTCATTAAGCGGTTGACTTCCAGTCGATATCTGATGGTGCATCTTAATCAAGAAGCTGCAGGCCCCCGCAGCAGGAACTAACCTTTCCTTCAACTGGCTTTTTAGCTTGTGCAATCACTGCAGCTGTTTTCATTATTAATCTAAGTAATTAATAATCCTTATGCATAAGTATAAACATACAAGTATTGCGAATCATCCAAAGTGGAGAATGATGTAGAGAAAATAAAATAGCTATGGGCGATGTGTCATGCATATGTCATTTGTACACTCCAATATTTAGCAAATCACTATTGATTATGTTCCCTGCCGCCACTTCCTTCGTGTGCCAATAAACCAGATGGATGTGAAAAGCATACAGAGAGAGAACTGATCCACAGATCAGACAGTGACAGACACTTAAGAATGATAGAGAGAAAATGTGTCGGTGTTTATGTGCTCTATTAACGCCCCGCCAGTTGCGGCGGTACTCTCTCTTATTACCTTTGTCGCAGCCATTCATGCCCATCTTGCTTCCATCTGGACACACGTTGCACTTCATGCCCTTCACTCCTGTCTTGCAGGAACACAGACCCGACATCTGCTCGCAGTCGTCCCGGACGGAGCCTGTGGCATCGCAGTTACACGCTGCCATGGAGAGGTAGAGGAAACACGGGAAAAAAAGGTTAATGAGAAAAAAAAAGTATCAATTAGGGAAAATGAGAGGATGACGGATATGAACAACTTGGTTTATAAAGCGCACAAACTGTGTTTGAGGCAACCTTAGCCTCTGAACTTCACTTCGGATATATCTATGTCTGAGAGTCAAGGGTTGGGAATAGTTCAGCCAGCCTTAGGGGCCACAGAGGGAGGAGGGGGTGGAGGAGGACGTAACAGAAACTCAAGAAAACAACCCCAGGGAAGGACATCAACCCCATCATGTTCCTAGAATCAATGATGTGTATTTTTTTTCTCTCTCCTCTCCTGCTGAATCTGGTATTGGTGTGCAGTGTGCTGTCTGCTTGCTGTGGGTAAACCTTGTTAAGGTCAGGCCATGGGTGAGGCACCTGCAGGCTTCCTGCTGTTGACTGAAAATGCTCTGTGGCGTTGGGAGCGTATGTCCTATGATACCTCAGCGGCAGGACACGAGCCGGTCACCATATTGCATTACACCAAGACAAACAAGGGGTCCTGACCCCGTTCTTCACTTGAATACAAATGCAAACACTCCATTCAATACAGTTTTGACAGGACTAAAGGACACAGTAGAATCTCTTTCTACAAAACCTGCCGTCAAATAGGTTTGCTGTATATTAAACGTTAATAGTTCAGCTAGTAGGTTTTACTTTTTACTGTCTCCACTGAATTCAGGGATATTAATCGTACAAGTAGAGATGGCTCAGTGGTATTGCTATCAATTCAGTGAGAAATTTATTTTCTCGCTACGGCTGAGAAATATATTTTCTCTCTTACCTCCAGTGAAATCTAGCTGTGTAGATTCGGTTTTATTTATACAGGTTTTGAGATATCTGTCTCAAAAGGTTTTCGGCTCCCTCTCAGTACAATGAGATGAGTGGAATTTTGTTTTGTAAAAAAAAACAGTAGTAGTTCCAGTATCCACAGAGAGATTATCTGGAGTTACTAGATTATCTAGAATACAGAATTGTTTAATGTATTGATTTAAATTTTTATTCAACATAATGCTTTGATGACAATTTAAATAAACTAGAATTAAAAAAAGTCAATTCACCCCCAGCAGAACCACATTCTTCAATCCAAACACTTAAACATTCTGCCTGACACCACCACCTGTTCATCAGATAATCATTCACGCACACATTGCCCAAGGATAGGACTTCGACATGTAGACAGGGATGTCAAGATCGACCCACCAACCTCCTGATTGGTAGGCTCAACCTCCTGAGCCACAGCCGCTCCACAATAATTCCACTAATAATGATAGACTATTGAGGTCACAGCAGAAACCTCAGAGAGGGGATATCTCAAAACCAAATAAAGCCACAACTCTCTGCATGGCTAGATAACACTTCAGGTAAGTGAGAAAAGAAGACTTCTTTAATAATCTGTGTGGACTGACCCTTTATGAAAAGAAGGTGCAAGGAAGCTATAACCAATTTTTGGGAAGTAACAAAAAGCAGCATACATACAAATGAGTGCTCCTACTGTTCACAGATGTGAAGAAGTGATTCCTTACGTGTGCAGCCGCTCATGTTCTCTGTCACGATGCCACGGAAGTTCCAGAAGCCTGGCTCACAGCGGTCACACTTCTGTCCCCCCACGCCTGGCTTACAGGAGCACTGGCCGGTGGTTGGATCACACGTTCGCTTGTAGGAGCCGTAGACATTACACTGACAGGTACCTGAGGAGAGCACGGGTGTCACTTTTTACTTCTACTGGAATTCCTCTGCAGTACATCACTGGTTTATGCTTTTCTAACTTTGAAAAATCCCTATCATCACATTACTTACAACAGCTGAATGCTGCTTACTATGATGGAAATTTTGTATTAAAGACTTATGCTGGGCTCAAATGTTGGGTAAGCCTTATTCCACAAATAAAAAGGTGGATAAAGTGTGCTTAGGTGAGTTTCCCCTTTACTAAATCTCTGTATATCCCTGTTTCCAAGTCTGCATTTTCTCCATTTGCACTGTATCCCCTAGCTAACGGCTCGATGCAGCATTTTCTCTCCCATCTGTGTGCTATCATTCGTCAAGATCATCAGATGAAGAGATTTTTCTGTTGATACGGTGCAACATTATCATAATTATTCCTTGGATTAAGATGAAACGTTTTCAGCTCTGCAACTTCAGTACTGTAATTGCAGTCAAGGACAATAAGTCCCATATGCTGAAATACCCTGATAGTATCTACATTTTTTTTTCTTTTTTGGTGTGTGCACACAACAAACTAAGGACATACTGAAGTTGAAAGGTCGACAGGGTTGTAGAAGAGGACTTACTGGGACATCCAGCCAGTCCGACTCCCATGGCAGTCGTTGTGTTGTCGTGGCAGCAGCCGTACACAGACAGACTGCAGTGCTGGGGTGCTGTCAGCTCAGGCAGAGATGTGGCTGAAATCGCTGATGAGGTAGGAAGGAAAAAGGGAGGAGGGAGATGGGAGATGGCACAAAGAGAGACAGAAGAACACCAACATTTGAGTGATTACGGTGGGGAGGGGTTTGGTGGGTGGGGGGAGGAATTAGACAACACAATCTCCGAGCAACATGTAACTTTTTGCCAACAATGAGATTGGCTCGAGGGGCAGAGGTGGAGAGGCTGGCAGCCAGCTTCAAGATAACAATTCTATTTGCTACTTTCTCCACAATGGCTCAAAATCAGGGGGAAAATGATGCTATTACCTCCAGTGAAAACAAACAATGGCGTTGCTGGTGAATGTGCGGCAGCTGACATTTACCACCTACTAGGAGGCATGTTCTCTTCATTTGTTCTTGTCTAATATTACGGAATTGCACTGCTGCCCTACAACCCTCCGTTACAGAAAAGAAAAAAAAGAAAGCCTGCTGCATAATGTGAAGGAATGTGCCAAGCAGTTTCTGCCTGCGCACAGTGTGTGGAGAGCTCCTTTGTCTCAGGATGCACCAGCCTTCAAACTAGTGTGACAGCTCTGAATAAAGAACTACATTCAACAAAATAAAACCAAATGTGTTCCCAAAAACCTGGCGCCTCGCCAGAAATTGGGAGAGAACAACAAAACACGCGGTGGGAGGAAGAGGGGTTTCGTTCGATGGCCGAGGCAAAAATATCATTGTTCAGATTCTCTCCAGGCTTTGGAGTGAAAAGTAAAGTTGCAGAGATAGAAAGCAGAAATATTCCCCTCCCTTTTTTTCCCTCTCACTGTCTCTCTCTATTCCCCTCCCGATCTCTTTTTCTTGTGTTGCTCATTTGGAGTTTGGAGGCTGGAGATACAGGGGCCATAAATCACACTGTTACTGGTGTGGATATGAGCCTCAGCCTAATGGTGATGACTCGGCTCGCTCTTTTTCCAGTGCTTTCCCACTCCAGAGATGGGCTTTGGACACAGTTCATTTAACTTGCCACTTTCCAGCGCTCCATTCAGCTATCTGTGCTGAGCCTATTAGGACAAGAGGAACTTTTAATTTCATATGTTCTTCCACCCTTCAAGGGTTTTTCCTCTTCAGTGGCCATTGTCCGCCACAATGCAATATTACTCTCACGTGTCCAAGGTCTGCTGCTGTGCTTTCTCCGCTGCAGTGATCGTAGGGAGCCTTTTATAGTCCCGCAAGGGCACATCTGCACATGTTTGCCTGTCTGGTAAACCAATAAGTGTTTCTTTGGATTTTACTGAAATCCCTGACCCAGATTTGAGTTTGCAGGCAGCTACAAAAGATGGTTTGAAATGCTATAAGAGGCAAACTTTACAAACGTGCATGCAGCAGATGACATTGTTGACACCATATGCAAAAGAGGTAATTTTATTTATTTATTTTTTAAAGAAAATCAGAACCTCTGAAAAAAACATGGTTGCTTTCATGCTCAGCTACTGAGAGCTGGTGTGTTTTGATAAGTTTCTAGAGTTGAGGTCAAATGAAGTTTCTCCTTACATAGCTAATGTGGAGGGCAGTGAAATTCCCAAGATCTGAGTTTTTCCATTTGCCAATAGGAGAGGAGAGCCCAGAGCTCCCGTACCCATAGAGGGCTCTTCAAAAAAGGATTGATTATCCATGGATGGTAGAGAAGCGTGACAGTCAGTGCCCAAGGAGGCCAGCTTAGGAAGGAGAAGAATCTGTAGGGATATGTGTGAAAACACTGGCAGCTCCCTCTTTCTCACTCTCTCCATCCTTCTCTATTTTAGACCCACGGGGAATCAAACAGGCTGGAATGATCACACGAAATCCCTTAAGTGCCTTTTGCTCTGCTCCCTGGCCCTGTGCTAGCAGCAGAGCAAAAGCTCTTCATTTACCATAGCCATGGAGAGGAAGACGGCTAACCTTTGCTACTTAGCCACTGATCTGACAACTGTTCTGGCAGATAAATGCCATTCATTTACATGCAAAGAGAGAGGTTTTTATATTAAAGTAAGTGGGGTAAAGTGGTATCCCGAGGGTTAAGAAGCAAGCTTGTGAGCTCAAGTTTAATGGTTTAAATTGTCAGAATGTCTGGACCGGTTAAAGTGAATCATTATAGCTCACAGCTTGATTAATACACATGCCCGTGAGAAAGATTCTTATCTCTGTACACTAGCCAGCCCCAGAGGATCGCTCAGTTTCAAGATATGAACAACTGCTTCGCCGAAAAGTCACAAGTGTGTTAAGAGAACCTTCCCTGAACAGATTACACAAACACACACATCATGTTTAACCTTGACCTTCTTCACTTCATTGGCTTATGGCTATAGTGGTCACATTGCAGGGATACAAACAGCAGTGCTGTCAGAATCATAACCGAACCACAGACTATTACTACCCCATCAATGGATGTAATGAGTGGAGAAATGGGATGTCAATGACAATGAGTCTTGGTGAGGGTGCTTCTGCGCACTGTAATGACATTAAGTGGCATAATGTACCGACCTGCACAGGGTCCCTGATTTTGAATCAACAAGTGCTCTTGTTTCTCACATCTGGCCTTCTTCAGCTGGCACTCATTGCTGTAGTTTTTTCCATCTGAGCCACAAACCTGAAAAAAAGAATCAAAGGAAACTGAAAATTACACAATGTCTGGTCACGGTCTTCTTTCACTGATAGTTTGCTCAGTTGTCATCACTTGACCAAGGGTGTCACTTTGTGTTGAAAATTGGTGAGGATGAAGGGCTCTGATGAAATATTTCTTAAACAGCCTTTAACAGATGCAAATGTAATGGGGGGTCCTCCCCCAGGAAATATGAGCGTCAAACACTTCATTTCCTGAATTCTGGTGAATTTTTATCCATCAATTTATGGTGGAAATGTCTTTATTTAAGTATAAAGGAAATTACAGAATTCAGGCAGCAGGTAACAATTCAAAATATAAAAATGTGTTTATTTTCTTACTGTGCTAATAAACCTTTCTAAAATGGTTCTCATTTATAAGTTACCTTTCATGTTACAAGCTATTTTTCAGAACATTTTCACAAATTATCCTTTTAAAATGTGATAGGGACAAAACCAGCTATTTCAAAAAGTGGTGGGGACATGTCCCAAGTGTCACACCTATGACTTGACCTAATTATTTATCCTTATTCTATCTATCCTTAGCTATGCACCTAAGTTGTTACGACAACCACCTCTTATCATGTGACCAAATTTCCACACTAAGGTTGCATGATGCTGCATCCATGACAATAAAACAAAACAACATCACCTGAATTGCTACTGATACTGAAGAAAAAGTTAAATTGTGATGATTAGGAAACAAGATGTAAAGTTATGAGGTGTGCTTTTACAAATAAATGATTTGGATGTATCCCTGATGAACTGTGGAGTGCAGCTCTCATTATGTCTGATGTTCCTGTGTTTCAGTCTGACTGAGTTATCAATCTGAGCAAAATGTTTCTGATACACATTGCATTAAATGTGTTTAAAGGATTAAACCACATGAGTGGCGGCCGTACCGGGTTGTGGGGAACACTTTGGCAGGTGAAGTCACAGACACAGCGGTCGTCCTCAGCATCTTCGTCCCATGAGCCTCCAAACGTGCGACAGCGGTCCTGTTCGCAGCTCTCAACGCCTGAGCCTGACCCTCCTGAGCCGCAGTCTGCATAATAAAAACACCATAAAGACACAGTACAATTAATAAAACATACAAACACACAGGGGAGATGACCCTTCATCAGTGCTTCAGGTGAAAAGAGTGTCCTACTTTCATTTCTCTTTAAGTTAAGGCAGCATTTACACATTAGGAACATCACAAAGTTAGTATAATTTACATTTCCCTCAGACTGGTGGCAGTGCAAGGGATCCAAAGGCACTGCTGGTAGTACAAGATAATGACCAACTGTAGTGAGGGCAAGAGATTGACTAAATAAATTAGACACAACATCTCTGCACAACCAGCGAGGCATCCTTTTCATTTCAATTAAATCAAAGACAAAAAGGGAGGGAATTATTAACTCTGGCCTCCAAGTGTGCAGAGAGAATTGGTGGCAAGGCCGCTCTTTATGGATGCCTGCTTCCTGATATGAGAATACAACTAATTGCAAAGTGTTCTGTAAAATCTAATTATCGCCTAAGACTTTAAAGAAAGTTGTCCCAGCAACTCTTTAACTGTGACCCTGGGAGGCCTTTTATTTATCTTAAAAGTGCACTTCTCTGGATCGAAGGGAATATGCTCCTGATAAAAGAGGCAGCAAGGCCAAACAAAGTCTCACAATCACTGTCCAGGATTTGTGTTGTTTCACAAAACCATTGTCATTGTTTAGCTGTTGTGCAGACTTTAGAATTGGTTAGGGAAACTTTAGCACGAGGTAAGCAATCCATACATGAAGGGGGAAAAAACCAGCAGGACCGTTTGGGAGTTCCATTTATGAAAAACAAATCGGGGGCTGTTGCAGAGTGCAGGCAGAGAAACCGGGAGGATCCTGCTTTTGAAGTTGCAAATTTCACCTACAGTGGAGCTCCTGAGGGAGATTAGGTGAATATGTGCGAAAGCAGGGAATGAAAGCATCAGCACGAAAGATAGAGAGAATGTCAGACAGAGAGAGAGGCACCCCCCTGGGCTGGCAGAAAGTTCATTTGAAACAAATTTGTTATTCAAAAAAAAAAAAGGAATGCAGTCCGACTAAAAGCTCCCAGCGCAGATGAGAGACTCAAAAAAACATCAGGTAATCAAGGTGTTATTTCCTTTTCCTGTATACTTTCAGGGCTCATTCAACTCGCTGTATTGATGCGCCACTTCTAATGGTGAAATCAATGTCGTAGCGATGGAAGTGCCACTTAGCATAACCCATCTTCTAAAGTAGATTATGGTGCAGGTCACAGTGCAGGGGAGGGGCTGGGGCTGGGGCAGAAGCCTGGCTGTTTTTTGATATGGGTCATCAGCAATGGGCTGTGACAGCTCGGAGTGGTCGATACAGTGGAGGGGCCTTCACTTCATTAGCAGTGGATACAGCAGTGGAGCTGTAGATTTGTGCAGAGACCACATCCCCCACAAACATCAGGACTAGTTAAGGGCTCGCTCCATCTCCATTTTAAGCCAGCAGAACCTCCAACCCTAATGCTTTGTCTTGAATTTGCTGTTGTAGCTACTTATCGATTGTGAACCTACAGTCCCAGTTAAACATAACATTTTGTGACGGGGCTATTGTGCTGGCTAATGGCTTGCAACTGCCAGTGACATTATCGCAGGTATCTGAGGGTACTTCAGAAGTCACCTGAAGACAAGAAGTCAGCTGACTCCAGATCAGAAAAAGGAATAAGAACTGAGGCTCTGGCAGCTACATGTATCCGTCTACTGTACGCCAGCTCAGCAAGACACAATAAAAGGGAAATGCAGGAGTCTCCAATTCATATTCTGCTCAGGCCCGCTTACAGAGACGAGATAAATAAATAAAAGAGGTAAGACATTAGAATGGAATAAATAAAAGTGAAGGGGCGAAGGGGGGTCCTAATTAGCTTTTGCTCTTTGATGTGCCCGACACCCACGCTGCCTATGAACCTTTCAATTAATACATCCCCAGCTAAGATGGCTGCATCAGCTATTCTCTCCACACTGCCCATCCGTTCCTCTTTACTCAATCATGTCAGAAACCAGAGTCTATTTAGCCAAGGGAGCTCCATTAAGAAGACAGAATTCAGCGGTGGAGAGAAGAAAGGAAATGAATAGCATAAGAATAATGTCCACGGAAGACAGAGAGGAAAAAGCATTACAAGGACTTGACAGTGAAAATAATGAAGAAATGATGGAGGAGATGCTATCGTCAAAGCCGTCTAAAAGTGTGTGATAAAGAAAACAGAGGGAGAAGAAGAAGAGGAAGAGGATGAGGGTAAATAATAGTGGATAGGGAGGTGAAAATGCACGTGATGGGTTGAGATGCTGCCTGAAGATGTTTGGTCGACCAGATTACTTGTGTCTACATCAATGGCTCCAGGAGTGACCGATATCGTTATGATACCACTGATATCACGACCTGTGCGGATGTCAACTTGGACATCCATCATCTGAAACAAATCCTCCCTCACTGTGGCGTGTGTCATGGCAAAGATCGAAGATGGTGATGGCCTTTGGATGAGGCGTGGCACAATTTGCCTCTGTTTTTGTTCCATCTATCAGTTCCTTGTAATGCACGTTCTTGAGGGATGTGACAGCGTCTTTTAGTCCAAATAAAGTTCTGCGAGATAGAGAGGGATGGAGTGTCACACCCGGCGGCGGAGAAGGGATGGGGAGTTTGGAGATGGCGGAAGGAGAGAAGAAGTTTTGTTGCCTCAACAGAAGGTTACAAGCCCTGTGATGGATGGACCACGAAGGAAAAATCCGCTGATCTCACTCGATGAGCTCTTTTACCACCCAGCCAGCCACTTTGCTCTTTTTTCATGCCCTTTAACGTCTTTTGGGGCTTTCTTGATCCGATATGTGAAGAGCAGGGTGTGGACCGTGCATCACTGTGTGATCCTGCACTCATAATCTTGTTTATTAAGCGTCTATTCAATTAAAAAAGGGCCTGGGCCCCCGTAGGTGATGCACTGCTCTCAGTTGCCACTTTGTCAGTGTCGAGAAAAGAAGCTGAGGCCAGGCCTACCCGAGTGTGAAATTAAACAGGTGATAAATTTCCCTGTATGGCCAACAGTGGGAACACTGTCATTTTTCATTACTGTTAAACAAAAGGCGGAAGAAAACAACTTCCATTTTTATGCTCTGTGGCCCCCTCCTCCCCAACAAGACTAATGAGGATGGTTTTTAAGGCAGGTCTACGTAAGCGAATAAATCACATGTTCACTTCCTCTCCAGGCTTATCTTAGATATGAAGTATGGAGTGAGGGGGGTTGTGCACACCGTTGATGTAGAGCTTTGCTGCTGTCTTCAATAGAGCCAGAAAATACAGTCTTTGGTCTTACAGTGTGACAGACTGCTGTATTACACAATATATACTCATAATTTTGCAGAAACCTACCACTCATACATCTAGGTGGGGATAACTACATCAACAAGGAATCCTTTTTGTATGTATGTAGCCAAAGAGAAACATTACAAGCCAAACACAGATATTTCAAGGGGAAAAACAGCAAGTTGGTTTTGATCGTTTTACAATCACACCAGACTTCCTGTGGAGGGTCTGGGTCACATCTGAGGGGGCTGAAAGGAGCGGGGACAGAGCCTGCAGATTTCACCCCTAGTGTGAAATTTATCGATTGCAGACAATCCCATCTCCACCCCTATCTGTGAAAGCATCGGTGCCCCTTTTGTCGAGAGGCACAATTTTGATGGAGAAGAGTGCAAAATGGAGAGAGAGAGAGAGAGAGAGAGAGAGAGACATGAGTGGGTGGGATGGCAGGGAGCGATGGGGAGCGGGAAAAAAAAAGATTCTATTGTGTAAGCCTGATGGTTTTCTCTGAATCAAAATGAGCAACTGATGAAAAAAAGCAGGATGTTTAGAGACAGTATGAGAGAGAGAATAAAATAATAAAAAAAAAATGCCATCAGGCACCACAAGCATAGCAATGCCCTTGGGGAGGTGGAAGAGAGCGTTTTCGCCTGATACGAGACAACCAACAGAAAGAGAACAGAGTGTGGATGTGTGTGGTGACAGTGAGTCTGCATCGCGGGCGTACAGTTTCACATTTCTTCATGCTCCACATACAAAAAAGGTCACTCGTTTCAGTCAATGAAATGATGTTAAATCGACCACAAGAAGCTTTTGCGGCATGATTCGCCTCACGGGCCTGGGGCCAATACGGTAGACAATGGTAGAGAGAAAAAAGAGGGAAAGAAAGAAGAAAAGAAAGAAACACCCCTGGCTAGCAATCAAAATGGAAGAGGATTCCTCTCATCTCTATTTGCTCTGCCCTCCATCTACCCCCTCTTCTCTTCTCTCCAGCCATCCCTCCTGCTGGCAGGTGTAATCTGCTCCCCTTCACACCTTGTCAGAGGATGACTATGTTCGCTGTGACGACCCGGCAGCCACAGGGGAGCTGCAACGCAGCCGTCTGCATGACAACCAGAGGTTGGCATGTTGCTCCCTCCAGAGTTGTCCCCGAGACGGGCCGAGCAAGGGACTGTGATATGCTGCCTCGGTCTGTCAGTGCTGATCAAGATATGATTTGCACGGTGAATTAGACTTCATTTATTTCGAATGTGGAGGAACGACAGAGCTACAGGCGTAGAAATCAGGGACACTCGCATTAAGTGCCATCGGTCACACACTTAAAGGGTTAGATAAAAATGTATAACGTAAATTTTCAAATAAAAGCCAACACGCACAAAAGAAACCCAGCCCCTAATAAAAGCAGACTGAAGCGGGCTCATATGGTAAATTCTGTCTGCTGAGCTTCTCTTTTTAACAAAAAATACTGAAATCAAAAGTATATCAGTCAAAAAATCTTTGACTGATATACTTCAGTCAGTCACTAATGCTATTCTTTTGTTCTGTGTTAAGCTACTGTCACTTGACACTTCCTGCAGATATTTCACACAAAGTTTTATGCTTTATAAATATTTTAAAGGAATACTTCACCCACAGATTTATGTATCAATTATACACCACGTGTAACCTTGAATTTTATTCGTGTATGCCTACATGGTGAACGGAGAATCCCAAAACTCCAAACATTCTGCATTTAACAATATTAAATATATATATATCAAAACATCAGTTCACCAACTTAAATGAGACTTGGGTTATACTGCATGAGTTGTGTGAGAGTTTGTAAACAGATAATTTGATATGGTTTTGCAGTTGTTAAAGGTTAAGTGTGTATGATTTAAGATGATTTAGTGCCTTCTAGTGGTGAGGATTGCAGATTGCAACTAGCTGAAACTTCAGCAAGTTTTCAGCAAGAGCAAAATTCCCACAGAGGTCTCTTTCTCTCCAAAATAAATGGACCTGGTGTTTTAAACCGGTAAAAACACTGAATAAAGCAAGTCATGTTACAAGTCAGTGTTTTTCAGTGTCAGTGTCGCAGATGGGCTTCTAACTGCAGTGATCCACTCCCTATGAAATATAAACAGGTCATTCTAAAGTAGGAAAACACTACAATTCTTATTTTCAGGTGAGTTTCCACTAAATTCCTTTAACACTGTGTTAGTGTTGTGTTTCACTGACAGTAGATTAACACTGAGCGAAAGTTAGACCAACAATAATTCACTGGTTCTAATTTTTTTAGACAAAAAATAAGAGAAAATCCATGCTAGAAGAGAAGCAGACCAGAAAACAGGGAGGCTCCTTACTATGAAACTGTGAAACATTATAAAATAGCGTATATAGTAGTAGTATAAGGTTGCCTTTCATTATGATCCTGGTTCTGATATAATCTGCAGGTGAGATAAATTAAGAGCCTTAATGATAGCTGGGAAGTGAAGTGAGATGCACTTATGAAAAAAAAAAAAAAAAAAAAAGAAAAAACAAACAAAACCAGCCATAAAATGTACAGCTGACCTGAACTTAATCACCCACAACTTATTTCTGCTCATGTTTTGCTGATGGACACGCAGTATGACTTTCACTTCTAGCCTGTTGGCATGCTGCTAGTGGCATATGCAGCCATTATGAAAATCCACAGATGACTGGATACTGTACCACACAGGTCAGTTGATAAAGATAATTACACCATTTCAATGGCCGATTGGTTAACATAATTACACCATTTCAAAGTCCATTTCCTACCTTCATCACAGCTGCCGGGCTTCGCCACATCAATTCTCCTCTTCCGCATGCAGGAGGACGCACGGAGTTCACACTCGTTGTTGTAGGTGGTGCCATCACTTCCACACACCGGAGAGAAGGGCTCGTCTAAGCACTGTGGGCACTCACACTTGTTCTGGACACACCGGGCACCCCAGGCACAAACAGTGTTGCCGCATGTTTCTGAATTGCACACACACACACACACACACACACACACACACACACACAGCAGTGGGATGGGTCAGAGCATAATGGGTCAGTGCAAAAAGAAGAAACATTCATGGAGTTGTTTTGATGGATTTCATACACACCAGACCTTAAATGCATGTCTCGATTAGATACTTAACTGAGATTTCTCTGGTGCTGTCCTAATTGCCATTCATGCCACTTCCTCTTGTAATATATCCCTCTCTTAAAACTGACATATACACATTCCCTTAGTAATTCTCCATCTGTCCAAGCGTGTTAAAATATGAACTGCCTGCCTGCAGCTGTATGACGTTCCTGTAGGGCTCCATTTGTATTCTTTATACCCACATTTAATTAAAAAGAACTCCATTCACCATGGAATATTTTACCTATGAATATCGTGCATTTTTCTTAGCGTAAACTGATCGCCAAGAGTTCATGCTTATGCCAAGAACATGTTCCTCCTTTGCTGTTCATAAAGTATGACACATGCTGTAGAAATGTATGCATTACTTACTGCACTCTCCCTGGCTGACCACTCGGAGGTCCATCTGTTGTTTGCAGGCACGCACGTGCAGCTCACACTCGCTGTTGTAGGTGCTGCCATCGCTGCCGCACACAGGCTGGTGGGACTCCACACACTCCGATGCACACACACACTGCCCGCTCTGGGCATCGCAGATTGCCCCGAAAGAGCAGTTGGCACAAGCCTCATCTAGATGGAGATAAGGACGAAAGCAAAGGCTCAGTGTGTATCTCTATGTATGAATTTCAAGTATGCTTTTACATGACTTTGGTGGCAAGTCAGCTCCAATAAATACCCTGAATTTCTAAAATATTCATTCCTTTTTACACTTTCATATTTTGGTGTTTGGTAGACTTAAAATGGATCAAATTTATTGTATGACATTAATCTGCAGACACATTGCAGTGCATTTCAAACTCATCTTACATTTCGATGATCCCTCAACTCAATAGAAAGCTGCAAAGGAATCAGTTTCTGCCTGACTACACATCCTTAGCTCTGCACTGTTATTCTTTTTATGCACATATTTACAAAAAGGTACATTGCTATAGGCTGTCAATATTAAAGCAACTTCCATTAAGATAATGTTACTGTGTCACAAAGACTGTGCTAACATGCTATTTAACAGACGCTGTAAACATTTATTTACTTATTATTTTCCTGCATTTTAACATTCATAGTGTGAACAACAGCCATTCACCAATTAATTGGTAAAAATGAGTTGTTGTCTTTTCTTTATCTAGCTCTTGACAAGCTGTGTTACTGACAGCTGGTGAAGTGCTTAATGATGCAGTGCAGCAGCACAAATACAAGGAGTGCAGAGATGCAAAGTTTCCATACTGAGTAAAGAATAGCTGTAAAACTTTATTGGAGTCCACCCGAGGCATACTCAATTGATTTGAAATACTTTCCAAAGGTACACACCTGTCTATTAAAAGGCGTCACGGTTCACATGCATGTGAGAGCTAAAAACCAAGCCATGAAATTCATAAAAACTCTCAGCAGATAGAATTCTACTGAGGCACAGATCTGAGGAAGAGGATAAAAATAAATAAATAAAAAGATGCCAAAGTGCTGAAAGTTCCCGGGAGCACAGTGGGCTCAGACATCTGGAACCACCCAAAACTCCTCTTTCTGGAGCTGAAACTAAATAACTGAACACAAAGAGCTTCAAAGATACAAAAATAGGAGAGTCTGCCAGAAGGACAGGCATCACTGCAGCCCTCCATCAATCAGGACATTATGGAAGAGCTGAGTCCTGCTCCTGAGAAAAAGCCACGTGACAGCCTGGCTGCCAAATGACACTTAAAGGACTCCGAAAGCATGAAGGAAAAGATTCTCTGGTCTGATGAGACAAGACTTGAGCTCTTTGGCCTGGATGCCAATTGCTATATATCTAGTGACAGCCAGGTACTGCTCATCAACATCCCTATGGGGAAGCATGGTGCCAGCACTATCTTCTGGGCATGCTTCTTAGCAGTGAGTACTGGAAAACTGGTCAGAACTAAGTGAGAAAAGTCACACTTTTTTCTGGTTGTATTTCTCACTTTGTAAGGTTGTTCATATCTGCTTATAAATATGCTATTTTCCCACCACACTTCAAAACTGAAGCAGGCAGATGATATGTGTATTTTCTTGCCAAAAGACAGCGCTGAGATACCCAAAAGGCTTAGAGAGCTTTTGAGAGTTCCCTTATTAGTTGGAGGATTCACTTGGATCATCTCTTGAGGAATTGACTGCTTCTGGAGTCAAAGTTTTTTTCCCCTGAAGAAACAGCAGGGATCAGACATGTTCATGGCACTGAGTGGTGTCACATGGGGGCAGGAAACAGATGAGAAGGCAAACGCAAGGCCTCATATACACACAGGGCTAGCGGTGGATGTGCCTCTCCCTCTGACACCAATTACACCTGGAGGATTGCATTAGCACAGCTCGCTATCACATTCAATTAGGGGCCGGCTAATACCCGCTGCTGATTTAGCACTAATTGAGAGAGGCCAGACTGGCCGCTGGAACTTTCCACATTATTAATCTGTTTATTAGTCTTTCATTTGCTTCATCTCTCTATATAATGCTGGCATCCACTCTCTCCTCGGATTCAAAGCTTGACTGTGAACTGAATACGGAAATGTGTTGCACGTTACATATAGTACTTTGCCTGTAGGAGCAATGCATTGTATACTGGTAGAATGACTAATTTCTCTGAAGTCATATTTAAAAATTACATGAGCAGAGCAAGCAGGACCAATTTTTCCTTTAAACCAATGTGTAATTTTGGTTTGGGGCTGTTATTCATAGTTTAGGCTAGTCCCCCTAATTACAACTAAGGGGACTAGCCAATTTCCTCTTTTCAACACGACAATGCCTCTGTGCAGGAAGCCAGAACCGTAAAATAATGGTTTCAGAGTTTGCTGTGGAAGAACTGAGCTGGCCTGCACAAAGCCATCCAACACTTTTGGGATTAATTGGAACATCGAACACAAGCCAAGCCTCAGCATCAGTGGCAGACTTCACCAATGCTCTGTTTACTGGTTGGGAGCAAAATCACTGCAGCCAGGTTCCAAAACCTTGTGGAAGGCCTTCCCAGTGGGGTGGAGATAGTTATAGCTGAATATGTATGCCCATGGTTTTGGAATGAGGTGTTAAAGGGATATTTTGCCAATTTTCAACCAGCTTTGTATCATAACAGTGTGGGCAGTATGTGTAAATCAACTATGGTAAAGTTTCCTCCATCTTGCCAGCACCCAGATGAAAATCCGCTGGATGATGCAACATGTGTCTGAGTTGTTTCCAGAAATGTATTTTAGTGTAGTGTAAGTAGGTGCCATACTGTTTCCTGTATTGTGAAAACGGAGGCTGGAAATACTGAGATCAAATGGTAAAACTAAGCAGCGCTGATCAAAGATATACAAAGATTCTGTTAGTGCTTTGCCTATCACTAGCCTCAGAAGCATATTTAGCTTACTGTTTAAATGGAATATGAGATGTTTTGTTACTAGCTGGCTGCCATATTAGTTTTAGACGAGCAGCTTGCATTATGTCACCCACCAGCAGGAGCGTTTATTGGTCCGGTGCCACGCAGTGCATTCTGTTAGCTGGAGGTTTTCTAGCTCTTGAGCAAAAGTGAATGCCACACTCTTTTTTTCTCTGGTTTCTATGGTCATACGGCACCAATTTCAAACATATTTTCACCTTCCAACTGCATAGAAAGCCTAGTTTTATGAAAAGACCATCTTTCCAGCAATGAAATATTTCTTTAAACAATCACATATCAGTGTAATGTTGGGGTATCTACTTTTGGCCATGTATACTGTAAGTGTAATAATCTATGACTCAGACTAAAAATCATCTATTGTCAGTGATCAGATGTTGCTCCTTCTATACTGCAAGACGGTTTGGAAGTTTTGGCTGCAAAAGATGAAAAGGCTTTAAAATAGCTGGGGATTTTCTGTGACAAAAATAAATAAACATAAAATATAAAAATGAGGGTTGCTGTAGTTGTGTCTCCTCTCTGGTTGCGGCGGCTATAAATCAGGAAGTGGCGGTGGTGAGTGTTGTCCTTTATCAGGCCCTGTGTCCTGATAGCAGCCTCGCTTCTTTATCAGCTCCTGGCCCTCGCACCTGGCTCTCCACACTGCCTGATCCTCCAGACAACACGCATCGCAGACAGACAGAAAAAGAGGGGAACTCCAGTTCAAAGCCAGGAGCAGAGGGAGAATTGTCACCATTACTGCTAATGTTAAGATGTCCACTTTCTGTCATCTAAGATTCAGTCATCTCTGAGTCTGTCATCACTAATTCTGAGTCCCGGTGAAAAACTTTTTTCTCCCTGAAGGCAGACAACTTCACAAGCATAAAATGGTCGGGGAAAAAGTCTGGCAGGCAAGGCATTACGACAGTTTCTAATGTGCTAACATTAGAACCTGGGATCTCTCATCTCATTCAAATTTACTTTCATGTCCACCAATGCAAGAATCTCTCCAGCCAAGAAAATATACAGTATAACACAGCGTGTCCAAGATCAAAGTAAGACATTTTAAGATCTTCCTATGCCAGGTCTAATAAAATCTAACACCAGCTGCATCCAAAGCACCTGACTCAGTTCGATTGCAGCTAAAAGTCGGCGCCAAATGCAACCTGCCTCTGACCCATAAATGGTGTGTGGAGATGGGCTGAGAATCAGCTACACTTTTAAACAGTCAGGCAAGCTTTGGGCCAGCACTGGCGCCCAGATCAGAGGAGTTAGGACAATATTTGCGCAACATTCATCACAAGCTGGACATGAGTCTGGCAACATGGCCATTCATTTAGGCTGTTGTTTGGCTCAGCCATTTTGGTACGTGGGAAATCTTTATTTCAAAAGCTGTAGTTAAAAAATTAAATACAGTATTTAATTTACTCAACACAAATTGAGGTGTTGAATTTACAAATTAAGTTTGAAATGTTTCCAAAACTTAAGCTGCTCAGAATCAGATATGTGTGTGTCAAATGAGCAGCTTTCATTAGCCATGGAAATTTTAGTATCATGTACTGATGTATTAGAATCGTTACACAATATTGGAGGTCACTCCTTGATGTAGGTAGTACATGACAGGACAACACAAAAATGCTGTATATATCATAATAATCACCTTATATAAAACTTCCCTGTATTTTAATTTTTCCTGCCATGTCACTCTAAGTATCAAACCACACTTTTTTCTTTGTCAGAGGACCTGCTGGAATTTAGTCAAGGTCTCCTTGAAGTCCCCTGGACCTAAAGTTGGAAACTGCTGATATTTGTTCTTGCACTGTGACGGCTTCTCTGGTTGTGTTTGGTGGCAGTGTTTGTGCTTTTGGAAGTGAGAGTGAGAAATAGGGGCAGGTTGGTGTAAAAAGTGGCCTTGAAAGCATGAAGGATTGAGTCATTGAGGAGGAAAAAAACCAAAGACCCTCCAGCTTTGCAGCGTTTTGTTGATATCCTCACCGGGAAAAAACCTGAATTGCGGCTGAGGGGGTTTGGGCGGAGTATTACCTCAGGATTAAGCAGAAAGAAGTAGGCTGGTTTATGTTTTGAAGGCTTGTGAACATGCCTGGGTGATAACAACTCCCCTGTCGATGCCTGCCTGGCCGGTACACTATTAACTCTGCCCCCCACTTTCTCTGCTCCTCCTCATCTTATTTACCTCCATCTCCCTCCCTCCCTGCATTTATTACTTTCCCCTCCCTCTTTCGTCTGCCCTCTTTTCACCGCCTCTCTCAGACCACTCTCATGCTGCTGGTGTGACCTATATTTCTTACTCAACTGTGTATATCATTTCAAACACCTGTGGGAGAAAAAAGGGGGAATTTGTTTCCTTTCCTCAAATGATTCCGGCGCCTCTGCTCTCATCTGTTCGGGTAAAGTCATATGAATGGCCCTTTTTCCGGGGCGACTGATATCCAGCTGGGGGGTCTATTAACCGAGCGCACCTCTCCCAGCCCACCTTACAAGGTCGCCCGCCACTCAAATGCAGTTGGAGGAAAAATCTCTGAATAATAACAAATGTCACTCATATCGCTATCGGGTTGCACCTGAGCCATATAGATAACTGCTATTTTTCTAGCCCGCAGGGAAGGAAATGAAATTATGGCTGGGCCCATGAGAGGCTGTGGTAAGCCACACACACACACACACACACACACACACACACACACACACACACACACACACACAGTTATTTTCTACTGTGGCACCTATCACCTCTTAAACTATTGCTACCCTCACCTGTCTCCCTTAAGCTCCTATACTTTAGAGTCTAGAAGCCATAAATCTGACAACTTACACATTATGGCGCATTTGGATGGAAATAACAAAACACAGCCAGTAAACAAACAAACAACAAAAAGTTGATGGCTACTTTGGGAATCACATCTTATAAATACCTACTTAATGTTGCAGAATGAGAAGATGAAAATGTGGTGTATACATCTGATGTTTTGACGGAGAAAAAAAAATGAAAAGAAAAGCAAAAAGTTACATTTAACATAAATTGGTGGTGGATTTTTGAAGGTCAATTTAATAACTACAGTTTAATCTGGAAAAAGCTGATAGCCAATTAATTAGCTGATATAAACCCCCACAGAAACTAACAATCTTTTACTTTATTCAATGCTGGATAACAGTTGAACTGAACATCTAATTCAAAGTAACACAGATCTAAATAAATAAATAAATAAATAAATAGGGATCACTGAATTTAGTAAGTAAAGTAATAAATACCTAAAAATATATATAATTCTGAAACTGAACATCAAACTAACCTAGAAAATCTAGGTTCTTTTTTATTATTTTCCTTCTTCAAAGTCACCTTGAGATTCTCAGTTGCACAATGACATTACACTGACTTTGTTTATGGAGCTTCCATGCAAAATCAGAGATGGGCAGCATTTTTGTTACTTGCATTTAAAATATGTATTTCAATTACTTTTTAGAATTTTGTAACTGGTATTTGACAGTGCTAAAAATGTCAACTTTAATTAAACCTAATTACATATTTTAGAGTATGAAACGCTAGAGGTCTTATAATTTGGAAATAGGGCTTTTCACTTTAAACAGGAAGTGGTGGCATTCACTCAGTTGCAGACTCACAGATTTGGGGACTTTAGCTCCAGGTCTATAGTGCTGGACCCGCTGTTGCTGTCCAGCCAAAACTTTTGAGTAAATAAATGCTAAAATGAAGAACAATACACTTTGACACAGAGGGGAACCTGGTTTCTTTGGCACTGTAGTGTTCTGCCAATAACGATAGTTTAAAACATCCTGTGGGTGTTGATTAATTGGCCAAACTGATATATCGGTCAAGCTCTAAAAAACATACAATAAAATTCATTACTTCTTATGCGCTTCTGCAATATAAGAGTTGGAGTAACTCAACAACCTGGATATCACAGAAAATCTAACTTTATTCACCACTTTCTTCCGTTGCTCATACCCTAAACTTTTAATTCCAATACTTCCAACAGCACCTGAAGGCAGCATATGTTCTTCTCCTCTCTCTCCTTTTCTGCTCCATAAACATGTATAGTATATTACTGGGGGGAATAGCCTGTGATAATTAGGTGAGATAATAGCTTAAGTCAGTCAGTTGTTATGGCGCTGAATGAGGCCCAGTAAAGCTGTGCAAACAGCCCAGAAATAACCCACATTATCATCGCCATCATTCCTCGGCTGGCTCACGCCTGGCAAGCCAATGCCTCAGCATTTTTATGGCACCATTGCGCTGACACAGGCCTGTTTCCTCTGGGAGCCAAGAACCATCCATAGTGCTGGATTACAGACAGGGCCCTCCACTCCGCCAGCTCGCTCTGCCTCTCGCTTTTTAAAATAAAGACTATTCATTACTGCAGAGGGACCCTGGGCCGACAGACCTGCCGTCTACCTGCGGTGTAGCGCACCAAATTGAGTCAGCCTGCCTGCCCACCGACCAAACACTGCTCTCACTCCATTTCCTGTTGGCATACATCCTTGCGCTGGATTTCAATTTAGAGAAGGCTGGGAGGGGAAGATGACAGATGCAATACATGGACAGGCAGAGCAGGAGCATAGGACTCCAACAACTAACCCTGTCATCTTCCCAGTGCAGAGAAAAACTCAAACCACTATTCATTTTACAAAACAGTCAGACTAGCTCATACAAACAAACTCGACCCATAAACTGCGCATTTTAGGACAAAACAGTAGAGCACAATTTCATACCAGCAATGTGAGATTAATTCAGTTGTATCGATCACTCAGCTAACTGTGCAGCTCATCCACAAATACAGCACCGCAGAGGGCAACTCACTTTCATTGTTATTGTCTTCAAAATATGCAGAAAAAAATCTATTGTAGTAAAAAGAGCGAATGAGGTAAGTGAGAGAGTTGGGCCAAGGGGCTAATAACCGCTGCGCTTTTGCCCAGTGTGTGTGAAAAGCAAACGGCTTGATGGTAGACAAGGAAGAATACTCAATCACCAATTAGAGTCCATGGGAAAATTGGCCTTCCAAGATGGCATTAAGCCATCAAGAGTAATCACTAAGTGGGTTTACCAAGCTGTAAAAATCTGCCCGTATGGCTGTGTGCCTGTGTGGTGGATCTGAAGATATTTTTACCACTTGAAGCTCCGCTGTCGCTGGTGTACTAATGACTAGCTGATGCTTCGAAACTGCAAGACAAAGCCAAGTGACTCATGTAGCCAATTACGGACAAGTATGCTCTGTATTCTCTTTCATCAGGAGTAAAGAGCATCTCTACTTAAAGGTCAAAACAGGCAAATTGGAGTCTTGATGTTGGTATAGAGGGGCTGAAGAAGAGCGGGAGGGAAGAGATGAAGAGTACTGGGCAAGGGATAAGAATACTCCTCAAGAGACGTAGAGATATATTAAGTATTGTTTTGACTTTGTTGGATATAAATGGGAAGCCCCGAGGGATCACCATGACTATAATACATATGTGTTAATTGTTAATGCCTTTGGATTATAATTTTGCCTCTGGGTAATGTAGTGCGATTAATTAATTTGAGCTTAATTGTATTTCACAAAGGGAGATCTTTCCCTACCTGTGAGCTATAATTCACACATTTCATAGTGATTTTATGACTGCATAGTAAATTCCTGTAATGTAACTGTTGTGCAGTTACTCACCACAGGGTCCTTTGTGTTGGATGAGAATATTCCTCTGCAGGGCACAACCCATCGCTCGCATCTCGCAGGGGCTGCCGTAGCTGTGGCCGTCGGATCCGCACACCGGGTCGGATGTTTGCGGGCAGGCCTCGGGGCACTCGCACACCGGCTCGTTGTTCTTGACCACGCACACCGCCCCATGATCGCACACCTTATCCAGGCAGGGGCTCGGTATGCTGAGATCTGAAGGGCCAATCACCCAAGAGATAGAGAACAAAGTTAGAGGAGGGGGGGCACTGAACTGGGTAGATGGGAAGCAGGAAGAATATAAAGTAGAGGTTGGAGAAAGGTCTGGGGCTGGAAAGGGCATAGGTGACAGGGAGGTAAGTTAGAGCATAGCTACATGGGGAACTGCAGGTTTTGTGTTAGAAAAAGGTTTAGGAAGGAAAGGAGATATGATGTAGTATGCAATACAGCCCTATTCCTGTGACCCCTTTGCTTCCTAAGCTTCCTATGTCATTTCCTCGCCTTTGTGCCTATCCTGATGTATCCTGAATCTTTGAAGAGCTCCCGCCGAATCCGGTGGCATGAGGACAGCGGATAAAAACATGGCCCTGTAGCACAATAGAGATGAAACAACCCACGAACAATGGTTGCACAGCCTTTTTTTTTTCTCCAGGCGTGTAAACGCCTGGATTAATTGACGTTCCCAATATGCCCCTTCAAAGGCTGCCATTTGCATCTCAGTGAGAGCCACCGCTTCAGCCAAAGCTGGTTGAACTGACATGGAGGAGTGAGAAAAAGAAGAGGCAGAAAGTGTGAGAGAGCAAGAGAGAGAAAAAAATGTAGAGGACGGAGAAAGAGAAAAAATAAAAAAGAAACAGGCGAAGAGAAGAAAGAGCCCTCTGCTTAATAATTCAAAAAAGGCAAGCTCCTGGGCAGAGGCAGATATGAAATGTGAACATCACAGAGAGGTGTCTGCTTCAGTCTCTCCCTCTCACACACTAGCTCCGGCATGACTTCATTAAAACGAGGACTGGATTTTGCACCTATGATTCCTGGTAGCGGCGGGTGTAGGCTGTGCTGATATAACCTGACTTGATCAGGAGAGAGGAAACGCATAAAAACTGGTATGAGCAATCTTTTGATCACAGCCTCCCATCCTGACTCAGTCATTCTTTACAGCTGTATTTGTCAATGAAAATATAACATGGCATTGTGTATATGGAGACAGGGTGCCAGTGTGTGTGTCAGTTTTGAGGGCTTGGCTTGATGGTTAAAAGTGTGAGCCTTGAGAATGGTATACACTCCGGTATCAAGAGTAAGACGATAGCAGAGCTCCACAGTGATTTTCATTTGGAAAGCTTCACGCATGAGGGGCGGATCACTCAGCTAAATGTGGTGTGTCTGCAGATTAGTGGAAAAAGCAGACGGAGGCATCAAATAATTTTTGATGAGAAGCGCTCAAAGAGGTGCATTTTACACCCAAAGTCAGGCAAACTTCCTTCTCCTGTAGTCTACCTTTTACTTGAGCTTTTGTTAGAGGGGTGGGGGTGCTGTTATGGAAACTGCCCCTTGTAATGACACCACCCATGGCTCCATCATTATCGTGACCATTATGGGATTAGATGGCATCGCAGGGGGGAGACTTGTCGTGCTCAGAGCCCCATGATTCATTTATCAGCTCGGAATCGTTCAGTAGTCCCTCTAATGCCGGCGTAAACTATCAACCGGTAACTCAGACAGAGGCAATTAGCTTGTTTCACTCTGATTGAAACGATGGGAGGGGCGCAGTGTGGGTAGTAAAGATCAATGTCACCCAAACATCTTTTATCTGAATTGTGGACCATCTTTCCAAATTATAATAGCAACTGAGGTACTAGGCATGCGAAATAGTTTCTTGATAGAGTTTATTTATCCCCCATTAAAGGGTTTTATGGGGGAGTTTTTCCTTATCTGGTGTGAGGGTCCAAGGACAGGGATGCTGTATGCTCTAAAGCCCTCTGAGGCAAACTGTGATTTGTGATATTGGGCTTTATAAATAAAATTGAATTGAATAGAATAACAATGGCGTTTTTGATTCTCCTTATCAATCTTATTCTTGACCAACTCCTGATCAAATTTCTGTATGTTATTACTAATGTGCAGCTTTGATAAAATTGTGGACAGGTGTACAGGAGGTGTCACAGGCCACTGGCCCTCCTGTCCACTGATCCTGCATGGCACATGGTCTCCCTATTGGCTGTCCTACATGGCTGTCAGCCTAGGCGGGTTGGGCTTACCTAGGCATAGACCCTGTATTAGTTTGACAGGGGGCGTGCCAAAGTAATTAAAAGAGACTATTTGGACCAGGTGGGGGACAGCAGTTGATGAGAGATGTTTTTGAATGTTTTGTTTGATATTATTGTCTGTGTTTAATGTCTATAAATGAACTGTAACATGAGGACCAACCCTAAGCAGTGTCAGACCATGGAGAGCAAGCTGACTGATGGCCGTCACATCAAGTAGGCCCAAATCCCTTACTTTTAGCCTGGCAGCCAAAACTCTCTGGTTATGTACTATATGTACGGGCAGCCAAGCCCCGGAAGCCCTAAGTAACAGTATCAAGTGCTAAGAGTTGTGTTTGCCATGACAGAGGAAAATGTTCACAGGTTAGAGAGGAGATTTTCTGCACACTGTCCTATTGCTTGCAATAAACTTGATTTAAATCATAATGTTTCTATCCTAAGCTACTGTTACTATAACACAATATTTACCCTCATGCTGATCAGTTGGGAAGTGGAAACACTTGTGTGTAAAGTGTCAAAAATGTGGCATTCTTGGTATTTAAGCCCATATTGTGTAGAAAGATTTTCCAGCATAGTGCAGGTGTTTTTACCCTTGAAACTACAATTATACAGACTTTACGAGTGGCACTATTGTCATTTTTCCTCATGAACTGAAGCCACGCTTTGGACTTTTTCTTCCTCCCTGCAATGACTCCCTCTTGTTGTAAGTTTCCAGCAGCATAGCCACATGAGTTCTATGTCATTATTTGCGATGCTCAACTGTCATAAAAACATGCCAGTGTTGTACTGAAATGTGTTTCCACCATCGAATACTGTTTTCCCTCCTGTTAATGCAAGCAACCCCCTTTGGTGGTGAGGGTGAGGGCTAAGAGTTTGGGACATATTTAGGTAGGTAGTGACACATATCGATGGGGAAACAGTCTTTGACACAACACTGGCATTTATAAAAGGAACTGATAAGGTCTGAATACCAGTCTGATGCATCAGACAATTTGGAACCGGTTCTTAACTGAACTGGTTCTTGATTCCAATCCCTATGAGGTACAGACATTAAAATAGTAAAAAGTAGAGCGGAACATATACTGTGGGCTGCCCACTACCTCCTGCTGTTTTTTTTTTTAAATAAGCTGTGGCTGTGATCAAACAAATCTTTCCGGATCTTGAGCAAGGACACAGGCTGTCCCATTTTGGGAAGTGAATGTTTCAGATTAGAAAACAGCTATTGATTTCTGTGTTTTGATGCCAAGCTGCTGTTTCAAAAGAGCTTGGAGGTGCCACATAAATATGTAAGCTATTTAGTGCTGCTTAATTTGGTACAGCTTCAAAAACAATTGATTCCCCGTGATCTCTTTTCAACTCCTTGCATGTGCCTGTGACCGTGCATGCGCGTGTAACAGTCGTAAGCTTGTGATCCAAGCTTAACTGTACAACCTTGGCCTCCATAAAAGTTCACCAGCCCACTTCCCAAGGACGAGCTCCTAAAACACAACTGCAGCCTCCGATAACGCCTTAGTCTCCCATTCTCTTTGTTTCACACACATAAAAAAGATGAAAGAAAATTCCCCTCCAAAACTAATTTTTTATCATCCTCTACCTCTGGGGGGCAAAAATTCTGCCTGATTTATTAACTGGAGAGGGTGTAAGAAAAAAAAAAAACCTTAGACAAAACTCCCCAAGTGTAAAAATCTTATGACACAGTTAAAAAGCTGTCTTTCCCTCTCTCTTGGATGCAGGCAGAAGCTTTGAAATGGCAGCCTGTCACAACTAAGGCTTGTGGGATGGTGTTCACAAGCCTGCTCCAGCTCTTTCTCTCTCCCTGGTCTCCTCCCAGACACTTAAATACATCTTCTTCATGCATGTATCAGTGTTTCTGTCAGACAGGTCCAGAATAAACCAGCGTTGCTGGGTTTCAACCAAGCTATTTCTATGTGAGAATTAGCTTGACAGTTGACTGGGAACATCTGCAGTGCCAAACACATGAGTGCAGTAGCCAAGGCATTGTTTTAGTGGCTGAGCAGGTGCAGTGAGTGGTCTGCTGTAGCAGTAGGGGAAAGTCAGGAGAAACAGTAAAAAAAAAACAACCCCAAAAAACATGAATAATTCTTTCTAATCAAGGATTCTGTTCTGCTAGTGTGCACTCAGCTATGTGTCTGTACCATGATGCTGGTTCAGACGACTTTACATTCTGGGTGTCACCTCAGTCCGTATCCTCTCCTGCCAGCCGCCGTGTAACTTTTCTATTCTAATTAGTGTGGTATTTTAATGGCATGGCCCCGCTTCGGGGCTTGGAGGGGATTACTTCAGGTTAGGCCGCGTTGTGTCAGCTCGCCCCAGGTGAGGCAATGGTCGGCCATGTCGGATAAAACTGAGAGGACACGTTCCCCTGATGCCCTGATACCTGCTTACCTGTCTGTCTGAAGTATCATTACTGCCCACTTAATGGTGTTATCTGACTGGTAAGGTGGTGAGTACGCAGTGTAACCTCTAAAGCTTAACAACCCCTCGTTAGGTTGCCATGATGGCACAGCAAGCTCCGACAGGACGCTGGCTGTGATTGTGTGGTTGCCGCAGTGAGCAGGCGTACACTGTTAACCCCCCGTAACATGTCGGTGAAATGCTGGGAGATTATTTTGGCGAGAGCTTCCTCCCATCTCCGCTCAGCTCATACATATGTTAATTGGACTTTTCCCCCCTCGGGTCTGTGTGCAATTCCAAATCACTCCCCGTATTATGCAGGGCAGTGAATCAGTGTAATCCAGGTGATGCTTGCAGTAGCCAACTGGCAGGGAGAATCACCTACAACTGCAACCCATTACAACACAGGACTCCAATGGGGCACAGCCAATCTGCAGCAAGCCCCGCCCTCTATGTTTCTTCACCTGCAGGGCTTTGATCCGACTCCCTTTGCCTCCCTCGCATTAAAAACATTTATGTATCATATTAGTCGAGGGAGAGGGAGGTGCAGAGAAAAGGCTATATTAGCATACAGCAAAAGGCATACCCGCGGGCTGTGTCTGTCTACCACTGAACACTTATCACAGGCAGGGGGTGAATCGAAGCCTCTTTGTGCATTTACAACTAAGAATGTGCTGCTCTTCAAAATGGAGACAAGCAAAAACAGCGTGGGGAAAGAAGAAAGACAAGCTGGGTTCCCTGATCTTGTGACATGTATCTATCAGAGGTGACACGACGTCTAAAAACCGTCTAATCCAAACAAGTGGTTTTGTCATCGGGGTGTGTGTCAGGAAGTTTCAAAAATGATTTCTCAGATTGATGTATGCAAAAGAAAACACAAGTGAAAATGGAGCAATAACGCTTGACATTTATTGCATCTCCAATCAAGTCAGGAGCTACAGCACGAGGAAGGGCTCAAAAGAAACAGGAAATGAAATGAAAAATGTAGAAATCATGGTTGATCACAGCCCCGATGGCGTGCGACAATCACAATGCCTCGAGTCACTTCTGGCACCCTGTTGACCCACATTTCTCTGCAATTTCGGCACAATGACAGCCTGCGGGCCGCAGTAAGTGGACTGGCAGTCCCTGGCTGCTGTCAATCTGGCTCCCACGGCACTTCCTCTAATTAACTTGATTAGGAAAAACAGCACTGGTGATCTCAGGCTGACTTAAATACTCCAGCTCCACGACTGTTTGTGAGTCCAATCACTGCAGCCGGCAGAGATGCTAATCAAATAAACATGCAAATGATAAAATATTCGGCACAGAGTCTTGACACCTAAGGTGACTGATTTTCCTTTCCTGCTTTGCAGAGCTCTTTGTCAATGACAATGTGTCTGCCGCTGAGTGATTTTGTGTTAACCTCCGGAGGCGACAGGCAACACATTTCAAGCAACTCTCTCGCACTTCCATGAGTTTTTCTGTGCTCGCAATCATGCACTCACACTCAAACACACACACGGCTGCATGCACATGAAATGACAAAAGAGCTGTGGATAAAGAATTTCTGTCCGCAAAACTAGCTCTTTCATTTGTTCACTCCTACTTTGCCTGCCAACGTGTTCCTCTCAAACTGTGTGTGTTTCAGTGGTTTTACAGAATTATCCTCGTCTATGCTCTCAAAAGCCACACTTTGCTTGTATTTCTTTTTTATGAACAGCCTAACTACCAATTTAGAAACTCTCCACTTCCTATTCTACTACTACCAGACGTGAGGCCAGTACATCAACAGGCTCCAGGGAGTTGTGGTGAGCCACCTCACACCCCTGTTTCCACTGATTCAAAGCACTACTGAGTATGCACTGAAATAGCTCGACTTAAAGGGGCTGCAGGAAAAAACCATCTGGGCAGGAACAAAGCAGTGATATAACTTGGGCCAAGACAAAAAAAAGTTTTAATTAAACACTTTAATTATAAAAGAAGTCTCTAATATTGAGTAAACAGATTTTTAAGGCTCATAATTATTTTGAAAAACTTTTCACTCCTCAGTGGAAGTCTATGTGAGGCTTTCAGAATAACTTTTACAACAGCCTTTTTAAAGGCATCCCATAGTTGCTTTTTTTTCCGTAATTTATTTAGAAAAGTTTTCCTTTTCTTTTTACAACACACAAAAAAAAGGAGAAATACACTCAACAGAGTATAATGCAATAAGACAAACTGTCAGCTCACAGAAAAACTGCACATATGCCTGTCAGTCTGCACTATGGCTGAAATGTCCCCAATTGGATGGTGCATCAGAAATAGATTCCATGAAACCAGGACCAAGAGAAGTCGAGGAAGGGCCAAGATGAAAGTTAGAAATCTGAGCACTAAGATACAGGACAGTCTGATACAATCAGTTCCCAAAGTTACATCTCTCCCTTCTAAGAAACTTGGGGTGGGCATTGGACTGGGTATGCCCAATGTATTCAAGGTACAGACGAGAAACCATGTCATTTAGCCATTTTTTTAAAGCACGAAGAGGAAACTGATGTCCACTCTCTCAGGATAACCCTTTTTGCTATGACCACACCAAACATAACAGCTTGTTGTATGCTGGGGGAATATTCAAAGAGTAGCTGGAGCAACCCAATATTGCAGGGAGACTGCAAAACTGTTAATGGCCTAAAATGCTGGACTGATGATGGCGCTAAAAAAACTGACCAATAAGTTGTATGGAAAACAAAATAGACTAAAAAAAAAAGCAAGAAAGAACAAAAGCCTGTGAAAACATCAGGGTGCCAATGTACCTCCAATGCTTGTTCCTCTAAATATATATCTGCAACAATGTCCAATGCTGCACATGCTCTTCCTTGTTTAGTGTGTGCTGGTGCCCTGCTGTGCTGACATCATATGGGAAGGAAGAGGAAAAACAGGACTTTGATGCTTTGGCCTAAAAATACGCTTGTGTGTTCCATGCTGTGAAACGTCCAATTGAAACCATCTGCATGGAATTACAGTCAATTATGAATTAATCGCAGCAGATATTTCTTGCATATTATTCAGATTCTGCATGATGGCAGGTTCTTTTGTCTTGTGAGGTTAAAATGATGTTTTAATCAGTTTGTGTGTGTGGGTATTGGAGAACAGCAACATGGTACTTTAAGAGCTCTATATTGAAGTCAGCTATGAAAATTCCAGTGTAATCATCATGATAGCAAACATGATGAGAATAAAGTCCAGAGTAAAGAAAACAGAACTGACAATACTAATAGTGGATTTGTGACTGGCTGTGTGATCTCATCTCCTTCTGTGATGATGACAAACATCATTTCTTCCTCACATGTCACAGGGCTCTCATATTCTATCGCAAAATCCAAGGCTGCAGACCAATTCACCCTCCTTCCCAGCAGCCAGCTCTGATTCACTTCCAGAAAATCCTTCACAGTTATGCTCACATGTTCTTGGACGTCTAGAAGATTTGTGACTCCACCTGGACGTAAGTTAATCAACTAAATGCCACGTGGTGTCTCAATCTCTAAAGTGATGAGCTTAAGATATCAATCAAATTGTTCTGGGGAGGACAGCAGTTAGGACATTATGGACATGTGGGTTCTTTGCATGACCGTTTCTTTGTGGAGGCAAGCACCGACATGGGAGGGGTGACATTAGGCGCCGTCACCCACATGAAACAAGATTTACGACAGTGCCAGACCAGGAGCATTTCATTCGTTTGACAGCTGGCAGGGGCGATCGATCACCCAGCCCCAACGCACCACTCAGCCAATGAAACGGGGATGGAGATCATTATTTATCAAATAATGATAATCTAATAGATCAAACTCTTCCTTTTCAGATGCATGGAGCTTTGTCTAAAGCCTTGAATCAGTGTGAGTGGACCACGATCACACAGCGGTCATTGTGCAGGCTTCTTTTGACACTGCCAGTCACTGCCAGAGCAAAAGCAGAGAAGAGCACAATGGGAGTGTGTGTCTCATACTGTATACAGTGTGTGTTCCTGTCGCGTGATCAGTGCGGGCTATTGATCGATCTCAGACAAGGCAGCCTTTTTGGAATACAGAAACACACACACAAACACACAAACACGCACACACACACTGCATGCAGCCCTTGGGTGTGTGTAAGGCTTATGTGTATCTTAAGTCTTTGGGGCGGTGCTATTACACAGAGAGGGACCTCTACATAATCCGGACTCAGTCCTACTAACACACTGGCAGTAACACTGAAAGGACATGAGGGACAGAAAGGGAAGACAGAAAGACAGAAAGAAGGTTCTAACATGTGCATGGACACACACACACACACACAAACACAAACACACACACACTCCTTGCATGCATATCATCTGTCTGACTAAACCAACAGTCTCTGTGGGCACCTACGCTCGCCTCTTTTGATGTTTAATTAAAACTGAATCGGGGAGGGCGTTTGTGGCGCTCTGTTTTGAAAAATATGCAAATGTCAATAAAAATGCATTAAAGAAACATACTACCAGTTGCTGACGGCTGCGATGCGCAGGGGAAGAGAGGAAGGATGAAGAGAGAGAGAAAGAAAGTAAAATAACTAAACAAATGAGGGAGGGGGACTAGGGTGGGGGGTTGGTACTGAGACACCATTTGCCAGAAATAATGAAACAGAGCAAAACACATAAGAGCTCGCACTGCCATTAATTTATGCACAGCTCACACGGCCGAATAATGCTAATGAGTGCTGCTTGCCTCCCGATGCTGACAACTGGAGATAACTTTGGTATTCAGCTCCACCCAAATGCCTGGGGGATGGACAGATCTCTCTCGTTTTTATCGGCCTCTGTCACAACAGCAATGAAAATGTGGACAGCAACTCTGGACAAAATAATACAATGTGTCTGCTGTGCGGATTTGTTGATTGAGGCAGTGTGACACTGAGCAGCATGAGCAGTTTGCTCTGGCTTTATTGTGCATGCTGGGTTACCGGGTTACGACGGGAAACAACAAAGATGCTTTTGATTCAGCAGGAGATTCACATAAAATGAGGCATTCACATCACCTTCAGGAATCACTAGAGAGGCATTTGGCCCTAAAACCAAAACTGTTTATGCCATGCCTTATAGTATACATGTAGAACAAATACAGATTTTTGCTCATGGATCAAATAAGGAAGTAGACCTGAGTCAAAAGGTGACACAGATCACAGCACAGATCAGTGTCAAAAATGGGTTGTTAAGATACTGGTGGAGGGGGGAGTGAGCCAGATTAAAGTCATCTTTAAAAAATATGTACATGTTTAAGGGCATTCTTTAAAAAAATAAACTTTGACAGGAAAAAACAATCAATATTAAAAAAAAACAATCACCCTCAGAAAATATGCTGGGATGGAAAATGCATATGATTTGGATGAATCTGATATTTACTGTGAAACTGTCACAAGAAATTCTGACAACTTTTTTTTTTTTTTTTTTTTTTTACATTTTATCATTTCTGTCAAATTGACACATTTGCATTAGTGTAGTAGGTCTGCATCATATCAGTATCATGATATAAGACTAAACATTGTCTTAGATTTTGGATATTGTCATACTGTAGGTGTTGTCTTCTCCTGGTTGTAAAGGCTGCATCACAGTAAAATGATGTTATTATTTGAACTTACCAGATTGTTCTAGCTGTTCTATTATTTGCCTTCACCCAATTAGTCATTATACCCACATTACTGATGAGTATTAAAAAAAAATATCACCTTGAAAACACCAGTAGTCAGCCCTACAATATCATTGCTACATCAGGGATAGTGGATAGCGTGGCATTTAGGCAAGACGTTTGTCAAGCTGCAGACCACTGTTCAAGACCTGCAAACCAAGCAACAAACTGTGTCCTCCAGTGGCATTTTAGCCACCAAATGAGGTTTGTTTTAGCAACCAATTGCTGTATTTCCACCAGGGATAGTGGCATGAAAACCAGTTGTCTTTTACTGAGACATTGCTTTTTTACAGCGGGGATTGTGCCCCCAAAACTGGGTATTTCAAGCCGAAACATGATCTTTCCTAACCATAAGCAAGTGGTTTTTGTGCCATAACCTAACCACATGTAACCACAGTGTTGTTGAAACATAAAATTTCAATGTATCCGCTACATAAGAATGTACAAATATAACATATTTGCAGAAATGTAAAATGCAACCATTTATTCTGGCAAGTGGGAAGCGCAGTTACAGGTGGTCCAAGATTTCAACAAAATTTTAAGTTAAGTTAAGTTATAGCAAAGCTGATTTCGACTTACTCTAAACCTAAAAAGATCACATATAAGGAATTTCAAAAGATTCCATTGAATGCAGTCGAACTCTGACCCTAGTGTAGCTTTTATCCTCAGAAATTCTTTAAAAAAAAACCCAGAGCTTTGTGCATTCATCGGGTAGTTGCGAGCTTTGATGAGATGATGGAGAGAGAGGGATTGCTCGGGAGGCAGTGAGGTCAGGAGCTGACGTGCACTACTGCATGCAGAAAGAGAGGAGTCAGAGGTGAGCAGTGGTTAGGCAGGTAGGAACAGGAGAGGCTGTTTTTTTAGTTAAACAGGAAATAGAACAGAGAGCAGGGAGAGAGGAAGACTTCTCCAACCTCATGGATCACATCTTTGCAGGAGGATAAACACAAGGAGAGGACATTAATGACACAAAGAGACAGAAGGAGTGAGAAGAAAAAGACAGTGGTACAAGACCCCTCCTGTTAGGTCCTTTTGGAGCGAGGGGAAGGGCTTCACCTCCCAGAGTCCACCTGATGAGGTCAACCACTGGGTGACCCCATTTCCCATTTGCAGCCAGACAGCCAGGAAGACGACCACATGGACAAAGACAGACAGACAGACTGACTGACGCACTGAAACAAGAAAGAATAGCTTTTTTTTATACAAGAAAGAGCAACACACAAGACAAAGAGACAAAGACAGAGGAGAGGAAAAAAAAACGACAAAAGCCACCGAAGTGGAAGACTGGCAGTAGTGACGGAGTAGAAGACAGAGAGCAGATGAAAGAAACATGAAGGTGGCGTTTCATTTTGGTTGCGTGTTTGAGATGGAGGGATGAAGCGTGTCAGGGATGAGGAGATGGATGGGAGGTGAACGAGTGGAGAAGTGAAGGCACGGCTTTTTATAAGAAAGGCACACAAGTCCTGTCGGTTTGAGTTACCCTGACCCCCCCTTCAGAGAGCATCACCAAACCATTTCAGACACTTTTCAGCAAAGTTCAAAGTACATACAGTTAGCCTAGAAGATAGAGAGGGAAAAACACATTGAATATGCAATAAAATTAGCAGAGAGAGACAGAGAAGGCTTGAGAGGAAACAGCATTAGTCCCTGTAAAAGCTTCTCTTTCCCATCCTCCTGCTCCACTCACCACAGGGCCCTTGGTGCTTGATGGAGATGAGGGTCCTGCTCAGACACTCCGCCTTGCGTCTCATGCAGTCATTGGTGTAGGTGCGGCCGTCCTTGCCGCACACGGGCTTGTAAGTGCCGTCGCACTCGATGGGATCGCAGGAGCAGCGGGCATTCAGCTGTTCCACCAGACACACAGCGTTGAAGAGACATTCCTCCTGACAGTCCTCTGGAAGAAGGAGATAGGGGGGAAAGGAATGAATCTAGCATCTGTGAATTGTCTATACCTCCTTGGGAATATTTCAAGGTAACCTAAGCCAAACTCTTCAGATTTTTCCTTTAATTTGTCACCCATCTGTATAAACACTGATAAGGTTATTTTTTCTAACTGCCAATTTTGCAACAGTGTGAAAGACTGATCACCATAGAGGAAAGCCAAAGACAACGGAAGTACTCAGCAAGCGTAGAAAAACAACATTTCAAGCTAGCTAAAGTGTTAAACTGATTGTTCTTCCTGCTGCGTGACACCACAGGTCCAACCGTGGGGGAATAAATCAGTTTTCATCCAAACAAGTAATTACATGTCAGGGTGGACCGATGCCACTGGTAGCGCGTGTAAAAGCTGTTCTTTCGACAGCAGAGGTTGAGCCTTTTTCAGGAAGACAGGAATTGTTTTAACTACTTACAAGAAATGATTACCGGTACATTGCATGCACATTACAGGTTAATTAGTGTGGTATTAAAACAATCAATAGTCATTCTAAGAAGAATCTAAACCGATCAGCCTAAACATTTCAAATAAAAGCAGGTAAAGTGAATAACACTGATTATCTTGTTATAGTGCAATGTTCTGTGGGGAAACCTCTGGTCATGGCATTCATGTGGATGCCTTTTGACACACACCACCCACCCAAACACTGTTTAAGACCATGTACCCCCTCTTCATGAAAATGGCACTCCCCAATGGCAAGAACTGCCCAGGAATGGCCTGAGAAAGAGAGAGAGTTCAAAGCATCAACCTGGCCTTCAAATTTTTCCAGATCCCAATTTTGTCAAGCATTCGTGGGATGTGCTGGTACCCCAGAGGTACCCCAGATCCACAGTAGGGCCTCCTTGGATCAGACTTGGCTTTGAACTATCTAGGCATGAACACAGGTGTCCTGTTGGGTCTGGCACTGGGGTGTTGATGACAGATCCTTGGAGTCCTGTGGGTTGTCAGGAGAGGTACCGGCATGTCCCACTGATGTTTGATCAGACTGGGATCTGGGAGGACAGATTGATGCTTTGAGCTCTTTGTCACATTCCTCGGGCCATTCCTGAGCAGCTTTTGCTGTGTAGCATGGCACACTGTCCTGCTGGGGGGTGGGGGGGGGTGCACTGCCATCGGGGAGGGCCATTGCCACGAAAGGGTGTCCCCGCCTACAACAATTTTTGGGTGGGTGGTGCCTGTCAAGTGACATCCACATGAATGCCAGGACCCAAGGCTTCCCAGTAAAACAGTGTATTGTAATGAGATGATCAATGTTAATCACTTCACCCACCAGTGGTTTTAATGTTGTTGTTGATCTGTGTAAGGGACTATTCACTTCTATAATACACAAAATTATAAATCAATTCAATTACATTTAAATAAGAGTAAAAATGTAAGATTGCACAAATTAATTTAAATCCAATACAAGCCAAACAGATCAGCCACCAGACTGCAGTAGGAGTGGGGAAAAAAATCAGTATAGGAATATGTGTTGTTACTTCCTCTTGCGATACGTTATGGATGCACTGTGGTGCCTAATATCAATATTTATATTAAAGCATGTATGCACTCTAAATGGATTACCCTGCCAATTCGACTTACCAGAGTCACTACTTCATGAGTCCTTGTGGTGGCGCTTAGCAAATGAATGGTGGTAAAGTGAATGGAAGTTAACTAACTGTGGTGAAAAAGACACTCACAAGGGGAAAACGGCAAACAGAGCGGACAGCAGAGAACAACAAATCAGAGAGGGACTGTCATCATTTAAGTGTCTGGGCCACTGTCCCTTGAAAGTAAAGTACATATGCAACACAATTAACATGCACAGCCACCTGATTTGTCATCATCCTAATTGCATCATGGAGAAAATGTTTAACACTACCACCACTGGCAGTCAGCCTACAATGTGTGTGTTAAAAGGCACTAAACTAAAACTCTATGCACTTTTCTGTACATTGTTTCATCTCAGTTGTCCAATTCTGTTAAAACTGACACTACAATGTTGTGAATACACACATAATTCCTGTTTTGTTTCCTTCTTAGGGCTATTTTTTCTTCGTCAGTTACACATAAACATAATGAATCATGGACAAGTATCAAGTATCGTACAATCGCCTTATTGTGATACCATCGTTATTATGATAGTATTATATTGTGAGTTACTCTGTAATTCCCACCCCTAGATTGCAGGCAGGCTGATACAAAGCTAGTCACACTAAAAAGAGTACCTTTATAGAGTGCTGCAGAGATTACATTTTTTTTGTAGGCTGACACAGAAATCAGTATCACCTTGGCTGCCTTGTCAAAAAGCCAATGCAATTTTTCCATTGAATTTTGAAAAATAACCTCTGTGGCAAACACACATTTATGATACCAACACATTTTGTTCAGCAAGATAATCTTCACAAACACACACCACTGACATGATTTTTGAAGCCTAAATGCAATCGCCTTAAGTAAAAAGCTAACATTAGGCTTTAAACAAACTACAACACAGTCACATGACCTCAACGTCGCCGCCACAACAAAGCTGTACAGCTGTGATCAGGGTTATGATGCTCTGTAGTCTCATTAAGCCACTTGTTAGAATCTGCCATTTTAAGACACATAAAAGCCTCAAAAATCACAAGTTGGGTATTTGCTGACATTTCATGTTGTTAAACCAAACGTTTAAGTCTTTTGAGCTTGTATTAACCACAGACCAAATTACAAATGTGAATGAATAAATTATACCATTGGTGCTTGGGAAAAAAAGCACCTAATTTGTTTGCTTCATTTTTAGAAAAGTATCAGTCATGTTTTGTGGTGAACTTGAGGTGAATTCTTTGAAGCTGGGAGAGTAATTCACTATTGTGGCAGAAATGATTGCTCTTACCACATGAGATTGGATCATGAAAAAGTGAAAATATTAGATTTTATTGAAATACATTACTTTAGTAGGGTCAGGAAGATATCATTTCTATTTCCATTCAGAAAGGTGCTTTTTTTTCTTACGTTCCCTGTGACTTTTATTAATATCCAAGTCAAAAATCCCCCACTTAATAACACTGTGATTGGCTGCTGTTACGTTTTTTGGTGATGTAACCCTTGACAACTGACTGGAGCTCAGGCTTGCCATGCTCCCATCTAACTTTAATGATAAAAGTTCCCCAGTAACTTTAATAAAATTATGGAACTCATACTCAAGAATTTTATTTTAGGGTCAAGCTAAAGTCTAAACCATTATATTCATTACATTTTGACTCACTAAGCAGAAATCTACTACGGAAATTAGGAAAAAAGAAAGAAACACTGGTAATGTAAAATGGCAAATTTGCCATTGAAGTGAGAAAATCCAATTTGAAGCAGGCCTCTGTTCTGCAGGCGCTCGCCAGGCTTCGAATTTATTTCATTCCTGATCAGTGGATCAAATTTGTACAGCAATTCAATTCCGTCTTCGTCTTTCTTTAAAAGCCTGTCATGCCACACTTAATTACATCGCTGCTGTATCTGAGTGAGAGGGCTACAAGGATGTGCAATGTCATGGTTACAAGTCGAAATGGCCATTTTCATTAGATACCAATTTGTAATTTGCTTAAGGATATGATTTCATGGATCTCTGTTTCAAATTGAATTATTCTTTCATTTGAAAAACGCACAGCAGAAAAGGAAAAAAAGGCGTTCATCCACTTGCTCACACACACATATATCTGTGCGCACACGCAGACACACACACACACACACACTGACACGCAAACACAAACTCATAACGCTACTCAGACCGGGATTTGTGCAATTTTAAGCCCTCACAGTCCTCCATCAGGCTGTCAAGCTGAGCGAACGGGAGAAGCAGGGTGTGTCAAAGAAGTGTGTATCAGCCTTCATTGTTGACTGTACCAAAGGGCGTCATGCAGTGATCTATTCTTGTCTTTGGTGTTGTCAGGGGTCTCAGTACATGGGTGGGGGTCTCCGCACATCACTGCTGTAAGCCAACACGACTGTGGCTCTTGCGAGGCCCCTGCCGACAACACAGCGGGAAAATTGGATTTCCTCCGATGGCTATCAGACGTACAGTAAAAGCTGACAGCTCTTTGTTGACTAAGGCTTAAAGCCCCTGTTCTAATAGCACAGATAACAGCCCTGGAGGCTCTTATCAGGCTGGAAGAGGCTACTGCTAGCATGGATACAGTACAGACCCCGAGACCTCAGAGTCATTTATCTCTGTACCATTATTTACTAAAGCACAGTTACAGGGTTTGATCCTAAAGCTAGCTCACCTACAGCTGTTCAAATTTTAGAATGGAAGCATGTGAACTATGTGAATGCTTGCATATATGGCAAGGTGATGCAGATGTTTCATGACTGTTTTGCTTTGTTTAACCCTTTAAAACCATCCTGACTATTTCTGTTGAGCTGACCCTTGTGATGAGAATGTTTTACATTGTTAGAGTGCCAGTGCTTTGTACTAATATGAAGGTAATTGGTGTGTTCTCTCCTGAGCACTGTACCTGGATTATTTTTACAGCAGGGCATTCTTTTTGAAAATGACTATAAAGTCTCATCTTTCACTACATATCAACATATAAAACATTTTTATTTAGCTTTTCACTACCCGTCCATGAACATTCAACAGTGCTGCAGGTGGAACAGTGGGTTATAAAAAAATGAATCAAGGACAATTATGGGCTGTATAATGTTATGGCAAGTATTAAGCTGGTTGTGGCCACAGCAAAGAAAAGTCACAGCTACAACAACAAGGGAAAGTCCGGAAAAAACCACAAGAAGGACATCATCAAGGAGCTGTTGTGGGGCATAGGAATAAAAAGTGCGTACTTTCCCCTATTTCCTTTAATATTTACCCACCAGCAAACTAGGAGGTTTTTCTTAAGCTGCTCATAATAGCATAGTTTTTAAATCCAATATGTTCTGTGTGTTATGTGTCATTTTTAATTATTTGTGAGTCGCAGCAAGGACAAATCCCCACTGAATGTTGCATTCACTGAAATTACTTACTTTCTTTCTCACCCTTAAGTTTTTAGCAAAGGTTTGGGACTTGAGTCACATGACTTGTCCTTTGACTTCATTCATACATTAATGAATTTTTTAATGAATATTTGCATAAATCTAGATATTGAGAAGTTACGTTTTGTTTTTGAAACCTGATTAGTGGATTTCTAGTGCAATGTGTGCAAACCTGGCTAGTCCAGAAGTAAGAAACTCTGGATTCAAGGATTATGTTGTCGAGGATGGCAGTGTGAATAGAACAGCGGTATGCAAGGTTCACAGCTCAAAAATTAATGACATGAGCATCACACATCCAACTTAATCCGTCACTACAAAACCCACAAAGCAAGGTACAGGAATGAGTCCATTTAGGTAATTTTTAGCTAGAAAGCCAACATTCACCTCACTTGTGATTTGCTTGACCTGATCAATGATTTGACTTGTCGTGCTTGACTTATAGCAGTGGCTCAACTTGACTTGCTTGACTCTCACCACAGTACCTTTTTAGTGCCTGCTATTGGCAAGGGAGCTCACCCTATCTGCGCTTACCTAGCCTTCTGCATCGTCCCGCGTGGATCTTCCTGAGCTTGATGCCTTTCTGCATGCCAGTTGCTGTCATGGCGCACTCGCTGGCGTAGGTCTGGCCGTCGCTGGCACACAGAGGCTCATTACCTGGGGGGCACGACTCTGGCAGGCCAAAGATGAGGGGCTGGCGGGTGAGAGCCTCCACCCGGCACATGGTGCTCAGACTGTTCTCACTGTCTTTACATGGGTCTGTGGAGACACAACCTCTTTCATGAATATGTACCACAGTACAGCAGTAGAACAATTTTGTTGTGAGATAACGTTTAAAAATCTGTTTATGTTAATTAGACCCTGGGGGACTGAACAAGAAAGCTTTAATCAAAAACATCTTTGTCCATCTTTTGGTCCTCTGTGGAAAAATAAACAACAATACCTTGGCAAAAGAAAAACACACATTCAAATACAACAAGATACCATGTGTCCTGGCTTAATTGCCTCAAAACTGGCAACTGTTAAATTCCTTCCAAAGTTCAAAGTTCCGGTGAGCTTGTTTTTAAATTGCAGTAAACAACAATCATGTAATGTTTTTTTAGGCAAAATAATCATCTCAGAATAGGCTGAATGCATTAAGCTTTGTTTGTCGAGTAAATTAAGAGAGAAGAGAAGAGAAGAGAAGAGAAGAGAAGAGAAGAGAAGAGAAGAGAAGAGAAGAGAAAGGAGAAGACTATGAAAGGAAAGAGGAGACATGATCCTCCATCACTGCTGCTCCACAGATATTATCAGTGGCCCAGCAGCTGAGAGCAGCTTAGAGTGGGACCTTGGATGTGAAGGGGGAGACAAGGAAATGGATGAAGAGACGGTCCGTTTGATTTGCTCCCTGGCACCTCCCTTCTTCCAGGGGAGCGTTGGTCTGGCACGCTCGGCCGTATCAGTCCGTGATCATAATGGAATTGGTTTGTGGATGTGTGGGACGGGGGGTGTTACTCCTTGAAACAGGAGCCCGAGCTTTATCCTGTCCGCCACGCTTTCAGCATGTGGGAAGACAAAGGATTTATGTAGCACCGTGACATATCAAATCACTGCCAAGCTGCCGGCGAGTCATTCAAAACACACCGAGGATGAAACACCCTATCATCAGGAAAGGAGTATGGAGGAAGAGAAAGAGAATGAAAATAAGGGGAAATGGTTTCCAAAGACCTCTGGCAGGGATACAAAGAGTGACAATGCATGAACATAAAAAGGGACAGAGTGCTTTGGCTACGGAGGGCTGGGAGGCGGAGTGACCACGGCAAGCTCTGGCCAGGCCTCAGATTGTTTTCTATCAGCACAATGCAAAGGCTTGCAGAGACTAGCAACCAAGCAAACAGGGGGTTTATCGTAATGCATGCAGCGTCTCTGCATAACACAGTGCTTCACCCGCCAGCCAGACCATTATCTGAGAGAAAGACCATTACCTCCCATTAACTGAGAAGAACAGCTTCCAGGATCCATGCTTTCCTCTAGCTGAGCAAGGAGGGTAATTACAAAAAGAATGGCCTGTTTGCTGCAAAAACTAGCAGCGTGGATAAATCAGCTGCATTTGTCTGGCTAGGGCTAGCAACTTGAAATAGCCAAGGCTTTAGATGAAATGGCTGTACGAAGATTTAGAGGACCATCAGTGCCGACTGGTCCCCTGAGCCCTGGCCCTCCCCAGGGAGGACGGGGCAACTCAGGTCATTTTGGCCGTCTCAGGCTGGATTTATATGACCAACCTTCCGCTGGCGGACCTGCACATCCATCTCTCTTTCCCCGCCACCCTGCTCTGTCTCCCCGAGGCTCCCGCTGCTAAGAGACAGAGCTTGTGTCTGCTTTTCTTTCCCTCCATCTGGCTCAAAACAAACAAAATAAACCTCAAAGTTGAGCGCCTTGGGAGTAAACAACTATCGCCTGATGATAACAAGGATGAGCGAAAAAGCCGGGCCTGACGAAAACGACAGCTCTGAAGACCTACTTAGAGAAAACAACAATTCGCACCGCAGGAGTACCTGTGTGAAGCAAAGCAACCTGAATGAAAAATGAGAATTAGCAGAGGCGCGCCGTAAGTAAGTGGAGTATGTGAAGGAAGAACAACAAAAGCCAGAGGTAGTAAACAGAGCAGGGAGAAGAAAAGAGAGGAGCAGAGACTGCAGAGAGAAACAAAAGTAGTCATTCGAGTCATTTATCAAGCTAAATGTCAAAAATGAGCTGATTCCACCATCTCAAATGTGAGTTTTCAGCTTTTCCCTTGCTTATGTCATTGTAAATCTAATATATCATCAAACACATTAAGACGGTATCTTGGGCTGTGATGCCCACTTTTCATCTTTTTTCTGGACACTAAATACACTAAATGAATAATAAAAGAATCCTGATGTGTAAACACGAGGAGAGAGAGCTCACCGCAGTGCCCCTGGTATTGCATTCGTATGTTCTTCTGGTTCTTGCAGGCGTGCTGATGGAGCTCACACTCATTGCGGTAGTCCTTTCCGTCACTGCCACAGACTGTCTGCACGGGCTTGCCCTCGCAGTCGAGGGGGCACATGCATTTAGCTGACAAGCCATCTGAGGACTGTACGCAGGTGCTCCCGTAGCTGCAGGTCACCTCAGTGCAAGGGTCCTTCAAAGCTGTAGGCAGGGACACACATGAAAACAAGGTTTAGTTAAAAGCAAGTGGCAAGTGCCAAAAACTGCAGTTCCTCAAACAGCCACTTGAGGCTGGCTCAAAGGTCGAGTCAATCCCCACTGACCACCATGTTAAAATGCCCAACTTTACAACAGAAACCAACAAGTTTTAAACATTTCCCCCTTCATGACAACTGTACAGGGGATTTATATAACTCATCCGTTTGGTTGCTTTGAGTGACTAAAAGTTGCTACCACGACAAGTTAGTTTCTGTAACTTTGGCATAACCCCAGATTCGCAAGGTATAGGAAAAGCCGTAGCTGCCGCTATTTCAGTGGGTTTTTAGGTCATGACTGTTCATTTCAATGATTTGGTCCCTTAAAAAAGTCTTGTTTAGCATTTTGTTGTACTTAAAGGCCCTCTAAAGACCTGGACATTCACTTTTTCCAGTAGGTACATTCTGTTTTCACGTTTTTAAGTTTTTGGTTAGTGAAAAATAGCAAAAAAAACAGGGTAGTTCACTAGTCTAGAAGTTAGCATTAAAATTAGCTCTCCTCTTCTGGCTCCAAATATCCAAGATGGCAAAGACTGAAATGCCAAACTTGTGGCTTCAAAACAAGAGTCCAAAAAATCAATGGGGGACATCAAGGTGGCTACTTCCATTATTTCATACAGTCCATGGTCAAAAGCAGAGAGGTTTTTACATTTAAGAATACACCTGTCAACCAGCTGTACTCCGGGACACACACTGCTACTGTACACTGAAGTGCATCCTGGATGACAGGCCACCTTATTTAAGTGGCTGCTGTTGCACTTTTGGAAGCCCGGCACAGTTATTCTGGGTTTGAAGAACTACTTGACACCCCTGGGTAAGGACGCACTGCCACAGCTGTCTGCTCGTACAAACAAGTTGCGTTTCATTTCGCAGCACAGCACGAATTGATTTAGGAGCTTTGCATTCACAACACATTCTGTATTGCTATGCTCGAGCATGCTTTAATCGCTACGGCTGAAAAGCGACCCTCTGAATATTTACCTTTCCACAAATGAGACCGAGAGAGAGAGAAAGGGGGGGTGGAAGGGGGGGAGAGGTATTCCCCCCCCTGAGGACTTTGTTTCCACTCTAATTAAACAGCGTGCCACTTGTCGCTGAGTGACTCATTCCAATGATAGGACAGGGTGCAGCTTTTAATTTTGCCTGCGTTCGCCACTGATGGGGGCCCTTTCTTGGGTTTCATATGCTCGACAAAAGGCGGGCATCAGATTACAATCGCTGTCATCTCACTACATGATACATATTTATGACTGTCATGGACAAACATACTCTCCCGTGAGAGAGAAGCAGAACGTCGGCAGCCCTCTCATTTCCTAAGCCTTCCACTTTTAGAATAAATATTTACCCATGTCTGATATTATCCCCTCTTTTGTTACAACCAACATGAACAGATTTAATTTAAAGGGAGAGTGCATATATTGAATCACAAATTCTTTGCTATGCATTTTGTTTTGTTTTGTCTTTCACCACTTCTGAAGAAAAGACAATAAAGGTATGTGTTTCAGTTTTTTGTTTTTTGAAAACCCAATACCCTGCTTCAGGATGTGAATGGCACTGCCTTGTTAATAAGAGACTGGAATGCCTGCAGAGATATATTATGGATGTGTAAGGAGACAGGAGTGCTACGAGGAGTGCTTTTGATCAAAGGATACCCCCCCACCTCGCCTTCCTCATCTTCATGACACATTTTCCTTCCCTCTTTCTTTTGCCGCTCTCTCCTGTCAAGTCCTTTTTGAGGTTCGGTGCGTGAGACTCGTTAACGAACACTTTTTTTTCTCATTTTATATTTGTGCTGTGTTGCAGCTGGAACTGACTCCAGACCTAATTTATGACAAAGACACCTCAAAAGTAAATTCAAAATAAAGTGCTAAATTACAGCTCTAACTAAAGAAGACTGACAGGAAACAGCTCACTGAAATCATAAGTATTAATCATAAGTCATTGAGAGCCAGCAATGGTGGCTTAATGGCAGTCAATGTGGACTAGATAGTGATTGGGACACTTGGCCTCTAATTTCAGTATAATAATATGAACAATGAGACACTGATGGCCTGTGGAAAACAGCGCTGCAGTAATGACCTCGTTGTATCTGGCAGAGCAGGTAAAAGGTCATGTTAAATCACAGCAACAGTAATTACACACAAGCTACACTTGCTACACAACTTGCACTTATAAAATAGTATTTGTTATGTAGCGTACAGTACTAACAGAAATAACCTTCAGCCATGCTGTTTTGATGCACCTGCTGTTGAGAATGGGAGGAGGTGTCCTGACAAGGAGAGGCACCTTGTCAGGGAGCTTTACAGTTTCCGTAAAATGGTGGTTGTTAAGGTGGGGGCGGCAGTCACAGCTATCGAGGAAGAGGATGAAGATGAGGGAGAAGCCCAGCGATCCTCTTCACCTGCAGAGAGGAGCCCCTGTTTGCTTTATGACAGTAAACAGCATCCGCCTCAAACTTCCTGATCTTATTAAATAATAGCCCAGGCTTTCTCTCTCTCTCTCTCTCTCTCTCTCTCTCTCTCTCTCTCTCTCTCGCCTTCTTTTCCTCCGAGTGAAGCTGGCGTGTTGACAGCAAAGAGGGGTGGGGGCGATAGTAAGGAGCACAAGAGCTAGGTAGAATAGGAAGGGGAGGTGGGGGCTCCTGATTTGAATGCTAACAGGGGCCGATTTGGATACGAAGCGCAGCCTCGATGGGGCGTTAGTGCAGATAAGCCTCCCTTCTCAGACTCAGACAAGCAGGCAAATTGCCTGGGCGAATGTGATCGGTGTAACAAGCCCACATGAAGGAAAAAAAAACCCACGCTCACCAGAGTAAACTTCAGGGAGTTCTCGCTTATATTTTCTCATTATTATCATGTGAAAGGTGGCAAAAAAAGGAGGGGAAAGCTGAAAAAGTCAGCAAAGCTGGCTTCGCTAAATTAGAATGATCCTCGCTGCCAATTAGATCAGTCTCCCTCACTGGAATAAAAGCTCTGTGAGGTTTGGACTGCAAGGATAATGAGAAAAAAAGGCAGATAAGGATACAGATAGACACAGAGATAAAGATACAAAGTGACACAGAGGCAACGGCATTCCAGCACAAACAGAGATGACATCTCCAGCTCATGATGAAGACAGGAGAGGACGGCCCAAAGGACGGCCAACATTCTGGCGCCCAATTATAAGCGTATTCAGTTATATATCTATATGTATGCTCAAATAGACTTGTAAAGGAGACTAAATGTTGTTTCATTCACATTTTAGATGCTGTATTTTCTAAAATCCAGCTTTTTTTTTCTTTTTTTTTTTTCCTTAGCTATTTTTCTCTTTGGACTCGTTCCTGACAGTTAATCGCAGCTGGAGCTGGATTTGATTGGCTCTTTTTTAACTGAACAATTGCTCCAATTCTTCTAATCACAGGCATGCAGCATTTGAATAGACACACCTCCTGGAATATCTACACTCAGCAGGTTTGCTTCATTTGAATCAGACTGCCGGCATTGTCTGCCAGTCGAGACGTATTGTGACTGGACTACCTGTGTGCCTAATTGTGAATATGTGCGCTGTGTCGATTCCTGGGCACACACCATCATTTCAACTTTATTTGAACTGCAGATATGAGGAACTTTTGAAGACAGTTTCCAACCAAATCTGTTGAGAACTGTATTTTTTTTTTGGCCAACTACTCTGAATCTCTCTATTTTCCAAGTCTGTTTTTCCTGCATGCATAAAAATGTGTTTATCTTTAGGTGTTGCAAACCTTTCAATATAACCACATTTATTTGCATATTAAAGTAAAGAAAATAACATTTGCACTTCCAGCCGTATAGTTTGGTGCAGAGCTGTTAGCAGTCCTACTATATAGTAGTTTAATTATGTGAGGTGTCTTTTATTGAGTTTTAGTTTGACTCATGAAAACTGAAAAGTGCAGAAGCTTCAGCACGATACTGAAGAGCAGGGGATGGGGGGGGGGGGGGGGGGGATATGTCTCCCTGAAAAGTGGGGCAGAGGGGTTTTGGAAGATGGGGGATTACAGATGATCCTCTCCCCTCTCATCTCTCCCCCTGGCAGCCAGCAGACAGCCAGGCAGGTGGGGAGCTCTGCTTCTCTCTGATCCACTGTTTTGTGCTGCACTTTATTAATGCTTCATTAGGGACAGGGAGCTGTCAGCGCCATGCTGGCTTTACCTGATGCCCTGCCGCCACGGCACCAGCAGCAGCCCAGATGTGTGTGTGTGTCAGTGTGAAGATTGTGTGTGTTCATATATGCCGGTGCACGTTTACAGGCAGCCATGAAGTTCAGATAAGTCTGCAATTGAGTTTGTGATATGTATGCATGCGTATCTGTGCATGCATGCGTGTGTGTGTGTGTGTGTGTGTGTGTGTGTGTGTGTGTGGTGCTTCCTGTTGTGCTGGTAGTGATAAGGGAGGGAGCAGGGGGTTGGAGCTAATCAAATGCAATGATGCGATGTGGGGGGACTTGGCAGTGTGTGTTCTAATCAAGAACCCCCCCCTATCACCAGCAAGAGAAGAAGAAGAAGAAGAAGAAGCGAGAAAGAAAGATAGCGAGGAAGAGAGAGACTGTGAAGGAGAGGAAAACACCAATGAGGGAACTGAGTTAAAATTTCGTTGAGAAAATACTGCATGAGAGCAGTGGAGAAAAAAAATACAAAATAGGAAATGAAACAGTTTGACATCTTTAGTGAAATAATAATTAAATATTGTGTTTTCCGTCGACTGAGGGGATTGGATAGAGCCAAGCTGTTTTCCCTTTGTCTCAGTTTTTATGCCAGGTGAGGTTTAACACGTCCTGACTCCAGTTCCATACTTGGAGTTGGACCAGGGTCCAAAACTAACACTCGCCACTCGCCAATTACGGGTAGCGATTGTCTCTGGCTGGTAAATTTTTAAGACCACTCGCCACTCTGGCGAGTTTTTTACCATTGAAAAATGCAGTTTTTTGTTACTGGAGAACGATGCTGGTATCGGCTGGTTTCCTGGCAGAGTAATGTGTATTTCAGGCAGAAACGATCTTTGGTCACGTACGTTAAGTGCGCCACATGCATTTGCGACTAAAAATAGTTTTGTGCAAGCAAAAGAAATCATTCAGGAGCACGCTGTGCGAGTAGGCTACAGATTTCAACCAGCAGCAGGACGAAAGGCGAATCCTGCCGGTTGTGGGTTGAACGGGGGTCACAGACACAAACACGGACAGGAATACGTATTCCTGACAAATATGGCAGCCATAGTGCTCCGCAGCGCAAGATAACGGCTTAGCAGCGACGGAGAAGCCCGGATCCAGGTCAAATAATTTCCTCTTTCGTTGGTGTCATGACTGCCCAAAAGTACCTGAACAGCCGAGCTGTGGCGGCACACAGGTATGTGGTGTATCAGAGGAGAAACGAGCCGTTTACATTTCTCTCTTTGTGGCAGGTAACGGTCCACAAACCTCAGCGCACTTTAGGGACTGTTCTTTACTTGTCAGGGGAGGAGGGTGGCTGGTTGATTTTTGGTTGATTTTAATTTTGTTTATTTATTTATTTTATTTTGATCCCCGCTATGTTAATCAGTTGGTGCAATTTCACTTAAGTAAAAAAATGACTGAACAACTTACACTCGTATTGGAGTAATATTTGACCAAGAGTATCTTAACTTTCACTCAAGTCATATCGTTGAATACTTTGTCCACCACTGGTCAGACATTCATGTTTATAAGTAACTATACTATAACTATACTAATCAGTATTTTTATATGAACAATGGGTCAAATTACTATGTGTAGTGTGAATGGGGTTGCTTGTTTTGATGCACCCAGAGGAGTTGGTGAAGACCAGAAAAGAGCTACAAAGAGACTGATTGCTGGTCTTACTTTAATCAGAAATACAATGGAAAATAAAATGCTAAGGCTTAGGCCAACTTAGGCCATTTTTTCACTCATTAACATTAGGGCTGTTAACATTTCTTGAGAAACTCAAGTAACTCAATTACTGAAAATCATTGTTTCATTCATATAACTATATATAGTGCACTGTGTTTCACATGGATTATTATTACTGTCACACAATGCAGTTCCCCTGTGGACAGGTGACGTGATGAAGACACCTTAAAATCATACATCCATGCCAAAAATAGAGGGCATGATTTGACTGTGGAGGAAGAAATGGAGGAGGAGAGAGAAAATAGCAACGGGGAAAGAGAAGGAACAAACACACAAGCACACTTACTCTGCCTTACAATGATCTATAAAATACTCCCAAAAGCAAAATAGCAGGTGGTGTAAATAATGATTAGAGCCTAATCAGTGAACGCAATTTAAGCAATAAGTATATTTTTTCGTTATGCTGCTTATTTAAAAAATAAACCAGTGATGTTGGTCATTCAAGATATCTGTCTTATTTTCTCTTTTGCACATTTACTATTACTCTATCATAAAGCAAAATTATTTCTCATCCGATTACTTATGAATTGGTAAAATATTCGATTACTAAAATAAGTGATAGCTTTAGACCTACTTAACATTAATTCAATGTTAATCCAACCAAGCTGGAACATGAAAGCTTTAAAACTTGCAGTTCTAAAGATTAATGTTGTCTCCAAAATCACTCACAATTTGCCACCTAATGCACTCTGTTCGCTTTTCTTGTGTATGCTTGATTTCTGTGTGACACTGTATGCAGAATACAGTGCCATCAAAAAATGCAACAATGTAAAGAAAAACTATTGTGTTCATAGAACTCATTTAAGAAATGATTCAAAGTACAAAAAAGGAAAAAAAGATAATTAGGAAAAAAAAATGATTGACAAGCAATGCTGGGCATGTGAAATGCAGGAAGACCACAACAATGAGCACTGAAAATAAAATTAGGATAAAAAAAATAAATAAATATAAGGGTGGAGAGGGTTTAGACAAAGACAGAGACAAGCATGCAAGGAAAGGCTGAAAGTTGAGAGGTGGTATAGAGAGAAGTGTGCAGAAGCGAGATAAGGGAAAGGGTCAGAATGGAGGCAAGAAAAAGGCAGTATGGAGTGGTCAGAAAATAAACAAGATTAACAGACTAGATCAATACACACCAAGATCCAAGAACTAAATATGGATGAGAATGTGCAGCCAGACATCTAAACCAAGTGATGAGGAGCAGGAGGCAGGGACTGAGGGAAGGCCAAAGGATTAACAGTCCTACACACCTCTCCAACATGCTGGATGACTGACACACACACACACACACACACACACACACACATACATTCTCTCTCTCTCTCCCTTCACTTTCTCTACTGTGAGGCCAATGGCTGGAAGATGATTCTCTGTGTTTGATGTAGTTCTTCAAAGAGCTCCATTGAACTGCAGCTGTTGCTCTCTTTTACACGCTTTGCTGTTTTACCCTTGAGAGTGGAAAATGAACCACGAAAAGCCCTCATCATACTCCAGTACGCTGGTGGCCACACTCACAGCAAAGTAGTGGTGTGTGAGCGTATGGTGGCTACTGTTTGCCAGAACAGATTTGAACTCAAATGTCTGATGATGTGGGCAATGCCAAACTAAGTTTTGAAGGGGACAAAGAACAGGGACTTTAATTGCTGTAGTAAAATAGATAAATGTTTAAGAAAAATATAAACAACAGATGACTGAACACTAAAATGTTGCAATGATGTAAGGTCTTATGATTTCAAAATAGACAATTTTGTACCTTAGCTGTCATTTTACAGTGGCAGATATCTCACGCTTGAAAGGTGCAGTAAAGCACAGGTGGGGTGCTGAAATGCCTACACAGGGCCCATTTATTCTGCTGAGTGACAGCAAGAAGGCAGGATGGGATTAAATCGTCTGGATGTGGCATTTATGACAAACACAGACAGAGATGTACAGGTCTTCAAAAGGACAGCGCAAAATTTCACCAAAAAAAAAACCAAACAAACAAACAAAAAAAAAACCTTAAATTCTTCAGTTAATACTAAAACATACATTTAGAGACACTTCCTTTGGGCACCTACAGTTGCAGACTGAAAATGACATCTACATAACCATCTTATCTTATGTGTGATAATCTGAACAAGCTAAACATAATTCTAACACAAAAAAACCTCCTCAAAGGGAAATTCTCGCTCACACTAAAAGATGTCTGAGGGATTGCCTCGTCGAGCATAAATATGCCAAAACAATAAGGTGATAATTAGCAAATTTCACAATGCAAATGATTCCTTACTGAGCAAAGAGGGCACTGAACATATTAAACCTTTGGTCAGGGGTACACAGAACACAGAGCGTTGACCAGAAGGAAGCTTTTTGGGTCCATCAACTGTATATGTTTAAGTATGTTGTTGTCAGTGAGGATATAGACTTCATGTTTTCTCTAATACTGGTTTTATTTTCTCTGTATAAGCTTTCCTATTTTTCTCAAAACTCATGTGAAACCAACCTGCTCTTATTTTCAAGACATCAAATACAGCAGCTTGGTCTATGGTACTCTGTATGAGACACATCAGGCTATGAACTTATTCTAATGTAATCGCATCCACATGGATAACATTGTCGAAAGAGCGAGAAAGTCCGAGTGAGGTGGGAGGGAGGTGTGATGAGGTGGATGGGTCAATCATACACACCACTTTCATCCAAGAGATGAGTGTTTGTGTCCCATGTGACACCAAAAGTTAAACTTAATTTTTTTCAACCGCTGAACATAGTTACTGGTGTACATCATGTGACATAGTTGTTATGTACCATAGTGGTCAAGTGACATATTTGTAAAGTTACTGTGACAAACATGGTTATTTTCACCCAAATTATGATCGGTTTTCTAAACTGAACGTTTTGAAAGACAATGCATGTAACAAGTGGTAACTGACATAGATCCTGACACATCCAAAAAACACACTAGAGGTGTACCTAGAGCTTCATGGCTGAAGTGCAGGGCCACTGACCAAGCTGCCATATCTGATGAGGTGGGAGTGAGAACGTGTAGGTTAAAACCTATATATGGAGACCTATATTCCATTTATAATGTATATATTTTTTTCTGTGCATTCTCATCTCATGTAAGTTACTGTTATTATTATTTTAATTTATTTCACCTTTGTTTCATGTTATCATTCGAGCCATGTGACTGCCTCCCATTGGCTATTGGCTTGTGAAATAATGATTGAGCCACAACAATAAAGGCTTTTAAAGATTTCCCTTCCAGTTTATATTTTTTCCTAATTTTGGAGGGCTTGGATTTCCTGCTTATCCTACATTTACACTTGTAGACTAAAAAGAACATTGTCATATAAATAGCAGCAATGGAAAGGCACTAAATGTCCCATGATAGAAGTGATGATGATGTTTTTTATTGAACAATCAATCAAACCCACTGCTGTCAAAAAAACCGACTTACTTCCAGCTGACTTTAATTCAGACCTGTAATCCCTGTAAGTAAACTTAAAGAGAGGAAAGATGAGAAGAAAAGACACAAGCTGATGGACAGTGTCTTTAACCTCTGGGCTTCCCTGTCCCCTCAATGGCCTATGGGAAAAAGTCAGTATTATGTATTGGAAAACTGTCAGTGCTTGTACCAAGAGGTGTGTCTCTTGGATTAAGGCTCAGGCCTTTTGAATGTAACAAAAAAGAGCTTAGTGCCAAAAGAAGTCAGGGAGTGCAGTCGGGGATGCTATTAACTGCTCATTTGTTTACCTCTTGAAGGCCAGGATCACAGATAATCAATAATGCATTTATGTTGCTTTAAATTGTTGAGTTCTACATCAGGCACCCCTGGATCAAACTGCAGTGAGATGAAACTCGTTAGCAGATTTAGCATTAATGCAAACATTTATACCTCAGCTATGGTTCACTGATGAAATGTTTTTATAACTAAAACTTTACCGAGAGCAAATAACTGGAGAAATGACTTTAGTGTGAATAATACTTTAAAAGCTGAATAAATCCAATGTGCAAAAACACCTTTGTGTCCACAAACTGACGACAAAATGAAAACAGAAAGATGCTCATGTCAGAAATCAATGAACTTACATCACAGAGAGATTCATTCAGAATGTCATCCTGACCCTAGAAAGAGGTACATGGACTCATTTGGACTAAGTGGCGCATATGCCACAAGTTTCCTTTCATTAGCTCCTGATTAACGGGAGCTGGTGGTGGTGGGGAGCCAAAATCAGCACTGATGTGCAGCGAAGCGTTGGCTAATCATACTTGGCCTTTGCCATCAACATTTGCTAATGAGTGATGGCCGCTGGGTGCAATATGCTGTTTGGAGCTGCTAAAAAGTCAGTTACAGTAGGTGTTCAACACAAGCATGCACATCTGTATGAACACATACGGTATCAACACACACTCCTCATGAATGCATGATAAGCTTAAAGACACTGTGACCAGCGTGCTGACTCAAGACTATGTTACCAATGAGTTCTCTGAATAAACTTTAAAAACTGCAGCAACAGCTATGGAAACCTCATCAACACAGAAAACAAGAAATTATCTCTTGTAAGCAATTGCAGAAATACCACAGTAATGAGTGCTTGGCACCAAAGATTGAGACTTAATTGAAAAAAACAAAACAAAACAAAACAAAGATTCGGTGGGTTATAATTTAAAACTTGTGTAAAAAAAGACAAACATTCTGTTTATCAACTTCTCTCTTTCTCTCTTATTTGCAATCAGATAGACCCTGAAATCAGCATGCCCATTTCAACCCTGCAATATAGGACCCTGTTTAACATGACAGCAATTTAATTTAAGCTATTTTGATAAGCCTCTCTGAGAAAGACAGACCAAAGCTGCGGGAGGAGCAGGGAGTACTGACATTTATTTAGAGCAAATAGTTGATGGAACTAACTTGGATTGATTCTCTTCCTTTTCTGGCAGGCATTATGACTGCAGGCAGGCATATTGTGTGTGCTTGTGTGTCTCTTTTAATTGTGAAGGAAAGTGGTACATCTAGGAGTGAGAAAACAAACACATTTAAGGGAGAAATGAAGGTACAGTTCATTGGGCTGTCCTCACAATTCTCACAAAGTTACAATGAAGTTAATGTGATTGGAGTACACGATAAACAAAGTAGCATTCACATGGTTGCCAGAGAATATTAGTCATGCAGTCAGCATCCCCCAGTCAAGTGATTTTGATCAACACTATAAAACTGACCTCTTCCATCCACTGACTAACAGCATTTTAATGGCATCTTGCTTGTGTAATTCCATTATAAACAGGATAATGTGTCAGGACACACCACAGAGAGGAAGTGTTCAAAAATGGGCATGCTCTACTGCGACAAACAAAAGGCACAGAAGACTGTTAGCTCCTGGGTGGAGAAGCACATCACTGTGAAATTTACAAACAGTCTTTTGGGCAATGCAATGCTGCCACTTTAAAAACTTTTAAGTTACAGGCTTTATCGGATAACTGGAAGGATTTTTGAAGGAAACAAATCATTATATTTTTAAAAGTGATATTGTAGTAGCCCATATTAAAGAATTAAGTCTAATTATCATCCTTTTTTTCCCCAGAGCATTATTTTTGAAGTTTTAATCCTTAAGATTTTCACTGAATCAAACAGTCTTCTTTATCTATACTCTTTATGGCCAGCATTTTTCTGCAATACCAAAATATCTTTTGCTCTGTAATTACCTCTTGATATTAGAATTTTTTATTCATTCTGGATGAGTCCACCATGGCCGCATGCCACTCAAATTGCCCACGCACACTCATGGGATTTACACAAAATGCTACATGCATTTGTTCATTATTATCGTTACTGTGCATAACTTTATCTCATTACTCTCAAGTAAATTTATGGATGTCTTGCGGATCCGGTGGCCGAGATGGTTCAGGTGAACTGAATATCCATAACACGTCACAAATTTATAAAACACAAGCACATTATTAAAAAAAACACAAATGCATAAGCTACACACATGAATATGCAGTCCATTCAAAGCATCTTGACCACCTTATATTGAGCTCTAGTAAGTTACTGCTTATGCAAACCAAACATTTCCTACTGCAGCCAACTGGGATTAGCACTGATATCAACTGCACATAAAAAAATATATTACATAAAAAGAAATGGTCACTTCCTGAGCTTTTTGTCAGCAAGTTATCGGATATTAGACTAAAGAATGTTGCAAGTTCTTAAGTTTTTTAATACTCCACATATATTCTTCTTAGGCACTTCTCAGTCCTGAGGACAAAAGGCTGCTGACTTCCTCTCCTCCCACTCAGTTAACCACATTCACATTCCACCCCAGGTGTGAACAGTGTCTCATTATATCGCTAACCTGAACACCAGCAGGACTCTGGGTCCTGACGACCTGGATCAATAACCGCTGCACTGCTTCATCTTGGCTTTGAGACAAGACAATGTGAGGTGATTTACATTCACACACAAACGACTACATCCATACCGCTAAAATCTCGACGGCAGTGGAAAGTTCTGAAAGTTTAACATCTGTTTGCTCATTTTAAATCAGCAGTAGTGGAATTTACAATCAGTCTCCTATTGAAAGCACGGCCCATCTAATTTGCCCTCTACTGCCACAATGTGAACACAGCATTACTCTGGGGAGTAAGTGCAGTCGATGGAGGGTCCTTAAAGAGGCAGCAGGCCTGGAGTGGTTGTGTGTGTGCATCTTAAAGTGCTGAGTTTAAAAGTGAAGTGAAGAACACATAGATATGGGATGAAATATTGATATATTTTTGAAATATTAAACATCATTGTAGATACTTCTGATCATGTTCAGCTGTACAAACTATAAAACGAAATGATTAATAAACTCAACACAAATAACTTTTTGTTTGCTGTAAAGACAAGCTGTTCTTTTGTCTCTTTCTGTCTCTTCATAAAGTCACTGACTGGAACAGAATTGAGAGAACGAAAGTTTGGTTTATATGAGGACATATATTGTGTGACAGCACCACACACACACTCTCTCTCTCTCTCACACACACACACACACACACACACACACACACACACACACATTTGTATACACACATACCATAGAAACCAAGCCAATACAGACACACACAAATAGATATCCTTTAGAAATCCGGCTCCTGACAGTTGTCACCATTCTTGTTCCTCACAAATAAAATAAAATATCCACTATTGTCTGCTGAGCTGGTAGTTATCCTCATATTTTCAACACCGCTCTGCTTTTATTATTTTCACTCCTTTCCATGTCTCCCCAAGTATACGCAGGGAAAATAACAAATAACAATGTATTATTCAGGAGAAGCCAAATGCATAAATACATTAAAAAGTCTCAAAACACAACCCCTTGTATGGCATTAGCAGGTGTATGTGTGTGGATATCGTGAGTGAGTGTGCGTGCAGATAATCGGTGTTTTGCCTGCAGGTTTTAGAGAGGTGAACGCTGGATGGAGAGAGAGAGAGAGAGAGAGAGATGAAGAAGACAGGATTTGTCTTACAAGTATCAGTGGATGCAGACGAGTGGAACAGCGAGTAAAGATGGATAGAGGATTCCAGCAAAGCCCATTATCATCTCTGTGTGTGTTTGTGTGTGTGTGTGTGGTGAAGGACGATAGCAAGAATGTATATTTTTCAATCTATCTGTAAACAAAATGCCGAGAGTATGTGTATATTACAGTAAGTACGCCTGTGTGCATGCGTGTACATGCATAGGGGTATGAATACAGTATCAGTACACACACACACATGCACACACACAGTGAGTCTGTCAGGTTCTGCATGTTATGGTTATGAATACCAAGCAAGAGTCAATGCCCCAGGGAAATGAAAGCACGAAAACCGAGTTATTTACAATGACCTCTCGCCCTGTGTGTGTGTGTGTTTGTGTATGTTTGTGTGTGCGTGTGCGTGCGTGCACATTAATGTGTTCAGCAATCACGACGGAGGAATATGATTACTCTATGTGTGTGTGTGTGTGTGTGTGTGTGTGTGTGAGAGAGAGAGAGTGTGTGTATGTTACTACTGATGAGAGTATCAGCCAGAAAGAGAAAGAGGCAAGTGGAGGAGAAGGAAGGGACTGAGAGAAAGTGAAGGAGAGAGGCAGAAGTAAGAAGCGGTGAGAGCGTGACAGAGTTATTTTTGGCCGGTCTAACAGCAAGCAAAGGAGAGATGAAACGAGAGAGACATGAAGAAGAATGGACTCAAAGTGAAGAAGAAGGAAAAAGGAAGCAGGAAATAAGGGTTAAAATGAGAGAGATGACGGGGGGAAAGAACCAGGGAGTTGGATAGAAAGAGGAGGAGGGAGTGGGAGGAAGGAAGGGGGAAAGGGAGGGATAAAACCAACCAAAAAGAGAAAAGGAAAAAGAGGGACGGGAAGATGACTGGAGAGGAGTGAGGAAGGAAGGGAGGGTAGAAGGAATGAAATAAGACAAAAGAATGAAAGCAAAAAAAAGAGAAAAGGAGGTGTAGAGGCAGAGATGACTAATCGTCAGTCCGACTGTGCAGAACAATGTTATCTGCTCTGGCAAAGCCAAAAGTCATCTCCACCATCTACAGCTTTTACCACCGGTCCACTGTCACCTGGGGCAACCGGGCATGTCACTGGGGTAACAAAAGGGATCGACAGAGCACGAGCAATAAGAGAAGCAGAGGAAGAAGAGGAAGTGGAAGGGGGCATGTGGGGGTAAAGGAGGAATAAAGCAGGTTGGCTTTCATCTCCTGACTCTCCAGCTCTGCTGCAGAATGAGGCTTTTGCTCGCAGGAGATTTTCTGAAACCTTCCCTCCCCGCCAGCTTTGGGCCCTGCAAGGGGATAAATCAGGGCTTTACCCAGCCCAGCCCAGACACCTTAACAACCAGCCACACCAGCACCAAACAAAAGACAAAAAGCACGGCTGGGGTAGCAAGCTCAGGCCAGAGACGGCTTTAGCTTCTCTGGGAAAAAGCCTTCACATTGGTGGAAAATTAGAGGAAAAAACAACTTAATCTCAGTCTCAGTAAGGTGCTGCTGAACCATGAGTACATTCGATGCTCCTTGTCATAGATACCCCTTTCACATGAGCTGCAAACCCGAAATTATCTAGACATTACCCAGAGGAGTTGTTAGTGAGAACGCGAATGTCCAAATCGGTTGGATTGGACATTAAACAGACTTTATCCTGCCAGCTCCCTGTTACAAAGTCTGTGTAATTTCCGATTGAGCCCACATGTGAATAGAGCAGGTAATTGTGCAGACAATTCACAGCAAGCAAGTGGGCATGTTGATGACCTTTCTGTCATAAGGCTAACTCAAACCCGGAAGAAAACAAACATCTGAGGGTGAAAGGAGAATTATTTACACAACAAAAGAAATGTCTAACTGACAAGATTACAAGATTCAAGAACTTCTGTCGGTATGGGCCGAAACCAATATCGTCAGACAAATTAAAGGAGCAGCAAGAGACTGTGTTTATGACCAAATTAGGAACTGGCTACAGGTGCGTGGTGTAATCCACATCATGTCCTGCCTCCTGCACGCTCTCCCCAGGTGCCAACCCACGCCTAAACCAAAGTAGAGTATTTTCAGTAAATGAAAATGCTTCTAACACAATCTCCTGTTGTGTGCAACATGTGTGAAATAGAAACTCTTGACAATGTCCGAACCTGATTCTCCGGCTTCTCCTGAGTTAATATAAGAAAACAGTTCAAATGTGTTTTAACAGTAGTGGAGAGAGCTGTCTAACATGCTACTCCAAAATCTCCCATAGGTGTTATATTAGGTAGAAATCCTGTGACTGTGAAAGGGATGGCGCATGATTCAGACAATTTACTCATCAAAACATTCTGAACCCTCATGTCCTGTATGGAAGCGTCAACATTCGTTATTCATTTATTCAGGTTTTCTTTAATTTACCACCACCTAAATCTAACTGTCAGTTTCATATGCGAATAACACATTCTATACAGCAATACAGTACAGCGTGTTCTGCAAAAACACCTTTGCACATATGACATACACAACACACAGATATGCAGTGTCATTTAATTCTGTATATCTGCAACTATGTCTAAACAGAGGACTCACAGAAAAGGACTAATATGCCTAGGCGAATACATAAGAGGGAAATTGTTGTAATTGTTGCCTTGATTAGATTTACTTTGACACCAGAGACCAGGCTTTCACAATCCTAATCTTTCCAAATATTAACCAGGTGCTCTGAGTTTTCAAAACATAACCAAAAACATGTTAATTATGCTTTAGCTGCCAGGAGTGGAGACTAGAGGAAAAGCATCCAAATACAGTGAGCATTTTGCAGATGTTTAATATAAATATTTTCTCATTAGGTTGACAGAAAGTGTTATCTGGCCTGCATTACTGTTGCTACGAAACATATTTGTGAATGCGAGATGGTTGTATATGAGACAGGCTTGAGCCTTTTGAGGTAATGAGTACAGAAAATGAATGCAACTGCATCAAATCACTGAAGAGCTCTGACTTCTATCTGTACACTTTAGGCTGCATCACATACTTTATGTTTAAGATGGAGAGGTTCACGTCCTCCTTGTATTGGGTCTGACTGCCTGCAGTATGTTAGAGCAGACAGTGCAGCAGGTGTGGAGTACTGATGCCTTTCTCCTTTCACCGCGAGGACACAAGAGTGTGTCGGTGCTGGAGAGATAAAGCCCTCTCTAAAGCACAGAGAGAGAGAGAGAGAGAGAGAGAGAGAGAGAGAGAGAGAATGGACTGATAGAGTAGGAGGCGGCCGGCTGTGCTTATGGCTAACTCTCGAGAACATACACACCGAATGTGCACACACACACAAAATCAATCCCCATTGATCACTCTCTCGAACCCCAGTCACCTCGCTGCACACTCCACTTTTTTGTTGCAATACTTGTTGCACTTCTTCATGAAGAAAAAAGTAAAAAAAGAATGAAAAGACCATGTTCCACTAGAGTGGCCACACAAGATGAGTTCTGCAGCACTTCTGTGGCTCTCTCTGGGAGAGGGAGTGTATTTACCACTCTGCTCCAAGTTCAATATTAGGAGAGCCAACATGGTGCACGTTCCCCAGCCGATTGCAGCGTGTGCATGCCCATTCACACACTGATACGCACACACACATGCACACCCGTCTCTTGTCTCTCTGAACCAGAAAGTGCTTCTGCTGGCTGTTTCTCTGTCTATCTGCCTCCGAGTTCTTTCTTTTCTTAACTGACCACTTTTCTCTACTCGTCTTGTCTTGTGTTGTCAGGGACTCCTGCTGGGCCAATTTAAACGCGGCTTCTCCTTTTAATTTTGATAATATCAGAGGCTATTATCTGCTCACCGCCTGCCCGCTTGACCGCTAGAGATGTAACCCCGCCCATCTTAAATCATCCATCTAGAACAAAAGGAAGATAATGAGGAAGCTGGCGCGGAGCTGGTCTGAACCATTAAGGGCTAGGTTATGTGAATATCAGAGCGGAGCACTGGGGGCAACTAAGTGCCCACGCCTCAACGACATGTGGGTCGTTTTGTCCTGCCCTCAGGAGGGGACTTACACCATTACCTTGGCACTTAAATGTTGTAATAGCCAGTTCAACATTATGAGTGAGGTGCTAAATGAATGTGTTTAAGGGGGATTTTACACTGTTATGCCAAACTGAGCTGAGCTGAACTGTGCAGTCAGAACAGAGGGAATATATGGGCATCTGTCAGTAGGGGAGGACTGAGACCATGGTGACATTGCTACAACCGTGTATAACAAAGTCCAGGTTGTAAACATGCCACTTTATTTGTAGACAGTGAGCTTACCCAATATGTTAATAAAAATCGCTCAAAGCTGGGGGGAAAAAAAAGCTGAGTGCACACAAGTATTGTGAATGAAGTGGGACAAAGTTGTGCCAGGAAGTTGGTCTGTAAACTGGGATGGATGTGTGCAACTGACAGTTTGGATCCTTATTTTAGTGTTTATCTTCCTTTTCTCTTCCAAACAAGTTAGGCTGATCTGTGACTTCCCCCTTCAACTTTTTTTGGCAACACTTCCAATGCCAAATCTCAACAATTAACTTTGTAATAGTCTCGCCACCAGACAATCAGAGATCTCCGCCTTCTGATAGTCTGGGGACACTCCTTTCTAAAGTGTGTTTAACACACCGGAGAAAATGGTGACAACAAAGCAACGCCTCTTGCATTTTTGTAAAGGACACGCCCTCCCGGAAATGTGCACTCCCCCTTTGTTTAAAACTTTTAACGCAGTCGGACTATGTTTACGAGCACATGAGTTCAGCGAGCCACCGAAGGACCGCCCTGCGGATTTACTATTGGTTCTGCAACGTAGGAAGTTTTTTTAAACTCTGAAATTGTATCTGCCCATCTAAACACAAAATCAGGGAAAAGACATCAGTCTTTAGTTAAGCAAAGCATCTAAAGACTGACTTGTGAGTCTAACTTTGTAAATACAGTGGTGTTTCTCAATGGGAATAATGGCCAAAACAGTGAAAATAAGACCCAAGTTGTATGAAACTAGAATTTACAATAACAAAGGCTGATAAAGGATGACCAATGGACTTTAAATAAGTATGGACCATGACAGAACTATGTAAGTAAATGGCGACTGACAACTTCTTTGTGTTTTTCAGCCACAAACCACGTATTTAATGGTATTTTACCTCTGGGAACATTTGACCAAATAGGTAGGAAATAGTAGCTAAATATTTTATTTTGCTTGTAGCTTGATGGCAGCTGTGCATCCATGTACAGAGTTAAAATACAAAATGACTGTTATTATCAAGGACATCTTAGCCATGTTTCTATTAAACACTTTTGGTATAGTACCCTTACAACCGGTATGTAACCCACACAGACATGTACCTAAACCCTAGACACGTTAAGCGTTTCTGCCACAGACAGTACTCCTAAATGTAGGGTTGTTGTCCATGCTCCATCCACCTCTCGCTGTATTTCTTCCTTACTGGCAATGCAGAAGAACATCTACTCCTTGTTGATCATCCATGGAGCAGGGCTGCTGGCAACATTTTCAGAAAAAAAAGAACAATCTGAGGAGTCTCTGTTGCAATAGACGAGTTATTTAAAAATAGCAGATTTGTGTACTAAGTCCTTCCCAGCAAATGTGATGGTTCTCTCTTGACCGATCAACTGACTGCAGTATTTCTAGCCCATTTCTTAAGTGTTGGATCAGTGTGCTAGGTACCTCAACAGAGGGGGGACAAAAAACAGGAATGGAATAGTTCTATTGGTACCATCCACAACTTTTGATAATGGAAACAGAAAAATGGTCTTATGTGAAAGGACCTGAACTGAGCCAAACTGCTTGGTGGAAATAAAGGTTTACTTACCCGTCCAAAAACAAGATGGCAGTCGTTCAATACTACTTTGGCTCCAGGTTCATGGATCAAAGTGCACACAAAATAGTTATAGTCCTCTAGACTCTTGCATGCTATCATCTGATTTGCTGTGTAAAGTTAGTAGGTGGTCCAGAGGATGAGGTAATTTGTAATGACCATCATCATATCCACACTGGGCAAACTGATCAAGTTGTGGGAATAAACACGAGTAACTAACATGAGTTTCATCTTTCTGACAATACCTGCTGCCTGTAGGTTCATCCAACCCTTTTACGTAATACATCAATTTCCAATTCACGTGGTATATGGATTTCTTACTTCCTCCCCTTTATCTGAACACATCTTATAGGCACATAATCACAAAAATGCTGTTAGAGGATACTTATCAAATGCAAAGATGTAGTGTACATGTACTGATAGCACATGTAGAGAAGACTCATAAAGTCAATCAACATACTCAGTAATATCAGTTACACACCAATGATGATCTGAAGTTTAGTTAAACATTAGACACCATAAGCTACTGGCCATACCAGAGTAAGTATTGCTGTACTACAGTAGTCAAACCCCCACGTGTGCTGAAGTTAGCAAGGGTGCCGTTTATTGTGAGAGAATTCAACTTTTCATTTGTAGGAACAAGAGTGTGCTATTTCCTCTTCTAAGAGTTTCACAGTCTTGCTTTAAGTAAGCACAAAAATTCTAACATTAGGAAATGTAGCGGTGTCAGCATCCTACAGTTGTCAGGGACCTGCTGGTTGATGTTTCCCTCCTGTTTGCAAAAAAATACCCCAAGCCTCAGACTTGTATTTAGTGCTAACAGCACGCTCCATATAACTCCAGTCCCTTTAAAAAGGGGGATAATCTGTGAGAAAAAACTTCTTTTGTGGCTGCACTCCTGAGTGCCAGATAAGACTCCTGAGTTGATTTGAATTGGACATGACGGCTTCTCAGAACGGTAGCCAATTCACTTACCCCAATGAAAACCCACCATTCAAATCGAATGAGTCAAACGAGGCTTCGCACAAAAGCACCAATCCAACCGCCCACACTATTCTTAAAGTTAAAAGCTCTCTCATTCCCTCAGCTCTCTCTCCTCTTGCGCTGTCTCCCACTCTTCCTCCTTCCCATCTTTGCCTCTCTCTTCCTCCATCAGCCCTGACAACTCCATAATCTTAGCCAGAGTGACCTGTCCAGACCCTCTGTACCAGCTGAATTTATTGGAGGCAGAAAGAGAATGAGAACCTGTCACTCGGCTTACCCTGACCTCCCAGCACCCTCTCGCTCTTTCACACACACACACACACACACACACACACACACACACACACACACACACACACAAACAAACACACCCTGGCTTATGTGCACGAATACCATCCTGCACTCTTATACTTTCACCTTAATCTACAGTACCTGTATGAACATCCAAAGAACAAACGCAAATATCCTTAAAATCAGCCATGTAAGCACCTTCTGATGAATCCTAAACCACAGCTTACAACTTGGCTGAACCTTGCACCCCACTGTATTTCTTACATGGAATGGAATTTATTCTGCACTGCTAACATGTACACTGCAAGTGACTATACTACTGTAGAAAAGTTAATTTGTTGTGATGAAAAGCTGATACTTTAGCAAGCTAACTACACTGACCGCTGTCACCTACCTGTCTAACAGAAAACAGAATAACTCTGGGTCACTTCATTCCTATCCTCTCCTTCAGTACACACCAGCAAAACTGAAAGCCACCCCCAGATTCACTCTCTGTTTGGAACGAGCTTTGTCCACTTGGTGTTTTACCATGCTATATTTAAATTCATATATAATTCACATATATATATATATATATATATATATATATATATATATATATATACATACAGTATATATACATATATATATATAGATACATAGATAGATAGATGTCCCGACCACAGCAGAATAAGATCAAAATAAGTTAGTACAAGCAGAGGGCAGGGCCTCTGCAGATAAACACACTTCTCGTGGGTCATAGTGATGATTGAGAGACATTACTTTTATATGAGTCTGTACACTGTTTCAAGTAAAATCCTGAATAGTATACCTTTAAGGCCATCATCAGCATCTGTACCTGGCAGCTTATTCAACACATGGAGTCGAGATTGTGTCTGTGAGCTGTGGACAGATCCACCAATAAAAAGAATGTCTTTCACCTTTGTGAATAAAGTTCTGAAACGAGCTGCGTGTGCTCTGCCACAGCAAAGTGTGAATTACACTTACCACCCTTTTTACAGCTGTTACCATTTTCACCCACAGGTAATAAAAGAGATCTGAGGCCTTCCCAGGGAAAGAAAAAAATAAATAAAGAAAGAAAGCCAACTACAAAAAAAGAAATGCCTACATCTACATGGGCTGCAACAGAATGTGAACTATTTAGACTGCAGGGTCAAAATGGCCACCATTAAAGTGGCGACCATGTGGCAGACTCTTAAGGTTAGAGTCATGTGACCGACAAGGGTAGCCAAGCTAGTACTAACCCTAGCCAGGTCATCTACGAGACTTTATTCCAAATTACTTTATGGCTGTGGGTTTGAGGATATTGCTGCATAAATTATTTAGAATTAATTATCTGATATTTTTTGTCATAATGGAACTGTAATACAGAAATAGGGGGCTGGGGGTCTATTTCAATCATAACCACCAGTTATTTTAAACACGTGTATATTGATTACATCACAAATCATCATTTTACGATTTTTCACTGCTTTGTTAAAACTAAACAGGGCTGAAAAAGTGAGAAACACAACAGGTTGGTGAACAAGCTATACCATACTTTCATGTTAAGCAAATTTTTCAAAGACAGTGTTATTATGCACTTCTTCACTGTTTGACATTTTCCAGTACTAGTACAGAAGTACAAAGCCACCGTGATGGACACCTCTCACTAATTGGAGATTAAATCTTTTCCACTGAACTTCTAACTTAATGGTCTAGTGTTCAGGATTTGGTGGCATCTAGTGATGAGGTTGCAGGTTGCAACTAACTGAAACTCATTCTGTTTACCAAGCGTGTAGGAGAACTTTGGTTGCCGATGCAAAAATGTGAATGGTCCTATCTTGACCTAATGGTTGGTTTGTCCGTTAAGGGCCACTGTAGAACCAACATAGCGGACTCTGTGAAAGATGACTGGCTCTGTATGTAGATCTAAATGGCTTATTCTAAGGTAACGGAAACATGATTCTTAATTTCAAGTGTAAACAATAATAAAAACATAGTTATGAATATTATATTCCATTTCTGCCAATACATATCCCTATATCCTTCACACTGGACCTTTAAAAGAACTATAATATAGATGATTTATACAACAGTTAGATCCGGCCCTGCAATCTGTTTGGTCGAGAGACAGTAAAACCGTGACGATACTGAGTACAACATCACGGTTATTTCACTGTGTATGTATCACTCCGCCTCACAGCTGATTGCAATCAACAATCAAATCAAAACTGACGGTTAGTGTCAGTTCAGTCAGCAGTTGCGTTGCATCCCTGGAAAAGTATTTTCAAAGTTCCACCAGAAGCAAATGCCCTTTATCTGAAGCCCAGGATGACAGCAGCTCACACAGACAATATCTGGTACACTAAAGCTCCGCTGGGAATAAACTCACTCGCACAGATGCTGCCGAAGATGTGTAAAGAGGCGGGGACAACAGCTATCTACACCAATCACAGCCTCAGGGCGACTGCCATACAGAAGCTGTCAGATGCGGGTCTTGAAGCTAGGGAGATCATGACAGTGAGTGGGCACAGGTATGATGTTGTTTTAACATAGCCTATGTGTAAAGTTAGTCTTCTAATTAGGAGTCAGGCCCTAAAATATACCTTTTGTCTTGCAGGTCTGAGAGCTTGTTAAAAAGCTACTGGAAGCCATCCATGGAGAGCAGAAAACAATGGTGCAACATACTGTCAGATCAGAAGGCAGAGTCGGCTGTGCCTGTGAAGCGACAGTCCACCATGCAGTCACCAGAGACTTATTTCACCGGCTGCACAATTAATGGAAACGTGCAGATAAATGTGTATAAAGAGTAAGCGCCTGGCGCACCATGTCTGTGTTACATAGCTACGGTAACAGCGGAGTCCTGAGGGAACTATTTTTGTTGGCGGAAGACAAATAAAATGCTTAAATTATCTATTTTGTCCTCATTTTTCAACATTTCTTAATCAGCCTCTCTTATTTAACTGTTGAACTGTTGTATAAAAGCAATATCACACTCGAGCTTGTGATGTTATACTCATATATCGTCACGGCTGTGATTGTCTTCGACACTTGGCCTGCGGCCTCGTGCCTATGACCAAATCACAGCCGTGACGATATATGAGTATAACATCACTCCCTCTCCTGTGATGTTGCTTAAATATACACACTTGTCTCCAAGTTGCACTCACAGAAAGCTCTATGTTCTTTGGAAAGCAGTTGGTTTCAATGGTTACATGAAAAAGTTGACAAAAAAACTGCCTTTCCATTAGCATCAATTATATTGTGCCATTTGAAAAGCAGGCAACGGAGGAAAGAAAAAAAAGCTTTTGACTTCTTGTTCCGGATGTGACGTTATAAAAGCCAAAGTCTCTGTTCTGGTGGTGAGCATGTAGTTATTATCAGCAATACTATCATTAGTATCATCATTATTATTATGTTTCACTTTTTCCTAGTGACTGCCTGCTGTTGTTGCCACTGGTAATTATGGTGCTTCGGATGGCCTTAACCCTCCATAAACCATCAATGCAGCACAGCATTACTTTCTCTCCCTGGATTTAATCTCCACTGTGTTCTGCTAACCTGTTCACTCACTCAATCACTCACTTGCTTGCTCTTGCATCCCCCTCTTTCACTAAATGTTTCATATCTCATTCCTCTTTCAACACTGTTCTCTCCCTCCAGATGCTTCTTCCCTGTACTCTCTGTTCCCTCCTGTCTTCTCTCTGTCCTTTATATCTCTTTATTTCCTTTCTGCCAATGGTGAGCAGTCACCAAGCTTGTTATTAGTGCCAGGTCCAAGCTGGCACTGTAATCAGACCCCTGGAATTAGCAGTGGGCCCACTCTGGCGGGCAGGCAAGGCGCTGACAAAACACTATAGTTATTATTGAGGCTGCTGAAATGTTGCAGCTCTGGCAGGAATCCGCTGCTCCCCTCAGAGCCCTGGATCTTGACGGGCTTTGCTAAAGAGGAGCAATGAGAGGTACAGCAGGAGTATAGGCACCCACCAGGGGCTAAGGGATAAAACACACACTGGATGGCTACCAGTGGGAGCAGTGAATGGCACACTTTTTGTTTGTGAGGGTGCAGGTGGCACTTAAGTACTGGGAGCGTAGCCATATTGGAAAGACAATAGAGTGGACATAATGGGGAAGTGTTTTAATATTGGGGGATAAAGATAGGAAGGCAAAGCCTGTTATATTAGGACAGGGTGTAATAGAAATCCATTTACTTGACAATAACAAGCAATTTATTGTCATTCAGAGACTTGCAGCTTTGCGTTTGAGGAAGAAGCCATGCTAGTTTTCCGTCTCAAAGATCAAAACATCTCAAATCCCGTATCAATTATTTCAAACCTCCACATTCACCATGCTTTGAGCGGTTTATTCACCTACACTTCACTGCATCGAAATTCAACTCACAGCAGTTTAATGGAGAGAGTCAGTCTCAGGTCAGATTGCTTTCTGATATACTGTAGATTCAGTGAACTTTTCTGCGATTGATCTTTTTCTGGATCAAAGGTAAAAATTTGATCTCTCAAAATGTTCAAACTCTGTATATACTGAGGGTAACAATTCAGAAAGCATGCAGACGTCTTCAAAGAATGAAATCAATTTGTTTTTGAAGTGTGATGATCACATAAATACAGAACTGCAGATGAACAGTCGAACCTGCTTGACCTCCATTGTCTTCAAATGTGTGAGCATATAAGTAATCAAATGTCGAACTTTAAATCCACTAACTTTTCTTTCAAGCTCGACAAGTTAAGTCTCATATTCATAATCTTAAAACATTAAATAGAAGTGATATCATGATTATAGATGTTTTGATATGGCTGTATTGATCTCAACCTGAATATTATTATCATGTTAATAATGCACATAAAATATTATAATATCTCCATCCCCCAGTGCCATCTGGTTGCCTTTTTGCTATCTATTAGATGTAATTGCTCTGTCTGTACGATTTTGTACAGTTATGATTACAAACTCTTTTTACACCTTCCTAACCTTGTATTTTGACTTTAATTCATTTGCCAAAAAAGAAACAAAAAGCACTGACAGTTTTTTTTTCTCTCGAAATATTATTATTTTATCATTATTGTTACCTATTTTGGCCATGATAATTGTGTGGTAAAAATCTGATATCATGGCAGCCCACCGTGATCACATAATTTCCACTACTGCCTCACAGCAGGTAGTCCTGGTTGGTATGGCCAGCCAGGGTCAACATGTAACACTCTCCTCAGCTGTGCTCTCAGCAACTAAACTCATGTCTGTCTGTGCTGGATACCAGAGAGAAAGCATCTTTTAAAGTCTCTCTGTGTTCAGCTTTCAGTGATTTTGCAGTTTCTACCTGAATCTCTGTGGTTGGGAGTTTAGTTTCACTCCTGTGTTCCGATCTGTACTTTCACATACTGCCTTTCTTTTTTTAACTGACTGCTGACTTGCTTTCAAGCCTATTGAAGCTATGTTGAGTTACTGCTGATTCAAACTGAAACTTTCCTGCTGGTCCTGCTTTTACAAGCTTCCCACTGGCGAACCAGCAGCAGGATGCTTCTACTGTGAAGAAGTTATAGGAAATACAATGTGTTTATTGCCACATTAGCAGAGCTTCATTTGCGCAAAAACCCTGGTTACATTAGCGACTTTGGCCATGGAATTTTCTCAAATCATTTTCCTTTTGAAAATGAAATTAGGTGAGTTGTTAAATTGATATATATCTGCCGCCAGTTTCTCTAAAAGTGGTTGGTGGCTGTTAGATAGGTGTTGTTACTTACAGCAGGGCCCCTTGCGTAGAACCTTGATGCGTCTCTGTGTATTGCACTGAGCTTTCTCCAGCTCGCACTCGTTGGAGTAGGTGGACGAATCTGAGCCGCACACAGGCGCCACCAAGGACGGACAGTCCACTCTCTTGCAAACACAGTCAGCCTTGGCCGGGTCAGTCTGGTCACGCTCGCATACAGCGCCGAAGCCACACAACATCCCTCTGCAGCCTGTCAGACAGGAGGAAAAAAAGGTGGAGGTGTTAGGATTGATAAAAGAGCATCTAATCATATAAGCATATTGCTTTCTGTCACAATTTTCAGTCAGTTACAGACACCCAAGGCTATCTGACCACAAACCTGCACAATCCACTGTTTAGCTTTCCCTCTCTTCTTCTGGAAAAGTCTTCATGACTGAATGCAAAGAAAGTCTGGCACGTCTGAACACATTCGTCTCAATATGCGTCAGCCATTGGGGTCTTTGTGCAGAACTCTACACAGTTCAGCAGCACAAATGCATCAGGGATTAAATGTGATCCTGGCGTAAAGCAAACAGATGCTCTCAATTCATTCCGGGAGAATCTGTCCACTCATGCAGAGCAAGCACAGTGTGTTGTTGGGCGTGCTGAGACTATTGCAGAATTTGGGAAAGCTTTAATGTCAAAGATTTTAAAAAGTTTGCATCAACATTAAAATCAATCTACAGATAGCAGACTGATATGCAGTCTTGTGGACAGATCTTTTTTTTCATCCTCTAAAGAGGCTGCAGTCTTTGAAACATCAATGATGCACCGTCCAGGAAAACACGCAGGGACGGCAACACGAAGACAAACCAAGGTTAGCCAAACACTTCAAGGCTACACAAGTCATGCAACAACAACTCTTAAGACTTTGATCCCATACTTCCCACTGACTCCTCAGCTTTGATCAGGCGAGAAAACAGCAAACTACAAAATCTGTCAGAGGCTGCTGAACGCGCAGAGCAAACAGGGAGTACCTGTGTGCGGGTGCTCGTGTTGTGTGTACATAGCATCAACTTAGAGAGTAATTCACCCGTGTTGTGGCAGCTACAGCTGCTGTGGCTCTGTGCCCACTTAGAGGGCTGTTGGGCAGCCAGCTGGCGTGACGTCCTTGCCTCAGCACTGGGGGGCGTTAAAAGAGATGGCAAGCTCTCACAGGTAGCCAACCTGATTGGAAATCAATGGACGAAAGCACATAAAAATCCACTTTTAAAAAAGTCCTCTTGTTTGGAGGGGGTGAACAGCCAGTGTCACTGCTGAGGATATACATGTCACACACTCACACACACGTGCACACACAGAACTATTTCTTATCAGTGGCTCCCAGGCCAAGACTAAATGCAAGGCGGCATGTCCACTTGGACTCGCTGGCAGGTGGCTTTTGCGGTACTGGATAGAGAGACTGACAGTGTGTTAGACACACACACGCACGCGCGCGCGCGTGCGCACACACACACACACACACACACACACACACACACACACACACATACTGTATATACATAAAACTCTTTGTATGCAGCATGGACAACTGGTCCAGCATCTGCCCAAGGCATCTCATTCTGTCTCTCTCCTCACACTGAAGCACAGTGTGTGAATGCGTGTGTGTGTGTGTTTGTGTGTGTGCGCATGCGGAGTGACAGGCGAGGAGGCTGTTTTTGACTTGCCCACTGTTCCCTGTGGGAGAGCGCCTGACAGCTACCTGAGCTCACTCTCTTTCGTACCAGGGGAAAAGGAAGTGTGTGTGTGTGTGTGTGTGTGTGTGTGTGAGAGGCTATCCATGAATGCATCTGTATTCCTGACAGCGTGTGTGTGTGTCTGAGAGGTGTAGGCATTAGGTGTCTCGCACACACACGCAGCCAGGTGCTAGCATGAAGGCCGTGTCATGACTGGCCCACTGCTCTGGCATCACTTCGCACCTCGCGCTGTGTGTATGTGTGTGTGTGTGTGTGTGTGTGTGTGTGTGTGTGTCTGTCTGTCTGTCTGTCTGTCTGTGTGTTTGTGCATGCGAGTGTCAGCATGTGGCTCGGAGGCGAAGCCATGCGAGCAGAGTGACAAGAGGTGAAATTCAATCGAACTGTGTCAGATGTGTACAAGAGAGAGGGAGGGTGTCTGATAGGATGACAAAAACAAACCCTCAAGAGACTGAGGTTGTGTGTGACCAAACAACGATCTCTCTGTGGTTTAAATGCATCAGCTGTGTTCCTCAGCCATGTACCAGGTAATACTAATAGCCACAAAGTAAATAATATTGATACTGTTGTTCAAATAACTCACAAAATACAGACTGTAAACACTGACAGCAAACACCACCTGGATAGAAAAAAAATCATGAATGCCAGCACTGGTTTGTAACCAGATCTCTTCTGAGATGTTTTCCTATAAGAAAATCTCACTCTAGCCTCAAGCTTAGCTGACTGACAAAAGGCTGACACCAGAGCTGAGGGCTCTGTCAAAGGGAAGGTATCAAGTGAAGGCCCTGAACCGAGTGTACAAACTGCATACTTATGTACTCGGAGATCTTTCCTGGGAGAAATCCTCCAGGTACCCAAGAAAAGATACAGTTGACACATCCGATTTCTTAAGAATGGAAAGAAGCCCTCAGCAGTCAGTGTGGACAGCATTATCTACCATGGCTGAAAACAAAAGTATACCACCAACAAAAACTTGTCAACAATAAATTCGAACTGGCCCTGACCCAGTTTGATTGACAGGTGATCTCGAGGAGCACAGACACAATAATAACAACAGTAAGGATCCTGTGGAGATGTCCTGAAGACAGATAGGCATCACTTTACAAAAACAACAAATGTGATCAAATGTAATCTTCAGGATGCCAATGCAAAGCTTTTCCCGCAGGCAGCTTTCACAACTCCGATGTTATGTGTCCCATTATTACACTGAAATAAACAGGGACAAGCATTTGAACCTGTAGAGCGACATCTCGACATTCTGGCTCTTTTTTTTTTTTTTACACATACACACAGATAGGCCCCCTTACTTTGTCCAAGTAAGTGATGTTGACATACCTAATTAAAGTTAGTTTTCCTCATAATTTAGGGTCAAATAGATGACTTGTTCATTTTAGAATGAAAGCAGTTCGGTAACATAGTTGCTACGGTCAAACAAGCTAGGAAGCAGCTAGCTTAAAAGCTACAAATGTTACCTTTGAGGCTGGACCTTTTCCTATTAATTACTTTGCCTCTTTTATGTATTAAATGATAAATGAGGTGTCCAAACTTGGTGCCTCACTAATTCCAATGAAAACCAAAAATGTTTCCCACACTTCCTCTCTAGCTTCTAACCACGTTAGCATTAGCATTAGAGCATTTACTCCGGCTTAGACCTGGCAAACTGCGCACACAGATAAATAACAGAAATGGTGGTGGCTATTTAATATACACTAGGCTGTCAGCTATTCTTATCTTTACTCTACGTATATAAATGGGCTGTGCAAAATATTGGCAGCACCTCTCAGCACATTACGATACAGTTCAGCAACACCGCAAATACAGCCTCCAAACTGACCATAGAGTTGAATCAATGCCTTTCCACAGAAAATGAACAGTATAAGCTTCATAAAGTAAGATTCATTGCTGGCAAAATGTGCAAGACTTTCATGCTAGGTCTACCCAATAAAATGCCGATTGCATAGGTGTAGATTTTGGTGAGGATGCAAGGGACACATCCCCCTCAATTATTAGAACATGTGCATTTGTCCCAACCAATATAAACTTGAAAGGGACAGAGGACATTTGTTTTGACAAAATTAAAGACATTTATGCCATAAATTGATGTAGAAAAGGCACACATTGGTGTATATAAAGTCAAGAGAATATAGAAAATTATGTGTTAATGCTCACATCTTCTGGCAGAAGACCCCCAACTCCCATTTCATGAGTCCCCCAATGCTGACCAATGCTGAAACAAAACCTACACCCTTGGGCAACTGAGTGTATGTCAGACTTGATGCTTCAAGTTTCAATGTATCTAATTCCCAGAAAATGTTCTCCTTAGTTTTATAGCCATTGCTTGAATGCTCAAGGCCAAAGGCTTTTCTAGGTCTCAGGGTGTCACATGTCCTGTAACTCTTGCCACAGCACCAAGACCCAGTATTGCTCCTCAGGGCTTCCTTTACCCCACTGGTTGATGGCTAGCATCTAGAATTCTTTGAGCGTCCTACATTTTTAACAATCCCAATGAAGCAATAAAGATCAGGAGTTTTATGTGGGGATTAACATTCCCTGGACTGCATTGATTCCCTAAGTGCTGATTGTCCCTTGAATGGTTACATTTTATAAAAGGGCTCCAGCACTGAGACAAATTCAAGCTTTAAATTGTATTATTTTGACAACTGCGTAAATTTCAAATGGAAGTCTGAAATACAGTACAGATTCTCATGTACATACAGAGAGTTCAAGCCATCACAGTGCCACCGGTAAACTTTATCCATAACCCTAAGCAATAAAAAATGTTGGCTTCAAGGTATCAAAATAAAAGCTTTACCCACATCCAAGGCTAGATTACTAAATGACCATTTACATGTGTCCACATAACAGATGCGCTTTTAATGAAAACAACTATGCTGCACCACTGGGATAATAGGCATGACCTTTGGAAGTTCCTTTCTCTCACTCGAGTAGCAGAAATCGTGGGGATTTTAAATGTGTATTCTCTCTCTCTCTCTCTCTCTCTCTCTCTCTCTCCCTCTCTCTTGGTGTGTGTGTGTGTGTGTGTGTGTGTGTGTGTGCGCGCGCGCGTGTGCTACAAAGTCTGCTCAGCTGGTGTGTCCAAGCTAGAAAGTAGCTTCCAGCTGAGCTGAGATGATGACAGGGGACATTATAAAAAATAAATGCCTTTCTTAATATGGAGTGGTTGGCTGCACCGCCCTGTTCTTATACTCTGCTCACCAGTGATAGCTGCTGTGGATTATCTCCAACTACATTTACTTATATTTTATCAGTTTTACTGTTTATTGTTCTTGATACTGTAAAACTGTAGAAATACAATGATAGAAAATGCTATATCCTAGTGTTATGAAATGTTGCACCTACCTCCCATCTTTCAGACTTGTTAGATATACCTTTGCAGGCACCTCAGATCTCTTTAGAAAAACTGCATGAATGAAAGCTTTGCAAATCTTTGTCCAGATGTCTTTTTAAGTGAGTGTGTGTATATGTGTGCAAGCATGCTTGCCAGTCCATGTCAGTGTGTGAGGTAATCTCCCTCCAGCCAAGCAGCGTTAAAAGCTTCACTTCCATGCTGTTTTTTTTTTCTACTGGGGGCTGAGGAAGAAAATCCCATTGGGGAGAAAAGACAGCATGTCCAGTTTGCGCTTGTCAAGGCAAACGTCTTGTACAGGTAACACTTGATCCCGTGCTTGGACGGCTCATCCATTAAATATGACATGGTGTCGGAGCCTTAAGGATGCTCTCACTGCATCAGTGGGTTATGAAAGGAAAGGGATCATGCTGTTGTGATTAAAGGCACGGTGGAAAAATGTCATGGTTTACGAGTTGAAAGAAAATCTGGCATAGTTCTCTGGTGGCAATTTTCCACCGAATGTATTGCCAGTTCTGACGCTTCAGGATTCAGTATGGGACTAAGATGATACACATTTCAGTTCATTTCTTTGGTGGATCAAAGCACGTTATTGTGTAAAATTCTTTTCTGACCATTCCCCACCATGTAGACCATGTGGACTCGACACAGTTTGCATGGTGGAGCCCTGTGCTTTCAAATTCAAAGCCAGTTTTAAAATAATATTTGATTCCACGCATGGTGGTTGAAAGACATACATTTCATTAAACATCATCTGCGCAACATTTTGTGCTAGTTGCTTGCTTTTCAGCATAGATTCAGACAGACACAGATCCAATAAATATGCCCTCAAAAACCAGTAGTTCCCATTACTTTGAGATTGCTTCTCCTCTGTGAAGAAAATGTCCCCACAGCCTGTGTTTGTGGTGAAATGCTCTATCAGTTTCATTGTTTTGCTGCCTTGTTGCATTCACCTCAAACAAAGTGAGAAAAGGAGAAATGGACTGTCGTGGCAAGCATGAGCGCATTCAGACCCAATAAGGCTTGACAGAATCGCCTTGACAAACTCAAAATGGCTACTTTAGGGAAGGAACACTGTTCTCTGCAGGAGGGAAGGGGGGAGTACCTGTCACGTTTTTAAATTATTTCACAGCAGTCCAGTTTGCTTCAGCTGGATGGGAAAAGAAACAAGGAAAGGAACACAGGGATAGAAAGGTGCGCATGAATAATTAACGGTCCTGAACTTTACATGGATGACAAGAATAGCGGCTGAATCACTGGGACAGCCGAGGCATTGACGCACAAATGGCAAACGTGTTGAATAACCCGTTCAGGTGAAGCCAATTGTGCCGTGATGAGATTAAATCTGCAAACGGTAGCTTCAACATTGACTAATGACCTACTGACTGTCAGGAAATCAGGAAACGGAAGTTGATGGAGGGAGATACAGCTCGGTGGCACCGAAGCGACATTGCATTAATGTTGAATGAGTCTAAATTCATTACGCTCTAGCACTCCTGAGGGACGTCTTCCACTTACTTCCTAATAAAGGGAGCCTTTCTTTTCAGCTGACGCTAAGTAATACAGATGTGCTCCTCGGCCCGGCCGGCTTTTAACAGTCCTCTCCTCTCTCTGTCTCTCTCTCCTCCTCTCTATAAGAGGGCTTTAGACTCTCTATCAATGTAGCCGAGCCAGAAGACCTTCGCGGTGAGGGGACAGGTTGCTATGGCAACAGTCAGTGATGCAATCGGCACAGAGCAGCTTGCCTCATCGTGTTGGGAGTGGAAACTTTCTGTCATGCACACAGGTGGTTTATATATGTACACACACACACACACACACACACACACACACACACACTGACGTGCAACTTTTGCATGAATCCACTGGCTACATATCAAACTCCTCACAGTGCTTTTTTAAACAAATGTTAAGGGTTTTGTTCTGCTCTGATTGTGCAGTTCTCTCCATCACTTTCCCTCCGCTGAACGCTTCAGGGTGGGAATCTAATTTTGAAAATCTAATTCTCACTATGGCCGTGTGTAGCACGGAGGCTATAGATGTGTAGGTGTGGAGAGCAATATATTGGTGCGATATCGATTAACAGTTGCAGAGAACTTCCCTCCCTTGCCCATCGATATGATTATTTACAACAAAGAGTCCTGAGTCCAGAAGTCATGTAGTCTGCCTTTCCCCCAAAAAAATAAATTTAGAAAGAAACGCAACGGTGGGCAGCAGTTATACCTGGTAAAATATCTGAAGTGAAAAAGCAACCCTATGAGGCTTCTATCGATCTCTGCTTAGTGGTCCTCAGGGGACCAATGCAGTCAATTATTGATCTCGCTGCAATCATACAACACCCAGCATGAAATAAAGAAAACATCTGCTCACAAAGGAACACCCCACCTTACCGGCTCAATATGAGAAAATCGCTTCTTTAAACCAGTTAAATGAAAAGAAAAAGGGCGAAAGAGGGTGAGAATGGAAACTCTTTCAAAGGGATTTTCAGAGGAAAACAACTTTTCTCTTGTCCTGCTTTTCCAGCCGCGCTGTTCTTATCAGGGCAACAGCAGAATGAACAAATTGACGAAAAACAAACTGTAAAGAGCTATTCGTTTATTTTCTCCATGCCTTTAGCCGCAGTTCCCCGCTTGAAGATGGAGGGTTTTTGAGTGAGTGTGTGTGTGTGTGTGTGTGTGTGTGTGTGTGTGGAGGCTGGTACAGTATTTTCTCATTCCCCCGCATAAAGGGGGCAATCAATTTCCCTCTCCTCCTGCTTCCTGAATGTAACACATACGCTTGTCCAGCTGAGCGCCTTGGCCCTGACCTGGCTAACATGTGGAATGAACTTATTTACCAAACGGCAGCTTTCCAGAGACTGGGAGATGAAGTTGGAGACAAGAGGGAGTGAAGATCGGGTAGGGGGAGGAGCAGAAGGTGCTTTTATTATAAGAAACATTGTATGAAAGAAAAAAGGGTGAGGGTTAGGTTAAAGCAACATATGAGAGGCAGAGGGAAAAAACCTACAATTCAAATCTCTCCCAGTTTTCTCACATGTGCCTCATACAATCCAGCAAGTCAAAGAAATTCTCTCCAGCTGTGAATTCTCTGAAGACTGTAGCGTAATAATTGATGCAGAAACAATTTCCTCTTGGTTCTTATGAACAAAAATGAAAAAGAAAGCTCCAAGTGTGCTCCCACTGTGTGTTTGTATACAACAGGCTTCAACAACAGCATACTTAGCTGTGTTCATTGCCCTTATTTACATCGCTGTATCATAATCAATAGGGTGTAATTTAAATATATGGCGGCTCAGCTTGTTAGAGGAGATCTGCTTCTTTAAAACTCATCCATCAGCCTTTAGATCTTTATTTTTCCCCTGCAGACTTTGTTGCTCAGTCACCTCTGCTACTATTGTTGCTAGCGCTCTGAGATTTTGTCGTTGCTATTTCTAGTCTCCCTTGGTTATGGGTACTTTTTTTAATTTTAATGAAGTCCCACTGGCATTAAGTGTAAATAAAAAAAGCATATAAAAGCTACAGTGAGCACACACAAATATGTTCTCCGCAGGTTCATTTAATTTGTTTTGGGCAAGTTCAGTTTCTTTGAAAGTATGCCAGCAGTTTTACACCTACACACAAGAATTGAGGTGAAATAGTTATTACTGTTACAGTGTGATTAGAGACTATCCTCCCAGGAAGAACAACAGCATCACTTGTTTCAGCAAATGCCCCAATACAACATATGTTTAAAGGGCAACTTCAGTATTTTTCAACCTGGACCCTATTTTCCTATGTTTTTGTGTCCAAGTGATAATGGAGACAACAATTTTTGAAATCGGTCAGTAATGAGAGTGTGCTGCACCTGGCAGCAGTAGAACAGGCTGCAACGTAATTACTAGGGGTATTTCTGCACTGTCTATCACTTTATGGCTACTAAAAGTGTTTGTTTTTGCCACTGACAGGATCGGATTGTTATTAGAAGTGTCAATATAATAATGACAACATTATGGAAAGGATCCCTACAGAGACTGACCTTAAAGAATAAGATCCTTTTTGTTAAATCAGAAGCAGCTCCTAAATCACTATGGCGAAACCTACCAGACTCCATCTAGATAATAAACAATCTTATCATTGTAAAACACCCTTTCCTCAAAGTTAACAGAGAGGGAATAAGTCACAGAAACTGTCTTTGTTCATCTTTCCACTGTTCCAACAATCACCAACTGTGGTTGGATTAAATACACTCTTAATTCACCCAGTTAGATGGGAAAATATGCTCGTTCTTTACACGCTAAAATTAATTAAATGGAGTCTGGTGGGTTTGGTGAAGGTGATTTTAGGGCTGTTTCTGGTCGAACAGAAATGATCTTACTCTTTAAGGCCTACCTCTGTAGGGTCCTTTCTATAATGTTGTCAGACACTTATAATAATAATCTGAGCCTGTCAGTGGCAAAAACAAGCACTTTTAGTGGATGTAAAGTGACGATGCACAAACATCACTAGTGATTACATTGCAGCCTGCTGCCAGCTGCAGCACTCTCATTCAATACTGGATCAGTTTTAAAAAAAATGTTGTCACCATTTGTCACTTGGACAACAAAACCTGGGAAAATAGGGTCCAGGTTGAAAAATACTGAAGTTACCCTACGGGTGCATGTAGGGAAGAAGTCAGGGTGGTTGGATGGGTCAATAAACCATGAGACTTTAGCACGGAAAACCATTCTTGATTTTCTATTTCCCACTGACAGTGTGATTGTTGTTGTTGGTTGTTTTTTTTTTACCATAGTTGTTCCATAACCTTTATCATATTTTTATTGTTGAAATCATGACAACAAAAGCTCCCTTACCATAACAAAGTACTTATTTAAACCCAAACAATGCTCTTATCCTAACCCTAACCAAGTCGTTTTGAGTCTTAACCCACCAAAGCTTAATCTTAGCATCAAAAAACAAATGTAGTATTTTTGTAACAGTTTTGAAAGGCAAAGACAAAAGATGTCGACCTGTCATTGAGAGTGTCAGATCAGAAAACAACTCAGTGTTATAGAGGGTAGGGACAATTGACATATTTGTCGTTTCATTTGGAGGACTTGTTGGTGTTGACCTTCGATCATTTTGGGCTTCTCTGCGGGTAAAGATTGGAGAGACAATGGCAATTACTGTGTAATTTTTGTATATTGGCTCTTCATAAAGCAATCCAAATGTCATGTTATATTTTGTGTCAGCTATAAAATGTGACAAAACGGTTTGAAGCTGATTGATTTTCAACTTAATCAGATAAAAGGTCTCACTTAAGAGGATGAATGTCTTTACATCAACTAGCTCTCCTCGGAGCAAAGCAGTCTTTCACCATTTGCCTTCTTTCATCAACTTTGTATGCACTGGCACCACCTCTACGTTTTATTTTTATTTCTTTTTTTGGCATTCGAAACGTACAGCAAATGCATTTTTCACACCTACTTGAGTGTGAGAAGTTACTCCAAACCCTGGAGCAGATCCTTTTTGTTCACTTTGTGTGGCCATATGAGAACACAGCGACTGCCAAAGCAATTAGATTGAGACCCTGTTGAAAGAGGTTTCAAAATACATTTCAAAACCAACCCCAGAGCTGTGTATGATGTGGAAGCGTGATCAGCCTGCGATCCAACCCTCATGTATTGTGGTCGTAATGGGTTATGCACACTGTGATTTATTGGTAATCTGTTGACCCCTGTTAATTTAGCCTGGAGGACGTGTTTCCTACACCAAGTATGGGATCAATAAAGGTCTCAATAAGGGTTATCATTAGTTATGGTTCATTTAAAATCCTGCACTGCAGTAAACCAACACCTCAATACTTGTCTCCTCACGCAGCATGCAGCAAATGTGGGTGCCGAAAAATCTTGACATCCATCACCATCTACATACTCAAATTACCAGTAGCCACTTCTCTCAAAATGAACACTCTCTTCCACCCTTCATGCTATCTTTTAGGTCTCAGAATATAGCAGGTGCTGCGTCTTCATAAATCAGGCCGGAAATTTGACAGCTCTTGACAGCTTAGAACATCTGCCTAATCACGCTTGTTATGGGAGAAAAATACATGAAGGGTATATGAGGAAAAACACTTGGTTGTTTGTCTCTATCAGGCAGGGACAAGCGCAGGAAAAGAGAAAACAGGCAGGAGGGAGGGAGACATGAGAATGGACTAGTGAAGGCGATCGACAACAGCAACTGAACCCCCTCATCTTGAGAGAGTCCCACTTGCTTGAAGAAAACTGGAATAATCAGCCTCCCCCCATTAGTGGCGATACAGAGGGCAAAGAACCTTCCTAACCCAACTCCAGCTTAGATGTTCCACTTAACAGCAACCCTACCCCTGCTAGTGTTAATAGCACTTTGCTCAACCCATAGTGCTTTACAGGAAACGCAACCCCCGAACCCCATCAGTCGTAGTGCTTTGCTATTCTTAATGAGTCACATGGGGATTTGAACCAAGCTGTGTGTTGGCAAGAGCAAACTTTTCAGCTTTACAGTGTTCCTGTTTTTCCACTTCTCTTTCCGAGCTTCCCTCCGCCCCACTCTTATCAATAATGGAGGCATTGGTGACAGAGCCCTATTCTGTCACCTCACATCTCCTCCACAAACTCAGCAGCAGGCAGCCAGAGATGCTCCTCCAGAACAGATTACTGCTGGTCTGCAATATACATGAAGAAAACCAGCATGGCTGCCAGCTCGCTCCTGAATTCAATTATTCAGCTAAGCCAGTATTATGAGGAGAGGAGCCCTCTTTTGTTCACGTCTCAGAGCTCGTTGTCTGAGCTTGCCGTCACCTCACAGAGACCTGTGATGGACTCTAAACACAAAGACTTGTTATTTGTAATACACACACATACAAACACAGACACGCTGATATTTTGTTATGCTTGCTAATTGCAAGTAGGCATTGTGTGGGAGTGAGAGGGACGGTTTCTCACAAAGAACAACGTCCACACAGACGTGCAGAGAATGGATGCAAAGATGCGTCGGCACGCAAACACGCGCGGACATCACGCTAAAGTGCCGAATGTCATCTCAGCTTCTCCACGCCTGCGTTCGCGCATTCAACTTTCTTTCACTCCATCTCTCATCACCATCGTCAAATGTTTCATCAGTGTTGCATTTCTTCTAACTTCATACATTAAAAAGCAGCGTTGGTGTGAGTGAGGAGGAGGAGGAGTAGCAGAGGGTAAAGCTTGCCTCTCTGTCACCGTTAACCACAGCATGGGGTTTCAGACACATTTTCTCTGCTTCATTTCCACTACACATCACTCCAGTTTCCTAGAGAAAAACCGAGAAAACTGGGCAGCGATGCCAAGTTTGCACAGAGCCAGTCAGTGTCACCTCATAGCCAAAGCCCCGTACCTGATTAAGAGAGATAGCAGCCGATCAGCCAGAAAGTTTTTAACGATTTAGAAGACCAGGTTGCCTAAAAGTTGTTTTTCCAAGGATGAGGACAAAATCTAGATCTACCAAACGCCAAAGCACAGCCTCACACTGCAGAAGAGTGTTGTGCTTCATGGCTTCATGCTGTATAATTATGTGACGCTGCCTCAGACAAACTGTGGGACCTTCTTCCTGACAGCAAATGCTTCATAACAGGTCTGACTGAGTTATAAATGTGTGATTTTTTTTTGTATGTTTTGTTTTCTTTGTGTTCAAAAAGCAGAACTATCCAGCTTTTGCCTCATGCAGTCAGTCAGCTCTACAGTATGTGGGTGTTAACCATCATAACTGCATCTTTAGCTCTGGGCTCCTGACAGTCCCCACATTGTAAGTGGCCGTAAACAAAGCAGAGGGTATAAGTGGCTAAGTTTGCTCTCCACGTTTCAATCAATAAGTGTGTATTTTAGCCTAACATTAGGAAATTACACTTGGACTACAAATCAATACTGGGCGATGAGGTGCAGCCCAGTATCCCAAGGAGTTCCATTCACATTGGAAAATTTGCAGCCTAAGATTTCCGTCCAATGCCAATGTTCAATGCCAGCAGGAAGCAGTGTGCCCTTCATGAAGTCAGGTGGAAAGTGAGGGTGTGAACATTTTTCTATCAATAATGCTGAACCTAATTTGTGGTTTGTGGATTTGTCTGATTTCCATGTGGTTTAAAAGGCGTTTGGTACGGCTGCCATTTGTTATATCATGCATGTTGTATTCTGTATTCTGCTTAGCAATACTGTTTGCACCCAAAGGCTTTCCAAACATATTTCATGCAAACAGAATGGATGAAAAGGTGAGTAATGTGCTAATGTGTTTTCAGTAACAAGCTACGATTGACCAGACCTACCCTAAACAATGCCCAACAGCCAGAGAAACAACTGTTATATAAGGGTTTTTTCTGCATTCATGTGTTCTGGGGAAGGATGGTACATGAAAACTGCATTCATGTCAGCTTTCAGATGGTAGATACTTGGGCCCTGGGTCCTCTCACAAGAACTTTTGAGCATCAAACACTTAATTTCTTGCATTCTGGCAAATTTTTATGCACCACTTTGCGCCTGCGTCACCTGCCGAAATCTACACATATGAGCAGGAAATTATATTTTTCTTTTCAAACATAAAAAATGAACCATTTTTAACACCAAGATCTTTTGTAATCACTGTTCCATGAAATGCACAGAAGACAACTGCAGGATTTTTCTTTTATTCTAGGCATTGCAATGCTCTTTGTGCTGCAAAATAGACGCTCAAATTACTTTCTGAGTGCTAATTGGAGTGTTTGGCGTTGGATGGTTTGAACATGTGACTACTTCAAATTACTCTTTTAAAACGTCAAATCACTCTGCCAGTTACTGCCATATGACCAGAATTCAATGTTACTGCTCGTTCTTGCCGGAGGGAGCTTAAGCCACTGGCGATTTCCTTTAAAGTAAAGAGCTGGAGAGGAAACCAGGCCTCCATGCTGGCTCCCGCTATGGAGAGGAGAGGGTGCTTCGTTTTTTTTTTTCCAGGATAGCTGGAGAGAGCCCAAGTCAGTGGCAGATGGCAGCAGGATGAGACTCAGAGACAACCTGGGGAGAGCTTGGAAGGCGAGCCAGGAAGCGGCAGCTCTCAAGTGCTGAGCTGGTCTGCACTGGATAAAAGGGAGGCGGCCTCCTCCATATGCTCCTCATCGCTGTGCCTAATCACAATGAGGTGCCCATAGACTCACTGCCGTAGTCACCGGAGAGACTTTGGGATAGTTGGAGAAGGAATTAGCAATTTTGCAGGCAAAAGCGTGTTGAATTGTGTTTAAAGTAGAAAATGGAGCCAACTAGCCTTTTGCCAGTTGGTATTAGTGCCACCATATGGGAAACCTGAAAATAGGACAGGAGATCCTTCTTGATGTCTCCATTTAGAAGTGAATTTGAGATCCAGGGGGTAAAGGGCATTATCTTCCCCTAAAGCCTATAGATTAATATTGATGTGCCCGGCTGAAAAGCTCCTGCAGGAAATATCGAGCGCAGAGCTTCTCCCCATCATGAGGAGTTGATGAAAGCAGCTCCTCAAGGGAGATGCCTGGGCCGGCTGAGCTGTGGGTGCCCTAGTTTTGCACCCGTCCATAATGAACCCCATGTGTTCATTCCTAGCTGTTCGCAGGAGTATCCCCCTCGCCCCAGACAAAGCAGTAGGCTACATCTCTCCCCTCCTCCCTTTCCACCTCCTCCTTCTCCCATCCTTCCACCTCTGTTGACTCTCTGATCAATAGCCCTGACCTGCCAATCAATGCAACCATATATCACTTCATTTTCTTTTTCTCCTCCCTCACTCGTTCACTGGCGTCCCTCCCAGTGAACCAGCGGGAAGAAAAAAGGATGGGCAGAGTGATGTCATTGTAAAAAGTGACCTCCTCCTCTCTGTCTGCCTCCCTCTTGGTCTACTTGTTACTTGTGCACTGGTCCAATGAGAAAGTAAACAGGCAAATAGACATAGACAGGGCTATTAGAGGGTGTCTGTATTTCAAACGAGCTGAGCTCATTTTAAACCCTGTCACCATCACTGTCCCACACCCACACATTCACACACTCACTTCTACACACTTTTACAACAGCCTCTCTCTCTTAATAGCCCTGAAAGGTGAATGTAGCATATGATTGTGTTATTTTCAGAAAATCAAAGTGCGGTATCGACTGCCTATCCATCAACCTGAACTTTTCTGTGAGGTGCCTCGGAGGCCATAAGCTCACATAATGTACACACACGCTCACACTGGGAGTGGATGGGTAAATGATAGAGGGGGAAAAAGTGCCTGACGCAGATTCAAATTTATAGGCAGCGTCCAAGCACTGCTGGCTTTAGCGTTGGTATTATAGCACCACGGGCCCCGCCAGCTGCCACTGTGGAATTAATTGCCGGTGACGTGAAAGTAGCACAAAAAGTGCCACGCTTTTGCGCTTTTCATTACCGTGTCGGGAGTCTTTCTGTGAGGCTTTGTAATATTTTCTCAGGGAGAGGGAGGGAAGATGGGAAAAAGAAAAAAAGAAGAGGAGGAGGAGGAGTGGGGCGCGGAGGATAAGTAATATGGAGCTGACTGGAAGAGTGTTTAGCTCCACTCTGTTCATTTGTCTTCATTTTCTCTCTTTGGAACGCTTAGCCCATCCTGACCCACACCGCTGTGGCTCCACTACATAACAGCTGCGCGCGCGAACACACAAGTGGCTGCACCTACAAGCATGCACGCACGCACGCACACACACATACACACACAGCACTTACAGTATGCAGATTTGCACATATGCGTAAACACTCACAATCAGAGCCAGGCAGTAACATCATACTGTGTGAACCAGTATACGCCTGTTTATGTATGCCAGTAAAATGAAGTGTGAGACACACACACACACACACACACACACACACACACACACACACACACACACACACACACACACACACAAACACATCTGAGAGATACACCAGGGCTGGAAGTTTATAAAACGGTTGGCAGGCTGGTAAACAGGCTTTTGGTTCCCAAATTTGACAGAATGTTCACCATATTTTATTTGTTTATGATGGGATGATAATGCCTTTGTGTAATTATGTCCCATGAGTAGTGATACCAAGAATGGTTAACATGACAAATATCTGTGTGGCTCGCTCTGCCTGTCAGACATAGATCCACATGAACTGTATTTCACTAAAAAAGAAGTGGCAGTTTTAAAATGAAATGAACAGTGGTGAAATGATATTTGCTTACTATTTTTAGGTTACACATTTACAGGGTAGTGTATTTAGGAACAAAATTTGCTATGTCATTTCTCACTCGCGTCTGATAAGAGCTATCCTCTAATGTGGAGATGCAGCAGATGATTTGGGGCTCAAAAGAGTCCGTGGTGTTTCAGAATCCCATAGTTTTTTCTTTTTTTTCTGGTAATTATATACAGAGCAAAAGTGAAATTATAACTTCCAGGTTCTGCTGCAGAAGTGAGAAAACCTAATTCAAAATCAAAATGACTTTAATTACTACAAAACTAGCCCAAAAAAACAAATCCTTGTTTTTTGTACACTCAGTTAGTTAAAGTGATAGTTCAGGTTTTTGGACATGAAATTGTGTGAAACGCTGACAATCTGTAGCTCTGATGTGCCTACGGGTTACATTTGTAACAGGAAACCGATAGAATTGGGAGCCGGCGATGTTTTTATTCCCACAGTTGGGGAAATCACAAGTTCGCACCATTTTGGTATTCCTCTGTTTACCTACAGCAGCTGACGAGGGTGTGTCGTGAGCCTGAGCCAGTGTTCACGCTGTAGTAGGTATATATAGGGCTAGTACATCTTTTTCCTCACTAATAATAGCCTATTGGTTCTCTGTTGGAAACAGCCGATGAAGTTTTCGTTAGCCGTTGCTATCCTGCGCACCTGCACGGCGTGGTGATGAACTGTCCAATTGATTTCTGTTGCCGTGCTGTCTTGCAGGCCTGCACAGCAGAGTGATACTGGCCAGAAAATAGTCCCAGTTGATAGCAAGGTCTGACATAATGCGGGTATGTTTTAAAATTGTTGAAATAGTCTAACAAAACACATGCATACTTTTTTGTAGCTTAAAACCTTTTGGTTACGTGTCCCCTGTACATCTTCAGAACTACTTTTTCTCTGGTAAGCTACGGGCCATTTCTCAGAGCAGGAGGCTCGTTGACAGTAGTGACACCGTCACATCAGAGCTACAGATGGTCAGCGTTTCACACAACTTCATGTCCAAAAACCTGAATTATCACTTTAAGACAGGCATGGTGATAATACTATTGTTAATATAATACTGTCTTTTTTAGTTGCATTTACCAAGCACCAGTTTCCCACAGCCCTAAACTGTTGAGTGAGCCACGAAAATGAGCTGGAAGGGCTGAACGGTGTAGATGTTTAAAGGCAGCAGAGATTAGACTTAAATATTTATGAAGGTGACATTAGAATAGAGCACTGGGAAATATCACGAATAAGGTAGAAATTGTTGCAATGGCATATGAAATGCTTGCTGCTAAAATGGAAAAAATGTGAGCCATAGCCTTTTAAAACAGATTCATTGCTCTTTAATTTACACTAGCATCACCACGTTGCGGCTGTACGCCTCTGCAAACCAATCAAGTTGCAGTTGCTGTTTACATCCACGTCTGTCCAGATGACAGTTGACAGTTCTTCAAACATGGGTGATGCTGCAAAAAGCTGTATCTTCTAAAATATTCTAAAAGGTGGATACTTCACATGTATCTTCAACCCAGCAGCACAGAAGATCTACACAATCCTCACAGTTTTAACATGAGCACCCAAGATTAGTGTCACCAGTTCAGTATCTGACCAAATGTCTCCCCCTCTGTTCCTGAGATATGATGCTGAATAATGGCCAGAAAAGTGTTCTATTATGATGTCACAGTGATGTTGACCTTTGACCTTCTGGAGATAAAATTACGTCACTTTATTGTTTTGATGTAATTAGTTTATGAATTCTTGAGTTATGGCCAAAAACATGTTCGGTGAGGTCACAGTAACCTTGACCTGTGAACTTTGACCAAGTCCAAATGGACGTTTGTGCCAAATTTCAGGAAATTCCCACAAGGCTTTCTTGAGATATTGCATTCACACGATAAAACAGACATGATGTAACAGTAACCTTTGACTTTTGACCACCAAAATCTAATCAGTTCATCATTGGGTCCAAGTGGACATTTGTGCCAAATATGAGGAAATTTCCTCAAGGTGTTCTTCAGATATCCTCTTCACTGGAATGAGATGGATGGACATACAGATGTATAGATGGACAACCCGAAAAATGATGCCTTCATCCACTATTGGCAGTATATGAGCATAAAAATAAGAGAGGCTTGAAATTCTATCTGCAAATCCTTTATTAGATACTCAATTATCTTACAGTAGGATATAGATTGTGAACCTGACAAACATGATTCACTTTTTCAGGAATGCAGACGAAACCAATCCTTAATGACTGCATTTAGTTATAGAAGCTAGTGAAACAAGTGGCTCTCCCAATGACGTCAGAGCTCTAGCTCTTCTGAAGTGTAATACTAAAGCTAAGTGTCCTTAGGGTGCAGTGTTGCCCCTTCATAGGTTCCCTCTGCTGCTAATTAACCCTGCATCTCATTCACCCAGAACATGAATCCACACTAAAGGCAAAGGATACATTTTTCTATAACATAGGAATTCAGTTATCACCAGTGTCAACCAAGCCAAACATGATGGTTGATGACAATTTGGTTCCCCAGGACAACTGGGCAACTGTTAATGTGGAGGCACGTTCATATTGTTCCTTCCCTGCATTCCCCTGTGTCTTTGAATGAGGCTCGGCATGCCTGCAGACGCACTTATTGAATGACACCACGTTCCACTCGTAATATACTGCGTATTTCCTCCATAATAAGACCTGTGTTTAAACAGCCCTGGGTTGGACACTGCTATACACTGAGGCTCATTCAGGAGGACCTACTTGTGCCTCTAGAGGTGAAAGGGTGTTTTGGGTATATGCCCATTATAAAATAGCTTTTACTATTCAAGTGGGGAAGGTGATTTGAGTGCGGGAGATACAAGGGAAATGATAAGATGAGGAGGAAAGGCTGCATATGGCAAACAGTCTTCATGAAACCAATCATGCCTATCTAAACCCTCACCGTATGGCCCAATCTAGGCCTCTTAACTAAGATCTAAACATGTACACCCAAACATATAAATACGAGAAAAAACACAGATGCATTACCATAAGCTCCATTATGTAAATTCACATTTCCATTCATGTACTGTAAGGGCTAAAGGACAAAAGGAGCGGAGACTGTGCACTGCTCTTTAATGAAGCTCTCTCTGAGGTGTCGTAACACCAGAGAGTGAAGGAGAATTTGCCTAATGATATCATTAAAGACACAGCAGCACTGGACATGCATGCGTGTGTGTGTGTGGTGAGTGTGGTGAGTGTGGCGGCTGTCTGGTTCACTGCTGCTCGTAGTAATGCAATAAGATCCATTATCTGGTCTTAACAGCCCGGTGAGGTCTGTGTACCTTTATATTGATTGATGCCTTTTGTTTTAGTTCGTTCCTCCTCTGGGACATCAGAGGCTGGGCTGAGTGGCTGGAGAGCAGCCATGCAGCTGGTAGGGATTCAATGTCTGGTTCAAGGACATTTCAGTAGAACAGATGTTTGCTGAGAAGTCGGGGCTGTTTGTGACAGTGTGAGACACCCTCCTTTAGCCGCATAAAGCATCAGTAAGTGTATCTGTACAAACATATTCATTTAATATAACTGGCTCTAATATAATCTGGGTGATAAATCTAAAAGGTCTGAGCGCTGACATGTGCAGTGATGCTGTTACGAGAACCTATGACAAGGTTAACTCCGAATCACAGCATCAATAATGTGATAAGTGCGTGATCATTTATTGCTCCCTGTTGGGAAACTCACTTTGCTGAAGCCATAGCCTGGAGTCGACAGGGGTTCACTGGCTTGGTCAGACAAATAAAAAAGACATGTCACCGTGTCATTTCTCACACTTTCCTGACATTTAATAAACCAACTGGCTAATCAATTATTTGGGAAATGATCGGGAGATTAATTGATAATGATAATAATCATTAGATACTGCCATTTTGTCCCAGTGTAAAAATGCTGTTATGTTTCTTAATGAATTGCATGGTATTGGATCGGTACTAGATTAGTGTACTTACCGTTCCCCATTCAAGCTTTTTAGGCCGTATTAGAGGCATTTCTGACACTAGTATTGATATAGAAACAACTCTAATAAATGTTATGCTTTTCTGTTTTACATCACTATGAGCTGATTTTTTTTGGTTTTGTACTGTTGAAAGAACAAACAAGCAAGCTGTCACCTTGGGCTCTCTTCTACCTTTTGACATACTCTGAATGATTAATTGCTAGATTAATCAATAATGAAAGCAAACATTAGTTGCAGCCCTGATTTAAGCTACCGCAGAGAATTCAGCTGTCAAATGCAAATGTAGTACTTTGGGTTCAGCATTATGTCTGCGAACCTCCAAGTGTAAGTTTTTTATTTTTGAGAATCTTGTTTTAATTCTTCCTAAATCTTGGGAGTCTAGACTCGGAAGATCATAAAGTTCAGAAGCACATTGTTAGATTTTTATTTTTTTTTTGCAGTTTCCTGAATGCCAAATGTGTTTTTCTGCATAAAATACTAAAATGTGATTGAAAAGCCAAGCTTTTTCCTTCTCACAGCATTTGCTCAGCTTGAAGGGAGCCTTACAAATCACTAATAATTGGTGGCGCTGTGGGAGAAATCAACATCCTTGTGCCCATTGTTGCAGGATTAACAGGTATCAGTATTGAGACGGAGTTACATGGGAGGAATATGCGCAAATATATATGCTTTTGTATGATTATGTGCCTCTGCACAGCTGAGTGTTTATGCATGCGAGACCTTTTACAAAAGTTTATGGCAAGTGTGCACATATTCGCACACACATACATGTACTATCTGACTTGGCAGTTAGCAACCAACATAATTGATAGCTACCAGAGTGTTGCCATGTACGAACCAATAGTTTTCTGTGACAGCAAGAGAGAGAGAGAGAAAGAGAATTAAGCATGGTGATGCTATGTTAATGGTGTGGACCCTGGAAATTAACAATGACATAGGGCAAGTTGGTATGTGTGTGTTCGTGTGTATTTCTGTGAGTGAGTATGTATATAGTTTTCAATTTTGTGCTGATGCTACTACTGTGACCTTACTTCAGGCTGAGTGAACTAACTGTAATGCAGTTACTAACACTGTGAAACAAAGGGCAGTCAAGTATCATTAATCAATTTAAATGACCACAGACACCAATGTACACAACAGCATTTACATGTCCACCGTAGTGCTGCATCAGTTTAAATGATTAGCTGGCTATTGGGCTGTGTGGTTGAATGTGGCGGAAGAGTCATAATGCTTTCTGATACTGATATACACTGTACATCACAAATGCTAAATGCATGCAAAATCACATTGATTTAAACACAAGACCATTAGATCACAATTTGATTTCACTTACTGAATTACAGCCAATCCCTACAGTATAATCAACAAAAATATTTGGTAATCAATTCCTTCTTTATCAATGAAAAATTCACAGCTTTCACATTGTATTCATGCACAGCTATTGCTGTTTGCCTGTGTTTAATATTATTGTCTAGGGCTGTCCAGTGTCAAAATTTTCAAACCGGTTTGACTTTTAGTTGAACACCGGACAGAACCAGTATACTGAATTTTACCACTAGGTGTCGCACTTGACTCAGTAGTTGCTCCAAAGTGGAACATAATGACACCATGCCCCAACAGCAAATGAGCGTCTGATTATCACATCACATGGCATAACATCGAGTTCTTTGTCAACACTGAATCTGTCAAATATGCACTTGTGTTACTTCATGTAAACAGACAATATAAATACCAGCTGTGCACTCGAGATCAGACTGGAGACATAATCACCTAAAGATGGGTGAGTAGCCTACTCGCCATCTTCCTGTGTTTGTACTTTTCAAACAGAAAACACATATTTTATATTGTGATATTTACTGGAAATGACATACAACACAGCCAACAGGAAATAGGTTGTTATTAACAGTTATCATTTACAAGAAATTTTCAGCTCCCTGGTGATCTCCCTCCAGCCAGCTGCCACCTTACTCCACTAACTCTACCATGCCATCACATGATCTTTCTAGCAGACAAACACAACGTCCGCCAATGTTGGTTTAGCCAGTCTGCATTAAATCAAACTGTTTTAAACTCATACACCCACTTACTCTGAGCTGTTGCTTGGACAAAAATTGGCTGTCTGACGACCTTAGGCTGTGCTAACATATGGTTCGAATTTTCCATTATTTTTGGAAATTTTACAGACTAAATATATAATTGTTAAATTGATAAAACAATCAATTAATGATGGAGATCATCATTAGTAAGTAGTTACTCTCCAACATGTCCTTGACAACACTGTCATCTGAAACTTTGTCTGTGATGGTTGTCAGCAAAGTGATTAAAATGTTAAATGTTGTCAATGCTGAAAATGGTCTATTTCAGGAGGAAAAGACAAACACTGTAAAGAAAAATCATATGAAAAAGAGGAGATTCTGAACAACATACAGCACACTGAACAATGTCAAGATTGTCTTAATTGGAAATGGATGAAAGGAAACTATGAAGCAGTAGTTTGCAGCACTGTAATTATATGCAGTATGACCTTAGAGCAGAAAAGGATGAGTTATAAAAGAAAACTTCAGCCATGTAAATACTGAATTTAAAAAAGGACCAATGGAAGGTCAAAACACATTGCAACTGCTGGGTTCCAGCTGTTGTGTTCAACAGAACATCTTCCATTTACATCAGGGACAATCTATTCATTCATCTGTCATGAAGGAAGAGTCATTTTACTCTTCAGCCAGGCCTGTTTTTCTTAACGTGAAAACACACTAGTCTGGTTCACAAATCCTGCAGACTGCCTCAAATTCACTACAAAAAATAGGAGTGATTTAAGAGAATGCAATCCAAACTTTAGGAGGACCAACTTTACAGCCTTTGCTGTAAAAGTTTAAATTAGGCTAAAAGCAGAGCTGGATGAAATTAAGTCAGCCACTGTGGATAACTTTTATGGTCGCTGTATTCATCCAAAAAAAAAAAAAAAAAAAAAAAGTACAATCCAGCAAACTGCCCGAACAGAACAGAAAAGCGCCAGAGCGGATCCAGATTCTGACTGAGCAGAAGGAGCGAGGGGGCTAAACAAAGTGCTGGATTGAGTTTGCAGCGGAGCTCAGATGTCAGGTAAATTGAGGTCGCTCCAGCTGGCAAGCTTACACTTTGTTGGAAAAGTGTGCAAGTCATTCAGGTACACTTACCCTCCGAAATTAGCTGTCAACACTACCCATAAGCTTCAAGCATTAGTGGTTGTAAAGAGGCAAAGTTACTTGAATTAAACTGTGGGCACAGATGGAAACCATATTACTTTACTGTCTTGATTTATACGATGAAGGTATGCATTTCCCACTGGGACATTAAATAAAAAGCACAACTGGGGATGGGGATTTAGTCTTTAATATATGATATGTACTTTTTCCACATTAAAATGTCTAAAATGACAAGACCTATGTTATGTTTTTTGTTGAGCTGAATATTTGCAGCATCCCAAATGTTTCCAACAATGTTCAATGTGGTTATCTGCCAGAAGCTGTCATAAATTGACTTTTTATCCAGATTTAAGACACATTTTTATGCTACACCTTTTAGATCTTGATTGTAACTATATTCAATCAATCAACTTTTATTTCATAGAATCAAGGTCCATTTAAAAGACATATACACAGATAGATTATAACCAAATGAAGGATTTTAAGTAAGCAGACATCTGGACCTTGAGTTATTAGAGCTGCAAGCTGAGCAAATATTAACGGCAACTCAGCTCCAGCCTCTACCGTGCTTAACAACACTGAAGATATACTGATTTTCAAAGAGAAACTTTTTTATTCTGAATTTTTACCGACAAGGGAAGAGAGAATTAGACCTCTGTGGATAATTACACTCCTGGTAAAAACCTCTTAAACATCTGGATCTTAAGTTATCAGAGAAAAAAGGTGAGCACACATTAGCAGGAGCTGGGATAGCAGCACCTCTGCCATGAGCCAAACAGCTTAAGAGAAACACTGATTTTTAATGCACTTTTTTTTTAACACTGCTATATTCAGTGTTTTTATTGGTTTTAATCACCTGGATTGACTGTTTTAAAATGGAAGAAACCTCTGCAGACAACCCTTTTCTGTGCGCTGGAAATCGCTAGCTTCAGAATGAGAGACTCTCATAACATATACATACACACTTATTCAATGCCAAGTGAAGTTGTGCAAAAACCCCACTGCTATGCCCTGTGGCAAGATGGAAAGCAGGAAGGCGATGTTTGCTTCCATGTCCAGTGGAGCCTTGACTGCTGCTTGTGTTTTTCTGTGTAAGGGCGCGTGAGATCCCATTCTGCACTAAGACAATGCATTCCAAGGTTTGTGTGTGTGTGTGTGTGTGTGTGTGTGTGTGTGTGTATGTGTATATGTGTGTTAATGGTCTGTGCAGCCAACGGAACAGAGTGGAAAGCTACCGCTGATCCATCCTCTCTAGGATACACAAACAAGCATGAGTGTGTGTGTGCAACAACAAGTGAGCACCTGCAGGTGTGTGCTACCTGTTCTTGGGGCAAGTTCAATGATGTGTATATTTCATTTCAGACCACTGAGTGTGTGAGGTCTGACCTGGGCAGACGGGTGTAAAGGATGAGATGAGATCAGCTACAAAGGAACGAAATGATTAAGAAAAAAAAAAAAAAAACCACCTTTTGGGAAACGACTTTTAATTTTACTCCATTACCTTGCGACACCTCTTTATCAAAGAGGGTGTCAAAATAGAAATGGAAATGTGTGAACACAAATGCAACAGTATAACAACAAAACACAGCTCATTCACAGACACTGGTTTCTCTCCCTCCCCATTCTGTCCCTTTTCACTCAGGAGCTTATCTATCACGCCGTGCACCAACCAATTTAAATGGAAAACACTTTTAATGTGCTGCAACAAACACATCGTCTACAAACGAGACAGTCTTTTAAAACGTAGCATGTTTCATATATTAAAGGGCTTTTTGGCTGAGTGATTCAGCATCTCCCAATGTTAAACACATATGGAAACGCAGATAAATGCCTCTCTTTGTCTCTGCAGTCTCGCGCCTGCTCTCCACGCTCATTCTGCAGCCGTTCTCCTTTCCTACCTTCGGGAACAGAGTGGGAAGAGAGAACACGGGGAAGGTATTCATTTCTGAATCATCATCGACTCAACTGCATGATATGTTTCCCCCCGGAGGGCCCGCTAATGATCCTTAGCCCGAATGACATATGTCTGAGGCCGATTAGGACGCCGCATCCTGACAACGTATCAACAGGGATCATGTCAGACTGAATTAGTTCAGCTCCAGTTAGGTGGGCTGCAGACAAGTTTGCAAAGTGAGACAGGTGGAATTGTGATATTATATGATTGCATGCAAAATAAAGCCTGAACGAATGTAGCTCGTTAGTGCTTGTTGTTTCATTTCAGAGCTGCAAATACACAGAGGTACGCAAGGGGTTGCAGGTGAACCTCGCTGAGCAATATCTGTCTCCAAAACCTTCATTTCGGTTTTGATAGGAGCTGTTCTTGGCTCGGGAAAACATTACAGCATGTGTTCCTCCTTGCCAGTCTTTTGTTTTCTTTTCATATGGAGTGCTTCACTGAAATGATTTGGCTGCTTGTGTCTGACGCTGCCTTCAAGCTCTCCTCATAAGCTCAGTCTTCCAAGTTCACAAACTGCAAAATGGACACTGTAACAAAAGCCTTTTTTTCTTACTTAGTGGCTGATTTATTTTGGAAAGCATGCAGGACAGAGCCTACTTAGAGCTGCAGCAGAAAAAGGCAAAAATGTGCATGCGATGTTTTCTTCAGTTTATGTTCTGCAGCTGTGCTCGTGTCCATTGAGTCTTAACTGTAGGCACTTTAACAATAATAGAATTATTATACAGTAGTGTTTAATTTCATAAAAATCAAAAATTACCCATTAGCTTAATTTTAAAAATTATTTTTTTAAATCCTCTTGTCACCGATAAGGTCATTTCTCAACAATCTTGGGACTGATGTGATATTCCAACTTTATGAGTCATATTACTTTGTCAGCTTGCTCATTTGTGCTCAACACGTAATTATGATATCTCCGAAAGTACTTGAAGGCAGAATAAGGTGACAGCAGTACGTGGGTTTGCTGCTGCTAAACTAGGCAACTGTGTGGAGAGTTTGTCATCGCCAGAACATTTCAGGCGAGCAGCCTTGAAATTTAGATTGCATCAGATTCTCTTTCCATTTAATGGAGTGCCAGACTGCATTAACTTGAATCACTTATGCTAAATGTAGGGCTATTCATATGGTAAGTGGTGCTGGGTATGTGTTTTTTTTCCCAGCGTGAATTTATGGGTATCTGCTTAGTAAAGATATGAAAAGTAACAACTGCTTTCGTAAGGGAAAAAAATAACGTGGAGACAGAGGGAGAGACCCAAGGGCCTTGTTGCCCATTATGCATGCAGCGTTTTCATTTTCATACACGACAGCAGGAGATACAAAGAAGTCAGCTGGAGTGTGTTTGTCTGTGTATGTATGTGTGTGCGTCACCTCTGATTGGAGCGACCGATGCTGTGCAGGCAGCATACAACAGATACTTAGTTTTGCAGAACAATTAACACGGAAAATGATGAAATTGTTAAGTGCATTACAGCAAGACCACACTGAGGGCATTTCATTCCGTTCACGTCCGCTGACAATTTCTATTGTAATAACATCCCTGTCATTGCATGAAAAAGAATTTCCCCATAGAACAGTGCTTAAGCTGCAACATATAAATCATCATTTCTAATAGCCAACACCATAACAGATTCACATTAATGCTTCGCATTCTTAAATATTCTTTTGTGCACATAGTGTGTCTCTAATAAAATAATGGCAAAATACAGTTTACTGCTAAATTAAATATGCCTCAAAAAAGCCTATCGTGGTTTATGAAGATTGAGTCAGGATTTAATGGAGAGTGATTTAATTTGTTTTTAAAGCAACATTAAGTATTTAAACTATATAGAAAAAGCCCTTATAGACCGTTAGCTTCTCAAGCTCATGTGTTAGCAAACAGCTGTCGAGTTACACATCATTCAGATACGGAGAAACATTAGCAATTAGGGGTGTGAACAAATATTGATACACTTGAGTATCACAATACTATGTTTTGAGATACTCTATCAGTTTTCAGAAACACTGATTCAATTATTTATCAATAGTTTACATGCAAAGATTTGTAGCAGTGGTTAATTTTGTGTTGTGGTCATACCAAGCTGCAGCCTCTGGGGCTGAAAAATGAAGCCAATGCAGTGCCAAAAAATGCAGTTCCTCTGATGGCCACTTGAGGCTGTCTCCAAGAGCAACATGTTTACAGCCTGGTACTTTGGTCTCTATAGCTAATTTCCCCACTCTTGACAATTGTATGTCATGAGTGAGGAAAACTCACTTGTTTACATTTAAAGGTATGCATAACTAAACATGTGGCTGCTTTGAGTAACAGATGAATGCTGTCCAGTGATAACATTGGTTAGGTAACATAACCACGGTGCAATCCAGATTTACAGAGTATAGGTGTAGCCGTAGCTGTCCCTACCGCAGTGTGTTTTCAGTTCATAGATGTTGATTATAACATTTTGGTATGAAAAAACATTCTTGTTCGGTTTTAAGTTTGCTTTTACTAGCATTTGCGTTATCACTGTCAACCACAGCTGTAAATGCACCTTGGTAATAAGGCTCTCATCCAAATATGGTCACCTCTGGCTCCAAAAATCTAAGATGGCTACAGCCTAAATGCCAAGCCTCAACGGTTAAAAACGGAAGTCTACAAACAAATGGGTGATGTCACCGCTGCATACACATCCATTATTTTATACAGTCTATGATTTAAACCCTGGACTGCTAGATGGGGGGGTTGAGACCTATCTTTAACCATTTGACACTTACACTCCAATATAACAACATATTGCTAGTGTGTTACAGGGACTACAAATGCAGATCCCATTTTTCTTATTGCATTAAAAAGTAAACCCTTTTTACTCCAATTTTATTCATATGTTCAGTTTTCCTAAATCAAATTTAGAAAATCACGATATATCGCCTTGCTTACAGTATCGCAACATATCACAATATATTAACCACTGTATCGTGATATGTGTTGTTTCGTCAGATTCTTGCCAATACACAGCTTGTACACTACACTATACACTAGTTTGTTGTTGCCTGTTGTTCTATATGGGGTGGGGTTAATGAGAGCCACAAGACTAATGATTTAATCTATGTCCAGCTAAAGAACAAAAGCAATGAGCTGAAGAGGCTAAAAGCTGGAGAGCTGCAGTGTTGAGTGTTCATTCTCAGGGAGTTTGACAGTAGTAGTAACCTATTCACAGTACTGTCTTTCCAGCCAATATTCAAAATGTCACTTGTTTCGGGTTCTACTTATAAGGCAGAACACAGTGAAGCTTTGTTGTTTTCAAACGAGAAAATCATACACCACAGCTTTTTTTCTAAAAGGAATTTTCATTTGTACTGATGGAAGGTAAAGCTAAATCATACCACGGCCACCTCATTGTCTACCTCACTGTGATCAATATAAGCCTGCTGTGCCCTGCAAAGCTGACCAGGTTAACGATTCATAGTGAAAAAGACTATAGGCTGGAATACCTGTAACACAAAGGTCTACATCTTCTAGGAAAAAATTTATTTGATGCTCATCATTGGGCTTTGTTAAAAATGACATTTTTAACCTTCAGTTGATTGAATTCCAAGCTCTTAACTCACAATAATTTACGATGATACATTCCCTCATTCCACACACACTGTTGAGCAGCTCCACTGCAGCAGCTAGCTGTACAGTGCCTTGTTCAAGGGCACCTCAACATGAGTTGCTGAAGGAAGGGAAAGAATTGATAACGAACTTTCCCCACCTACACTTCCCTATCATGTGTGGGGGATTATTACCAGAGACCTTACACAACCACAGGTTTGCTTGTCCCACTCCTATCCATCCATCCATCCATCCATCACTGAATGCAGGCAGGAGTGTTTGCACTATTTGGCTATTTTAGTCTTTGTTATGTGACCCTCCTGTCATACTAATGTGCGCACACTCACTGATGCATGGACTAAAACGTTAACAGCAGTGAGATTTAATGCACCTGCATGAGCTACCCAGGGGCCACAGGTTGGACCAGTCCATGATGGTTGAGGTGTGTGTGTGTGTGTGTGTGTGTGTGTGTGTGTGTGTGTGTGTGTGTGTTGGGGATAAAGAAAGGGGCGGTGGAAAGGTCATCATGAATAGAACATGAGGATGGGTGGGGTCAGGTTGTTCAATGTCCATCACCTCCCTGCAGATGATCTCCAGCTGGCTTGGGTGGGGGTTTGTGACTGGTCAGACATTGATGTGTGTGTGTGTGTGTGCGTGTGTGTGTGTTGTAGCAGGGGTTCTTACATATTCATGCTTCAACCTTACTCATATGTATTCAGCTCCACATGAGACCATTTACATCCTGGAAATTGGGCTGGAAGTAATGGGAGGTGATGTGGGGGTGGGAGTCTGACCTTTGACCCACACTTTGTGTGTGCATGCTTAGAGGGGGTTGTTCCAATAAAGAGCCTTGATTGGCGAAGATCGTGTGAATTGATAACTCGCTTGCAAAAACATTTACAATGATACAACACAGATGGCTTCAATAAAAACAGTCATTCTCATAGCTGCCCTGTCGATTACATTTCAATCCAGCTTCATCAGTCAACATACACAGGCAGTGGTGTCTTGCTGCTGAGAAGCACGGACACATCTCAGAGTGTCCTGTCGCTCTGATATATTTTTTAATATCCATCAGCCCTGCACTGAATAGTATTTAATAACTTACAAAGCTGTCAGGTACAAATCTCCAAAAGTCTGCTGGGCTGGGGCTGAGACCGGTGTCAGCAATAGCAAAAACATACAGGAAATTAGACCAAAGAATGAAATATAATCACTGAGAGAATCAGAGAGGTTTTGCTTTGTTTTTTACCAAACTTTCCATTCATATGCAGAGCATGAGCTGTCTCCAATGAGAAAAAATTATATTCTTTTATTGCTTTATGCTCTCTGTAATCACATATGAGAACAAAATAACAGCTGGCAAAATCAGACCATTTTCCACTGGAAAATACCCATAGAAAATAAACATAACTTAGAAGTAAACCACAAAGAAATAACATTTTCATGTTTTACATTTTTGGCATATTTTTGGCAAACTGCTCTGAATTAATTGTGAACATAATTTGGGGCTCATTTAAAGTCTTTGAGGAGTGAATGTAACAGTAAGAATAGGAACATCTAAGTGCCACTGCTGTCAAAATCACATGTTGAGAGGGAAACTTTAACGGTTGTCAACCAGCTCTGTGTTTCTGCTGTGTGTGCAGTGTGTGCAGCTAATGTGTGGCAACACCTGTATAAAGTCATCGCTGACTTAAGAGGAGCTTTATCAAGTCTAAGAAAAAACCCTGATGATGTCATCACAAGTACCACTACCTTATTTAAGTGCAAAACTAAAATTTAAGTGCAAAACTATGGTCACAAACACTGGAAATGCATGTCATGTGCAACTTCATATTAATGTACCTATGAGGAGCCCTGATAGCTAACCTGGTGGAGTGTATGCCCTATGATTCCTTCACAGTTACTGTTTCTATACATATTAATAAACTATGGGGACTTAAGTGGGAAAAGTGTTGAAGAAAAAATAACACATTGCTCCGGATACTGGTGTAGGGCCAATGTGATGAAATAACTGCCCAATCAGAGCGGTCAACTACGTACATGCTCACACAAACTTGCAAGTGTCAGGCTGCTCAGAAGCAAGAAAAAGCCTTTCATTTTAAATCCTTATGTGTGAACGAGACACAACTCTGCATCCACTTCCTAGCAAATACAAAGAATCTGTTGACCCCAAATGCATCATGCCCATTCAAACTGGGGAGGCACTTACCCTTGCCCCATGGCATTGGTTTCTTCCAAAAGTTGCAGGATGAAATTGGTTTGCAACAGCACGTACGCACACACACAGCACTCTGTTGCGCATCATTGCTTGAAGAGATGTCGGCTACAGCTTAACGGTGTGTTGCTGAAGTGTTAAGTAGAGCATCAATCCCTTTTTCAGATGTGTGAAAATGAAATGCAATTAGTTGTACACACTTAATTGCATTTGAAAAGTACGGGCATGGTTGTGACTCGTAATGGCATAGCATCCTAGTTAATATTGACAAAGGAGTTTTTACCACCGCTATCACAGGTTATATTTAGCAAAACACTGAATTCCATTTGATATCTGAAGGTCAAGATGTGGAGGAAAATCTTGTGATTCTTTAAAAAACAGAAAGACAGCTCCAGTGCTGTTCCTGTTAGGAGGTTAATAGTGTAAGAGGTAGATCACTTTGTAACTTTCGAGAGAGTGAGGATTCCCTTTGGAGTCTTGCAGACAGCAGGCAGTGGGCATTAAAATCCTACACTTGGCTACAGGTGAAATGATCTCAGTCTAGTAGCAATGATGTTTCGAAGATGCTGTGCAGTTTGGAAAATAGGTTACTATAGCTAAGTCTGAGCTTTTATCGACAGCAGAGCAGATGCTACAATGTGAGCAGTCTAATCTGTACTCATTCTGCTTCTGATGCATTGTGTTTGAAAATACAGATATTATGATGTTGGCAGGTTCTTCTCATCAGTGGCTTTATTATCCATGTTCCATAAATTAATTTGCATTGTGGCTGTAGTCTAACAGCTATATGGGGCTGACCCCTGAGGGTCAGAGGTTCGATTCATCATTCAGAGACCCCTCAGTTGACTGAGATTCCTTCAATCAAGCAGCCATCAACTCCAGATGTCGCTGCAAACCGAGTTATCCTCACTTTCACATTGCTCTCTGGTACAGAGGTGCGTACATGGAGGCAGCTGCACAGAGGAGGATGGGCTTTGCCTGGTCAGTCTTCCAGATAATGTTATCATCTGCCTTCTGCTTAGAAGTGGTGAATTTACAGCTCACAGCAACTTAATACGATACAGTCTCAGGCTTTTGTTTGATATCTAGTGTCGTAAAAACAAAATGCACATTTCCAATCCACTGTTAGCATAGTTAGCTTACTCTACCACATTACACGAATGTGATGGTCACACTGAACGCCCCACTGAATCCCGTTCAAAAACTTTAAAACGTTATTTAAAAAAAGGAGTGAACAGCCAAATAACTGTATGAAACAGCCAAATCTGATTCAACTGATGTAATTCTGGGTACAGGTAGAGGCCAACAGCTCAAGCAGACTGGTAGTAGTTCAGAAAATAACATCACTTCACTGTAATGCTGCCTTTAAAACCAGGAAAAGACAACACATATGATATTGTGATATCCAAAATCTAAGACCATATCTTGCCTCACATCAGGATATCAGTATATTATCGATATACTACCCAGCCCTGGTTAAACCCCTCTATGAATTTAGATTTGTGTATTCAAAAACTTTCTGACTGCCAATTACTGAGTGAAGCGAGAACGTGTAAACAACAGTGGCATTTTAAAGCTGCATCAAAAACAAGCCCGATGCAAAGCACAGTCAAAAATTCAAGACCTATTGTGAGTATCAGATATTTTAGCGCATTATTTGAGGGATGAATGGAAGACAAAAGCTAATGAACTCACTTCCACACTCCATCTTGAAATATGGAGATAATGGTTTCAGTATCACTGATCTGAAACCAAACAGACTCAGTGTTCATCCTTGAGAGGGCTTTTCTAATATTCCGGGCCAGTCAAGTGTCAGTGCTGAGAAACGTGTCAGAAAATGTGTTGGACTGAGTTATTATCACCCCAGGTACAAGAACAGGCAGTACCAACCCCCGCTCTCTCCGCACACACATACTCCACCTTTATACGTCTCCTTTCTCTCCCTTCACTCTCCATCTCTGACACTTCAGTCCTTCATAATTCATCTTTACACCAATTCTCTCTTCCCTCAGAACTCCTCCAGCCTACACACACACACACACACACACACACACACGCTTCAATAATTGATAAATTTCCCAGCACTCTGTCTAAAAATAGTGTGATCAACATTGCCTTATTCACACTGCATTTTCCCCCACAAGTACCAGATCCAGAGTCAAGGGCGGACCGAAGACTTTGGACGCAAAGACTGGAAAAAGGAATTCATACCTGACTCACACAAACACACATATTAATCCACTCCATGGAGGTGAGAGATTAAAAAAATGCCCAGGGAAGTTGTACAATGTTGCACCTGGGGTATTAATAACACAACGCTTCCTGCTTAGTACTGATCCCCTGGTGGGCCCTCAGGCAGCAGCATATGGCCCCACCAACACCCAAACACGTATAAAGCCAATGAGACTCTATAGTAGCTTATGCAATGCAGCAGCAATCCTGCATAATCCTTGACTATCCTTGAGACCTCATCCAACTGTGGACGATCCAGAGGTTTAAAAACAACAAAACCTCAGCATGTTGCAGAGCAGGTACAAAACACGGGGTCTCAGATGCCACAAGCACCCCTTTTTTACCAAGCATATTTAGTGTGTTGAATCCTTAAACCTTAAGCGGCAGAGACAAGGCAAATATTTCAATCAATTTCCCAGAAACAAAATTAAATGAAGCAGGGAAATGATGAAAAAGGTCTGTGAGCAAGTTTGAGAGTGCAACACTTTCACCTCCAAAGCGCTGACTATTTTTTGCCTCTTTCGCAGCAGGCTTTGATTCCTTACAGGTGCTATTTCAACACTATGCACACTATACCATCCCATTTCAGCCTCTTGAGTTCTATGGAGGCACTGCTGGGAGAGAACAAGAAAAAAGAACATGTAAAATGAAGAACAAGGACAAGTGTAATCAGTGTGTGCACGATATGTTTACTTAAGTTCTGCCTGTTGATGAAGTTTACTGTCCACAGTGGTGTTAAGTTTCTTCTGTCTTTACCCTCTCCCTCTTGTATTGAATTTAACAGTACAAGGTATCCACAAGTGTAAATGAGATGGTAAATAGCACCAAGAGCACCAAATTAATTTTTTATTACGAAGAGTTAAGGTGTGATTATATTACAGAGAGCTCCAATTAGTGCCTTATCTTTCCCCACTGGTTTAAAGTTGCATATCTGTGTGGAATACACTATGAAGTGGAGTTTTTTTCTCCTAGATATTCCTGTGAATCTCTGCACCTTCTACCACATGGCAGGAGCTCAAACTGTGAATGCAGATGGTGTGCGTGTGTGCTCCTCAAGGCAGGGAGCACAGAAATCGTGATCCTTACTTTTGATTCAGCTCACTGATACTGCCTCTGGGCGTACCATCCCAGCACAGTTCCTACTGTATGTGCTCATGGTAGTGTAGCAAATCTCTATAATATAGGTGTGAGGCGCATGCGGTCCTGCGGCTCAGTGAGATGACACAACCTGAGTTACAGCTTCACTTCCCACCTGGGCTGACGTGTGTTTGCGCTCAGACTAAGTAAACCTAGATAGAAGCTTTACTAACTGGCGGCAGAGAAGCACTGACTGACATGAACTCTTTCTTAGCTTAATTGGGATGCAACTGCACTTGTCAAAGAGAAAATTTCCTGCATGAAAAACACTTCAGCACTGCAAGCATAATGACTCATTTTCATGTAAGAGTATGTGTTGCATATGTTACCTCCATCTGCAGTATTAAACAATCTGGGCACATTAAAGAGCCCTTTACTCACATATTTGTTTGTGTCTTCTTTCGTCAGTATAATTATTTACATTAATGTGTAAAATGAAAACTTGAATCCTGCACATCAGCATTTGAAAGGGATGCACAGTAAAGGAGGTCTGTCTGACAGGATATCTTGATTTAAATATTTAAGGATATGCATCTTGGATTAATACATTTTAGCTGCATTGTTGTGATATGGAATATCTACCTTGTTGACCCAAGGTAGAGTACTTGCTCTGGATATAAAAGAAGGATGAAGCGTGTAGGGAGAGAGGACTGACCTGTCAGCCTACGCGGCCAGCAGTATTAATTTCTCCTCCATCTCTGTTGTTGTTCAGCATTTGTACATGCAGGATGTGACAGTTGGTCTTTGTGGTATTTGTTCCACCCCTGCTCCACTGCCACTGGGCAGCTAAAGTGACAGTGATGAATTCAGCATTTTCCCAAAAGCTGAACATTTTCTAACTCTCAGCAACCACATAAAGCTGCACCATGTGTAGAATAGACACTCAGCTTCTCGTCAAGCCCCTGGCATTTGTAGCATAGTGTAAATATGTGTTTTTTATTGTCTCTTTTTGGTCAAAAAGGCAAAGACTTTTTTGTTTAGTACAGGATAATAACTCCTGCAACTACAGCATGATTTTCACCGTCAAATGCAAATGACATGGTTGCAAAACAGTACTGTTCCCTCAATTTACTTGTCTAGTGAGAAATCAGCTGCAAGCAAAAGCTTTAGGCTAATTTGGGAATCAAACTTTGGTCCCAGTTTTTATTTGACTTGGCATCAAAAAGGTTTTCAGCTTTGAACTAATTTAAAAAGGAATTTGTTCATCATCTAGCCTTACATTTCTCCCAAAGTAATGTGATAACAAGCTATGAACCCAAAACTGTGCATCAAACAAAACTGAGAGCTGGCTGTATTATGACATTCTCATCGGTTAATCTTTCAAAATCGTTTTTTATCTTCAACAGTCTGTATTTGCTTTGGCCTTATCTACATTGTCTTCCCTGCTGCCGCACTGACCCAAATTCATCCTATCTGATCTCAAATGTTTTTGATGCATTGTGATCTCCCCGTCCCAACCAATCCCTGTCCATCATCTTTGGTGCATCCAAAGCAGACAACAGCCTTGGCCAAAAAAATAAAAAATAGAACTCCTACACCTTTGCCATGGCTTGCAAGTACAAACGAAAACATTTAAAATATTCAAACAAGGGTGCGTGAATAAATTTGTGTGCATATATCTTTCTTAAATAATGCAGCTATCTACCCAGAGTCTCCTGAGAAACAGCAAAAACCCAATTCAAAACAGAACACAGGCTATAGAGATGGAAGCACAGGCTTTGGTTGAGCTCTTACATCTCGTCTGCACAGCCGAGCCTTCCTTTTTTAGGAAGGCAAAAAGCATTACTGTGATAATCCTGTTTTTCATTATGCGCAATATTAGCTGTGTTTAATCTAGATTGAAAGCCTTTTCCTAAATAAAAAGAGAGCTGCTGAGAATTCAAACAGCTGACAGCTCTGGTGTACCTGTGTGCTGCATATAGTTCAGAGGAGTGCGCTGGGATAAAGTGAGGTGTGCGATGTCTCTGCTGATTTCTCTCCTGGCTCATTAAAACTTGATGAACCTGAACACTCCCTCTAAAAGCAGCAGCGGCTCTTTGACAGAGCAGGCCTTTACTCTGCCCATTAGCATAATGTGTTCAGTGATAGAAATGGCCGAGATACTGAAGGAGACAGGATTTTAAGGAAGTTGGGCTTTCTAAAAATCTTCATACCAAGAAACTTTAGAGAGGTTTTCCCAGTTAGTCCATATCCTACCATGTTGAAACATCCAATCATAAGAACAGCACTAATATCTCTAATATTTGCACATGAACAAACTTTTAAGTGTATTTTGAAAGGTGTTGTTCATGAACCCACAAAGACAAGAATCACTCAAGTCTGCAGTTCCCTTCAGCTGTACAGAGAGTTTAATAATAAAATTCCCAGAGCTCCATTGAAAATGACGCCTGTACTGACCACCTGGGTCGCAAACACGACTTTAGCAGCTATGCTTTGTCAGAAATAGAAGAGAAGGAGAAATGAACAATCTGTGAGCATAGAGGATTATTTCAAGTATTTTACAGCCCAGTCGCAGGGAGAACATTTTAGCATTGTACGTGTCGGCAAACCACAAATAAGATGCATTTACACATTTCACATGTATCATGTCAAAGTTTCTAAAGTGACGGAGTATATACACTGACTTTGTCAGTGGGAGGTGGAGGGGGTGCTTAATGTTTAGTCCCCAAGCATGAGTGTTCTTTAGCTTTTTAGCCCCCAAATGTGTGTGTTTTCTATTGACTCGTTGCTAAAAATGCTAAAGATTAAAAAGGTCAAAAAAGGTGCTTGTTTTTTACTAAGGCATCGCAGCTTTTACTACCTGGATAGTGGCATGAAAAGTGTTGCAGGAGTATAAAAAATGGGCTCTTGGCCAAATGGCAACTTTTATTTTAAAGACTGATTATAATGTCAGTTAAAGGCAAAGATTTTTGTTTGCTTTTTGAGTGTATGCTGTTGCATTTTAACATTGTAATTACGAGGAATCTCTTCATCAATGAGTGACACTGAGGAGGGGTCGTCCTTTATTTTCTATTGGTAAAGTTTCTCCAAGTGGAGGTGGGGCTGTTTCCTGTATCTATTCTAGTAACCTACTATTGGTGTTCAACATTTAACTACCGAGATCCTCTTCTATTTGCTGCATGTTAAGAACATCATTTCCAGTGTGACTTTCACTTGCTGTTTAGAACAGCAAATTTGAAACCTCTGGTGATTGGATACAGACTGAATAATTCACTGTGTTAAATCAATGGACTAGAGATGGGAGCAGCAATACGATAAGATGAATTTCTATGAGAATGTTGCAGATTGCGACTTTTAAAAAATTCAAAAGTTCCCTCAAAGCTGCATCTAAGAGAGTTAAATATGCATGGCTGTTTGCAAAATTTAACTTCACTGGGACTCGACGAGATCCCCTTCAAAGACAACCGCAGATCCCTGAACCTTTAACTGAACAGGCCTGGACTGGAACATAATTCTCCATGTAACACTGTTTACTCCATATGTGCCAGGGTATGCAGCAAAATGCAATTTTGAGCTGGTTTGAGTTTGCATAAAAAATGTATTTGGTCAGTGAGCAGCAGGGAAAGACTAGATATCATCTCCTACTTAAGTTGGCTTTATGGTGCTTCCTTTGACAAACACCAATCCCTGTTTGTTTACCTGCATTGGCTTGAGGGTGTGCTGATGCATAATAATGACAGTGTGTGTGTGTGTTTTTGTATGTGTTTATATGTGAGCATGTGTGTGTATTCAGTCCCTGAAGCTAGCCACCTCTTATCTCCAACGCCATATCTCATCTTCTGCAGGAGGACTACTGTGACCAATCTAACACTGCCCCCAGGAGCAGAAAATGTGTGTATGTGTGTGTGTATTGGCTGCCATCTGCCCCTGTCACTGTCTGGCCTCTCTGTAGCAGCCTGACCTATGCGGCCGTCTAACAGGAGCACTGAACCTGGCTGCCATCCTTAACAGCTCCAGTTCAGAGCCACTCAAGACGGGATAGACGAGGAGAAGGAAAAATACCGAAAATTCTGTTATCTGATTGAAAGACAAAAATAGGAAGCTTCACATCATCACCCAAACCAATCCCTGTTCCTCTCAGCTATAATGGAACCGGTCGGGGGGTGGGGGAAGTGATTGAATCGTAGTGTGGCATCAGATGAACCCAGCATGGCGCTGAGGTAATTGCACATTCTTTTTTTTTTCCCTTTGCTGCCTCTGCTCGCACATAAAAGTCTCATTTTGAACAAGAGGGAATGTATTGCCTCTCAGGGGACTGACGAGTGTAACATGGCTTTGAGTCTCTGAATTAAACTCCAACCCTTGTGGGCGTAAATGCACTGACCGCATGCTGCGTTTAAGTCAAACTGAGAAAACACACCAATGACCATTCACTCTGCAACGCAGATTTGAGCTCTGCAGTGACTTACTGGCTTGACCGAGCTAATTTTGATCCTTTATTAAAAGTCATTAATGATGTTAGCCTTTGATATGACAGAGAGGGGAACAGTTGAGCTACTGATGGAACAATGCATTCTGGGACCACTCAAAAGTGTGCTGTCTATAAGAAGCTCCAATTGAACCAGCCTGTTTTAATTAAAATTCTCTTTCTGCTCCTGATAAACACGCACACGCTCTCTCGCACACTCACACGCACACTCTAAAGGTGCTAAGTCCTCCCCCCAGGCCAACACACCCTCAGCGCCTGTGCAAAGTGGAAGGGATTTCTGGAAGAGGGAGGAAGAGAAAAAAACGAGGAGAGGGAGAGGGACTTAAATCGAAGGTGAATTTCAGTTCAGGGCAATTTCTGAACACTGATGACTTAATATTCTCAGTATGCAGGAATGGTGGCGGTGCTTAAATTTGAGTTTTTGCCCAACTTGCCATGCCCTCACTCTCCCACTGTAATTTCTTTCTTTCCCTTCTACCTCGTTTTTTCTGCATGTCTTCCTTCTTACCTTTATACACTTTTTTCCCTTGCTCTCTCTTACCTCCTATCACTTATCTTACCCACATAATCATCTCTTGACCCTTTGTGAGCATCCTGGCCCAGAGGCTGGGAACACAGACAATATAAAATAAAGGACTAAGCCACCGTGAAGTCACTGATTGGTTTGCGGAAAGATTGGCATTTTGGCATTTGCCATCTTGGACTTTTAGAGCCAGAAGTGACCATATTTGGATGAAAGGATAGAGAAAACACTAACATTAACTGCCAGCTTGTTTTGTACAGTGTTTTTACAGCAATGGCATGGCAAAAAACAGGCTTAAAAGAAAATACACTTACTGGAAAAGCTAAATATGCAACTCCTTAGAGGGTTTTTTAGTACAGTCGTCTGATTTCTGTAGGTTAGAGATATATAAAAATTCACCCTCTGTACAGTTGTTATGAAATGAGCTATAGAGGCTGAAACCCTTTTTTGTACCAGGCTGTAAACATGTTCATTTCTGCTGTAAAGTTGGGAATTTAACATGGGGGTCTATGGAGATTGTTTTGGAGTCAGTCTCAAGTGGTAATTTAAGGAACTGCATTTGTTTTTTGGCACCTCTGTGTTGGCTTCATTTTTCAGCCCCAGAGGTTGTCACTTGGTTGGGGAAAATTGTTAATCAATCTAACTTCTGAGCCTTCCCTCTGCTTACATACTCCCAAAAAGCCTGTGAGCTACAGTTACTTCTTCCACAGCAACAGTCGTGCCACTTTGTGCCCCCCATTTCCTCACTCAAACTACCATGCATGAGCTACAGCCACAACTAATGGACCGAATTAGACACACACACACACACACACACACACACACACACACACACACACACACACACACACACTCATTATTCACAAGAACCCACATGCATATGTATTCAGCATTTCCTGCAGACATAAACACACCTGGTAAGTTGTAGCCACAGTTGGTGCGATTTTGTGTGTGGAGGGGGTGTGTGTAGCTTGGGATTGTAGTTTAGTCTATGGTAGAGCCTTTGTTTATGTGGAATGTGTTTGTGTGTTAGCTTTAGAGGGAGTAAAGTACAGAGAGGAGATAGAGACTGAAGGGATTAAGAAAAGGAATGCACACTGCAAAAAACAACAAAAACAGAAAGCATTCAGTTTAAAGAGAACCTATTATGGTCACTTTCAGGTGTCGACTAGAACACGTTTACATGCTGTAATGGTCAAAAACACTTTATTTTCCTCGTACTGTCTGTGCTGGATCATTAGTCATCATCGCAGTGAAACTCTCCATTTCAGCACCTGTCTCCATTCTGCTTTGATTGGTCAGCATTTCAAGGCATTCCCCATCTCTGCATCTCAACCTGTCTTTGTAGCTCAAGTGTGAATATGATGGAAAATAGCAGCACTTTCTACCGTTAATAATAAACAATAAAAGCTTTGAAACATGACCACACATGGAATATGCTCCAAAATCAGGGAGAAATTAAAAACATCAGCAACCAAGATTACATTTCCATGTTAGCATGTAGCAGTATACTTGCAGCTGGGGAATGATTTTGAATGTTTTTGTCAGCACTTTCTTCTGTTAAAATTCATCAAAACAAGCTTCTAAACACAATGGCATATGTTCAAGCAGAAATATAATCTGAAATCGGGACAAATTTAAATCAGTACCCAAGATTATATGTTTCCCAGACGTTAGCATGTAGCTATATGTAGCAGTGTAGGCTACGTAATGTGACTTACACTTGCAGTAGTGCGCCTGGAGCAGCTGATCATATAAAGAAATCAAGAGTAGAAGAGTATTCAGACCATCATCTTATTTTATATATGGCAGAGAATAATGAAAAGCATAATAGGTTCCCGTTAAGTGTGGAGTCTGTAAAACCATCTTTCCTCAAACATTAATGGTGCCACTATCACAGCCACAGCTGATTAAACACTGATTCAAGCTATCAGGCAATATCTAAAAAGCAAGACTCTTAAGTACTACCAGTTACAATCGCGTCCTTGAATCAAGCTATAACATCCTGATAGAGTGGCGGTGGAGAGATGTGAAAATTTGTAATTCTATAAAGAAAGAAAATAAAGAAAATAAAAATTACGGGAAAAAAATGTGTCAAGCTGCTGATAAACTTTTTACATTTAAGATTTTAAGTCTCAGTAATAACCAACTTGTTACTGTAAGATGAAGTTTTTGCAGTGCAGTGACAGGAGACAGCTGTGGGAGATGAGAGCTGTCTGACACCAGTGGGAAATGTCACAGCTAATACACATCACATGTGGAGAGACTCACACTGGATGCTTGTTTCCTACAAGATGGGAGTTGTGTGTGTGTGTGTGTGTGTGTGAGAGAGAGAGAGAGAGAGAGAGAGAGAGAGAGAGACACAGAGAGAGAGATGTGAGCTCACTCGCAATGAAATTCCACATGTGTGCAGCACGTGTTGAGTGCATGTGTGCGTACGAGTGACTGAATTTTAGTGCTTTACAATCATTTGATACACAACCCTTTCAACCATTTATCAAGCAAGACACATACATAAAACTCTCTGAGCTGTGCTGGTGTGTGTGCGTATATGTGTGTGTGCTTGCAGGTTTATCAAGGAAGTTAAAAAAAACACTTTACTGTATTATCACTGGAGTGAAGATACAATTTTCACACTATAGTGCAACCAAAATAGTAGTTTCTTAAAAACAGATTTACTCCTTTAAAGGAGTAATTTATTATTCCATAAAGTATGTTATTGCTATGGTCTAAGACAGTCCAAATAGTAAACATGAGAACTCTTCCAAAGCCAAAAGCTGGAGTGTTAAAGCTCAAATTTGTTATGTCATCAAGTATGAAGCATCGAGCTGCTCCATAGACAATGAACTGGAAAAGATGTTATTGATGACACCAGAGCACCCAGGGGAATGTTCTGAGTATATGGGTACATTTCATAACTGAGAGCACTACAACAGAATAAAGCTCATTTGGGTATAAAAAAGAAAACAAACATTTTATGGGTCCACAAAATCAGCCTCCTATTCACTGTCTATGGAGCAGCTCCAGACTTCATACTTGATGATATGACAAGTTTCAGACTTCTCTGGTTTCTGGTTTTGAGAGAGTAGCTCATGTTCACAAATATTGATTGAACTTCCCTAGGCCATGGTAATAACATATTGGAATTCTTAATTTAGTTGGCGTTCCCTTTTGACCAAGACTGTCCAAAATTGAAGCAGAGGGATGAGATGTCCTGAATCCTTCATTTCCCATAATGCAAACCAGCTTGGACTGGGTGATACGGAGATAATCAAAACTCACACTATTTTTAACTAAGATATCGTCAGTCCTACAATATTGTAGGACTGACGATTGATGCTTTCACAAAACATTCACACAAGGGGATTTTTTTTTTTAAATCATCAGAAATAAGGCTAATGACTAAGTGGGTAAAGGCAAATATTAGCACAGCAAGAAGAGTCTGGTAAGTTCAGAAAATTACATCACTTTACTGTAAACCTTTACTGAAACCAGGGAAAGACAACACTTAGGGTATAACAATACCCAAAATCTAAAACAAGATCTAGTCTCATATCACCATATGGATATAATATTGATATACTGCCCAGCCCTAAAACCAGTAGCATCTTTTCATAAGAGCTTCCCTGCCTGGTTAATTCTACAAGCTGTGTAGTACTCTACATGATAAGTGACCTTTACGTGTTAAATTGGTGAAATACCCCTTAAACAATTACCCATTTCCTAAATGCAGCTACTAAAAACATTTAAGTATTTCCCCTAGATGTCTCACCCATTTCACTGTGGTGGGGTGAAAAGATTTCAAGACTAAAATTAAAAGTATTTTTTGCAGCGTAACCCTTAACCCTATCCCTGACAAAGGGTTGGACCAAATATCAATTTACAGTAAATGCAGCAGTTTCCTCAAGAGTACACACACATAGTGCCACACACACAGTGTTTGCCTTCAGTGACACCAACCCCTAATTATGGAGTTTCAGAGTATACTGGGGTACATGAGACTCCAGCGGAAAAACAAGCTCAACTGAATGAGAACTGAGCTGATATACAGACACATACACCAGCCTGCCTGCTGGCTTATTATGGGAAACCTTTGACATTTTCCACAGGACTCTCCGCATATTGTGCTCATCACATTGTGTTGATGTGGAAACTTCCAGTTCATACAACATAAAACCTGTTCACCTAACCAAATTACAGAGCTATTCACACACTGAGCCTCATGCGTTCATCTGCTGTGTACAATCAAGAAACACACAATAACTCTCTCTCAAAAAGTAAACACAACAGCTAAATTGTTCAAATTGTTGTCAATTCTTCACTCTATTTCTATTTCTCTCCTCTTTCTCTCTCTCATTATGGAAATGAGCAAGCAGGCAGATGTGCGAGGTTGCTGGAATACTAAGCGCGCTCTTTATTTGTTCTCTCTCGCACACACGCTCCGAGGTGTATGGCTAAAAAAACTGAGGGCGAAGTAATATAATGATGAGTTAAATGCATGGGGAGTGAACAAAACAATACATGCACAAGCCACCCCTGGGGGGGAAATTAATTCCCCTCATTTGCACAAAACATTCTTTTTCTTTTCTCATGTAAACTATTCCTTCACACAGATGGACAGAAGCAGTGGACAGAGGGATAGATACAGACAGATCATGATCCGTCTGAAAATAGTTATGGTTTTCCTCTTCACTGCAGTTGCAGCACAGTTGGAGCACAGTGATTGGCTGGAAAATGAAATGACAACAGGGAAAGAGAGCATCTCATTCTGACCGCCTCAGAGATGAATTTTATTTTTAAATTGAAGGGCTGGTTATCTCCACGGTTGGCCACTTAAGCCCAAATTATATTTTCCATATCCGCATGGTCATGAGTGTGCATGTGACGTAATTATTTTCTCTGCTAGGGTCTGCAACTCAAATTTATGACTCTGTCATACTCACAAACAAGCATGAAAATGCATGCTTGGAACAGGTCCATGTATGCACACACCCAGTATAGTCTCTGTAGTGTAGGCTTTTAAAACGTATGGACAAGTGTCACACATTTCAGTTACCTCATATATGTTGTTAAGGCACATAGCTCCTCCAAAGTAAATGTCACCCTATATGAAATATGACTATTGAATTCTGCTTTTGTTGTTTTGTATTTGTTTGTTTGTGCATATAAATGCATTGTTAAAGGGATGTTTTTTAGAAACCCAACCTTGACACATCATCTAAAAAGATGTTTTTCTTTGGGCATAAGACATGACAATTAAATATGACATTTTTTACGCTGTCTTAAGATGTTGGCACAAGACACTGATAATGTGTATATTCATACATTTACATTACATACATAATCCCTTGTATCATTAAGTGGGACTGTGCATTCAGCCCTGAGGAATTTTACAAGGTTCCGAGTAGGCAGATTGTGAGAGGAATCATTATACAGGGTTGCCACTGTTTTGTCAAGGCACATTTCAAAGACTTTTCAGAACACCAAGCCCATTATAAAGAATGGTTTACCTAATTGAATGGCAGTAATAATTTAATAGGGAATTTGGGGTGAAGAAAATTGTTATATAAAATATGATATGTGCTGAAAAACACAATTTTCAAGCATTTATCCCACACATAATGCCTATTAACATGAAAATGGAATTTTGGTCATTTAAAAATTTGGTAGCTGTACCCATTACAAATCTGGAGATTTTTTTGTTTTAAGTCAAATCAGAACATCTCTGAGAAAATGGCCATAAAATGTTCAGCTATTACTATGGAATATTGGTGTTTGGCCTTAGTGCACCCTTATTTTTTATTATAATATAATGTATAATAATTACCACGACAGGTAGGTGACCCGATGCATATTTGAGCTGAACACCTATTAGAGAGTAAAACAGCCAATGATGCAGCACAGGAATCAGCAAATCACTATCAAGCTATCAAGCAGGCTGTTATGTGCTCACATGAGTAAACCATAGTCTAGTGGAGGAGAAAACCAGCAATCCCAAACTCAGCAAGTCCAGAACTTAAGTATATGCATACATGTAATCTACATTTATGCCCCAGGATCATGCAAAAATGCTATTCTAGACTTTGACAGGTGGGTAAACAGTGTAATGTGTCTTTACCCTCCGCTATGCCCCTGGCTGGCTCTGTGTCACACTGAAGCATATAATATGTTGTCCTTACCCCCCATTCCCCAGCTACAATATATACAGTATATTATCTCTATTTCTTTACGCTGAGGGAAAAGCCGAACAGAAACATTCAAATAGTAGTGATTTACAGTCGTTTTCTCTTTGTTTCTCTCTTTGTCTCAATATCTTCTGCCCTCTGTCTCACTCTCTGCTATCATAAATCTCAGCTCAGTGAGAGGGCAGCAATCAGCATGCTATACAGACACACGTATGTGTGTGTATGTGTGTGTCTTGTGGTGTAAATGGTGTCGCTGACATGCTGCTGGGCCATGTGTCAGTGTGTTGTAATTGTGTCCAGTGGAGCAGAACACATATATTCAACACACACACACACACACACACACACACACACAGATTGTGGCTGACGTCAGGGCTTCCAAGGTCCGGAAGTCAAATGAGAGGGGGATGACGACAAACACACAGAGGCAAAGAGCTACCCACTGTGTGTGTGTGTGTGTGTGTGTGTGTGTGTGTGTGTGTATTAACAGGGTGGGTGAGATTTCCTACTTACTGCAGATGGAGCAACCATACGAGCAGTGAATTATGAATCGGCTATTTACCAGAATGGAAGTATGGGGCTCTACTGAGACTCCATAGACTGGCCTGCAACTAGCTGTACATCTGGTTGCCATGACAACATTCAATAAATGCAATGGGACAGAAGACAAATAAACAATGTAATATCTTCACTTTAAAATTGATAGTTTGACGGAGGCAATCCATTCATTCCACCCTGAAACTTAGTCTGTATGTGTGTGTGTGTGTGTATGTGTGTGTGTCAGGGTCAGGTTGAGGGTGGAAGGTTCAGAATGGATAGTTTCCTGCCCACCTTGTGTATGAGCCTCCAAGGAACACACACACACACACACACACACACACAGGAACACAAAGCACATACACGGACATTCACACAGCAAACACAGACATGGATAAAAGTTGATACAAACTGTAGAATCGGATGTTCGGGGTTCTGTAATGTGTGTGTGCCGGGAGTGTATGTGTGTTCGTGCACACATCCTGAGGTTCAACTGCAATCTGTAAACAATGTTTCTAGCTGAGTGAAGAAAAACAAGAAGCAAGGGGTGAAATGTTCAAGAGAGAGAGTGAGTGTGTGTGTGTGTGTGTGTGTGTATGTGTGTGTGTGTGTGTGTGTGCGTGCGTGCGTGTGTGTGTGTGTCTGACAGAAACAAGAGGGAACAAGAGAGCACTGAACTGCAGATGCCTGACTTTCCCAGCAACCATGCTTCTGCAGAAATCCACAACATGTACAGGATCCGTGTGAACACTGGATATTGTCAGTGCCGAGCAAAACGCTCCAATAACTTCCACTTCTTAATGGGGAAAACACTGACTGGGATGCAGGACTCGGCTAATAGCAGGATATCACAGCGCAATATTGTTCACCAACACGTTGACACGGCAAGCCACTTATTTTCCTCTAATTAACAACCTGACAATGAAATTCGTCCTGCTGGTTACACTTCCCTGTGTGGTTATTTTCTGACATCGCCACCCAACAATTAAATTAGCACCTACCCATCACAGATTAAAATAGAATGACAACCAAGCCCCGATTTAAAATAACTTGCCGCTGTGTTAATGAGAAGGAATGAACGACATGGCCTTTCACTGGTGCTGAATGGACGCCGTCGCCGTCAACATGCGAAGGACATAGAGAGCTCATTTAAAGCGACATTAGGCCATTCTGCACGCTAATTACTTCCAATATATGACAAAGAGCTGAGTAGGGGTGGGCTTTCAACCCTCCCCATGCACCTCCATGCTGAGTGATAAGGGCTTCGATAAGCAGCTAGAAGCTATTAATTGGCTCGTGTGGATTCATACTGTCGATGGGGTTTTGTTTATCCTGCTAAAGTCATTCTTTCCATTCCATTTCAGAGACTTGGCATACTGGAAATTAGCTTTATTTTCTTTCCGTCTTTTTTTAATCTCTTGTTCTGCCATGAGGAAGAAGGAAATCACTCGTACAAAGTCTGGATGGATTTACTGTGAGACTAACAAGGCAAAATAAAAAAAGTTGCCATCACAGGAAGCTTTCATCAGTGTGGACGTATATTCATGAGTGAAATACGCACTAAAATGCTGTACTGAAAAACAACACAATGAAAATTGATTTGCCTGCAATTTGTGGCTGGCTTTTTTAAACATTTATCTAGCAACAAGAGGACAAAAAAAAAAGCTGAACTGAAGCAGATATGTGGCTTGTGATACTCCAGATCACACCTCTATACAGCTTCTGTGCATGGATGGATTACTTAACGGGCCTACCGGGCACAGGCGCAGGGGACCAAAGGGGGTGGGGGCCCTGTCCTTTTCTTGCAAAATGTAAAATGTCAAATTACAAGTACTGACCAGGATTAGAGTCAAAATGACCACAAAGAGACATGAAAAGACCACAAAGAGATGCAAAGGAACTGCAAAGTCACACAAAATAACTGTAAAAATGGGCAAAACAACCAGAAAGAGACATAAAAGCCTACAAAGAGACACAAAACAACCACAAGAAGGCACGAAACAACTACAAGGAGACATAAAATGAAAACCAAGTGACACAAGATAACCAAAAAAGCCACAAAATTACCTCACAGAAACACAAAATTACCTCATTAAGACACAAAATTACCTGAAAGAGACCCAAAGAAACCACCCACCTCCCATGCTTCTATGAAACAGAGAGGCCTAATGCCAACAAATGAGACGGTGCTATCAGGGATGCTGGCTGACAGCTTCCAGATCACAGCCCCAGATAGCACAGCGTGCTGTCCGTCCACATCAAACAACTACTGATCCTTACAAGGTCCGAGGTCCGGGAATAAGCGGCATCGACAATCGGCAGGAGTTGCTACCGCAGCCAGGGGACACATCAAAGCAAACCTGCATCGTTAACTGTGTCAATAATTACTCTATGTCATAGGGAATCAAAAGCAAACAGCGCTGCACTTTACAGCATCAGCACTGAGTTCTCTCCTGTCTGGCTAATATTTTTGTTTTTCTCTCTATGGTCTACTGCTTCTAACCTATCTTGGCAGATCAATACTGGGTAAGCTGAGGCGAGCCTGAGTGGGAACGCTGTCAAAGTCGGGTGGTTAGACGTGGGGGTTGACGGGAGTTGGCTAATTCCTTTGCCTTTCACCTTTGTTTATGGAAAAACCTCTACTTACTGAGCCCTTCAGACGCTCACGTAAGCATCTGCTGAGTCCACAGACACAGAACGAGACAGGCTACCCTAACCAAGGTGAGGATAGTACAGAGTTCAGCTGTGCAATTTGAAAGCTCTGTGTGCTTTAAAAGGGCAACAAACTTTTCTGTTGATAAAGTCAAAGCTGTCCCCCTCCGCTTTTCCCCCTGCCAGCCTCCACAATAGCTAGCTAACAAGCTGCTTTCTGTTAAAAGCCGGACATGACAACTCTTCTGTGAAATCGTATTCCTGGAGAGGCAACTTTACAGTGCACCTTTGATATCTCGATGTGAGGCATTCTCAGCCAGTAGCCCCACCCCAGCTAAAAGATGAGGTAGATATTTTGCCTCTGTTGTGTGAAATCTATGATGTGAAATGATTTAATTAAGATAGGCCGAGGAGCCATAATTAATTCTGCCTCTCTCCGAGTTAGGCTTACTGTCAAGAACACAGGGAAAGGCTCCGGCAGAATAAATTACAGTTTTGTGTGTGTGTGTGTGTGTGTGTGTGTGTGTCCCGTCACAGACACACACACACACCTTAGGGGTAATGGGTGTGGAGCGTTTAGTTACTGTATTCTCCCAGAGCTGACAAAGAGTTATGTCAATTCTTTAGGAAGAGGTAGTGTTCTCAAAGTGTAAGTGAGCCCTCTGGCACTTTTTTTTTGTAGGCATCCCACCATCTCAGATCAAATCACATTTCAGTCCAGGAGTTTATTTTGTCTGTCAGCGAGGAGCATCCTCTGGGGAACACTGTCAGTGACAAATGCGAAATTGAAGGATTCATGGCAAATGGGCTCCTGCCAGGCAGGTTGTGCTGGAGACAGTGACAGTCACAGAGGACCTCTGAACTGTCTGAGGCTCTGTTTCTTATTATACTTCCTTTCTTGTGAGTCTCTGGCCTATTTTGGACCTTGTTTGGCCAATGTTTAGTCACCTAAGGTTGTAATAGGATAAAATGAAGAGTAGCTCCAGGGAGAAATCTACACCTGGTTTTCCTCTCAGCCTGAAGTCCTTGAGACACAATTCAAAAAGTGAATCTATTCTTTGTCCTTGTTCAATTACAACTAGATTTGGCATAAATCATATGACATAAATACCCAGTTAAGTAATTATACTTCTTAAAGCTCTAATTAAAAAAAAAAAAAAACACTTAAGATTGCATCTGATACTACTGCCTCCTTCCTGTGCCCTTAACCACTACACAAACATGATTCCTCTGGTTTGGACACTGACAGCTAGGGCCAAGAGCCTCATTCATCAAGCATTTCTCAGAGTCGAACCCCTCTCCAGAGCCCAATACTAATCCCTCAAGCTACAAAATTCTCTGAGCTTTCTAGCTTTGGCCAAACACGTAACAACTGTCTTATTATCAGGAGACGACAGGCAATAATGAGTGTGGCCTGAGCCAAGCAACTGCTGCTTTGAGCTTTCAAAGAAAGCGCCTAATTAAAGGCTGCTTTGTGACTTTTGTCACTTTTTTTTGACTGGTGATTATAGGCCATTCATTGGGGAGGATTCGTCAGCTATTTGCGGGTGGCGCACACCATAAATATCATCTATGAGCTTTTGCTTATGTTGTGCCGAACCTGCATTTTTCCACAGCAAGTCCCCAGATTCTCTCGCTCTAATTTGCAGAACAAATTCCTTTTTACTTTCTGCAGATTCTCCACGCGCTAATAAGGACGTCTCATCAATGGCAGTTCAGAGACAAATTAGGCTGTTTAAAAATGCACACTCCTAGGTATCTTGTCTGTGATTTCCTGTAATGAAGTACTGGGGAGCAGAGTGTCCTTGGCACTGAGGACAGGTTCAGTAGAACAAGGCCTGTGCTCTTTGGAGCACATTTGACTAATGGCAGAGCTATATTATCCCTCTGCTGGTTTAGAGCATCATCTAAATCGCCCCTCCACCACTACTAAAACCATGCGTCTCCAAAAAGTGGCCTACTGTCTTATTTGGGCCAACTCTAATTGTCTCACTAATCTCTCCAGCGTTAAATGACCCGGAGAAACTGCGTCCCACAGGGCAGGCTTACCCCGCTGATTGGAGACTTTGCCTTTTGTTTTGCTTGGCATATTAAAACAGCATAGGCAGCTGATGTAAAGCCTACAGAACTATTGGAAATGTAATTAAGGGCTAGCAGCAGCTTTTAAATGGTTGACTAGTGCAGAAACAAACTGTGCCCCTCAGACAGCAAAAACTTTAACACATGGGAAATGAGTGGCTCAATCGATAAGCAGGGCGTTACTTCTTTTGTAGGGGGAAATTCAATGGGAGACAGAAATGGGTTGCTTCACTGCCCGCACACTGTTTCTCATTTTCCCAGTGGAGAGCCAAATTTTATGGCAATATTTGCTTCAAAAACAGACAAATAGAGACCTCTCTGCGAGATATAATCATTTGTCAAGTCAATTTCATCTGCCATTAAAACAAAAACAAATAGCTTCTGTAAACTGCGCCGGCTCCAATTGAAACTGCAGTGTTTCGTGATATGAGGCAAACAAAGGGAAAAAAATAGACATCTCGCACGCTCCTCAGGTGTTGAGGTGAGGCCAAGTTGAGAAATGCTCCAATCAAGCACAATTATTTGTTGAAGCCAAACGCCACAGCCATTTCACATCGACAGTGAAAAGCCTATTGTCCCGACTCCGCCAGACAATCACATTCATCATAAACCACCTCTAATTTGATACTCTTTTTTTTAAGTTGACATCTTTCACAAACTGCTTTTTCCAAACAAGCTGGCCTATGGGGCGAGTGATTGAGCAATTACCAGAAACAGATTCAGAAAGCCCCTACTGTGGCCTTTTGTCCCTGACATCAGCTGGCCAGCTGGGATCATTAGAAACATTTTCTCCTCATGTTTTCTCCCTCCAAACCTCTGGCTTTGTAGCCTGTACACAAGCAGGATGATACACCACCTTCAGAACTAGTAGGAGTCCATCCCTGTCTGTCTGTCAGTGCAGTAAAAAGAAAATACAACACCAAAGTCTATCAAACACTGTCTCACTGCGCTGCCTCTGATAAATATTCATGATAGCAGCTTGAAAACCAGCTGTTTTCCTCCAATTAAAGCTTGCCGAGATGCGCTGTTTTGGAAATAAATTGTTGCTTTTTTAATTAAAAGCTCATGTTACTGGGCCTGAAAACAACTAAAACAATGCAGCACCCATTGCAAAGATTTATTTGTGCAGGATGGGGCAAGAGCATGTGGTTAACAAGGTGAGGTGAAGGCGCTGCACTGCGCTCCTGTCCCTACAAACCCCCAGCAGCCTCAGGTAATGTACAATACCTAGGGAAGGGGGGGGTATTATCCCATTAGACCCTGTCAGAAGGATGTGGATGCTGCTGTGGTAACAGGTATTGAACATCAGCCCAACTAGCCGTGCGGAGCTGATCAAATCAAGTCATCAAAAGATCCTTCTCACATCAAAGCCCCGAGCAGACCTGGCCACGTGCCCGCCATACCAACTGTGTAGAAACAAAAAGCGGAGCGGCCAAATCTGGCATGGCGCACAGACGGCTGCCCACTTCAAAGGCAGGGATCCGCTGTCTGAGGTCATTATTTGCAGGTACACCCCCCCTCCCAAAACACCAGTGGTCAGCGAAGGCGAGTGGAGAGAAACCACAGAGGACTTACCATCAGGAGGCTGGGCCGGTGTGAAGTGAGGAGGTTTGTCTGAAAGAGATAAAAGAGAAAGAGAGAGAAATAGGTTTTTAGTTTTGGGGGAGATTCACAGACTTCCCAAGGGTGCAGGCCAAGTAATTGAGTTGCTACCAAAAAAAAGAGAGACACATTCTGACTTCAGGCTTGGCTTTTCTATCTAACACATTCTAATGCTGTGACTGGGCCCTGCAGGGAACCCAGCTGAGCTAATCGACAGGAGTACATTCCAGCGATAGCAGTATCACCATTGTTTCTATGGTTGTCTCATCCCAAAACCACACCGCATGACTTTCCGATATTATAAGAGAACATGAGAATTGAAAAACACATGGGAAGGGATCTGTTTTGTTTTGGTTTGAAAGGTGTGAGATAAGATTTGAAGTTCCACAGCAGTGATAACATTCAGTGCAGCAGTGAAACCATATGCAGAATAAATCAGATTGTTTTTCCTCCTGTATATCAAATGACATCATACTACTCTCCTGGTCAACACCCAGCAGGCGATGACATAAGGCTTGTCGGTTTGTGGGAACCATAAAACAAGGCCTGCAGTGTCAAATGACTGAGTATGGAGTAACACTCAGGGGAAAAAAGATCTCATGAAACCTGAGTCGTTTGCAGATTTGACACCTTAAAGGAATACTTCACCCAAAAAATAACCATTTGTGCATCTGTGAGTCAGGCCGTGTTACCTTGAATTCTTGAGGAAAGCTGCATCCACAGAAAACAGTGAACATATACTTATTTATTGATTGATTGATTGGGGACCACATCTCACAGCAGCAAAACTATAAAATACCATCACACAACTCCTACAGTATAATCCAAGTCTATTTTATTCAGTGTGTTCAGTGCTTCCCAAACACATGCCTTTTGTCTGAAAAACCCTATATGACCTTTAATATATGTACACATCGATAGGTTTCACTTTCAGTTGGATAAATAAACTGGATAAATAAGACTTGGCTTATACTGCGAGAGTTGTGTGAGAGTTTGTAAACAGATGCTTTGATATAGTTTTGCAGTTGTTACACATGGTCCCCAATCAATCAGTACATCAATATGTTTGCAGTTTTGCATGAAGGCATGTGAGATAAACAAAGTTTGCTTCATGAATTCAAGGTAACGCAGCACAACTAAGTGATATGTAAATGGCCATCTAATGGTTGAAGTAATCCTTTAGCCTGAAAATGAGGACAATCCTGACCAAGCAATGTAAGTGGATCAACAACAAGGCGAACATGTAGGCCTAGTTTGCTTTCACATTGTTTAGAAAGGAAATAGGAGGATATTGTTAGTGGCAACAAAAAACAAGCACAAACAGAATTATGGCTGCAACTAGCTGTATTTTTATCGTCGATTAATCTGATGATTATTTTTCGATTATACCACTGATTGTTCAGGCTATAAAATGCCGAAAAATTGTGAAAAAGCAATTTCCCAGAGCCTCAGGGGGTGTGTTCAAATTGCTTATATTGTCCAACAAACAAACCAAAACATATTTAATTTACAATATAAAGAAAGAGAGATGAGAAAACAGAAAATCCCCACATTTAAAAAGCTGGAACCAGAAAATGTTTGGCATTTTTGCTTGCTAAACAACTGATCGCCTATTACAGTCGTGGTAGATTAATTTTATTTGTTGACTGGCTAGTTCATTAAACAACTAATCATTTCAAGTGCGTTATCTGCCTTTTGGTTAGCTTAGCAATTATGCAAAGTGTATACAGATACAATAGAGTTTTGGCACTGAACGATACAAAGCTATAAGCAAATTAAGCTCACAGACATCATGTAAAAAGAAAATAAATCCAGCTCCAGCTCCTGACTATTTCTTACACACACACATACACAAATCACCATAAAATCACCCTCAAGAAGCACAAGTACTGATCTACAGAAACGGTTTTGGTGTCATCATTTACCACAGAGCTTCACCAACTGGAAGCCTCCTACAAATATGATGTGTTCTTCGAAGGCCATCACGATACACTGGTCACAGTGTACTAGGGCACTAGAGTATCGAGCACAACCAAACCACCATCTGCACTCTCGCAGTCAGCTCGGCTGTCTGACTCACTAAACAGAGCTCCGGTGAGTTGTCAGAGCTGCCTGCGCCGAGTGTACACACCAACACACATACACACACTCAGAAAAGATGTGCAGCCACCCAGCCATCTCTCCGATGTCTCTACAGTGCGAGGGATAATGAGGAAGATAAAACACATCACATCAATTACCCCGCTAACACATTTTTCCGGGGCTCCGTCAACCACTACGGCAGAGCCTTTCTCAGGACTTGTGCGATACCCGTCGGCGTCCCAAGACACAGCTGAGTTTTAAATTTAGGCTCAGTTAAAATTGCTTGTCAACAGCCGGGGCTTTGGAGTAGGGGGGGAGAGAAAGTGTGTGTGTGTGTGAGAGAAAAAATGAGGAGAGGGGAGAGGAGAGGCGAGGCTAGTGCTAGAGGTGAATAATGAAGTGTCGGCTGAAGCTGTTTCCCAGTCAGTCATGACGGTAACTGATTTCCATCTGGGGGGGATTTCAAGAAAACATATAAAACGAGTGAAACAGAAATTGGAATGAGGAAAATGCAGGAGTTCTGCTGAGAGTGTGAGGGAGAGCACACAAAAACAGACATCCGCACGGGCTGCACTTCTGTCTTGGAAGCATGCACAAACAAACACACACAGACGTGTTGTCGCACGAGGCGAATCAAAAAAAGCCTGACAGAGAAGGTGGTGTACAGAGTGCCGGGGCGAAGCTAAACGATTTCGTCACATTTCCATAATGAAAGGACAAGATAAGGTCTTTCCATAAACATATCAGCCTTCCCCATCTCCCTTTGCACCTTGCAGAGCCTGCGTGAGTTCCCGTGCCTGTTTGAATGTCAGAGCATGGCCATCATTCACCCTATATCTTCAGCAAATCAATATGTGTCTGACTGTGACATTTAGCCATGTGCAGGGAGAAGGGTGTATGTATGTATCACTGAACGTGTGTCATCTTCCCTATTGGTGTGGCTGATGTATAGTCATGCAGAATGATAAACCGAGTGTGTCTGTGTGTGGGCTCTGTTGGCAGGCAGTGAGGTTTTGGGGGGGTAAAAAACTGTGTGTGTGTGTGTGTGTGTGTGGACATGCTTCACCCCATATGGCGACAATAGAAATAGCGAATCCGAGGTTGCACGGCTCCTCTAACACCCCTCCTCCCACCGCACACACCCGTACACACACGTCACCGCTGCCAGCACTATCACCATCCTATCCAGCTGTCCTTGTGGCCACATGGTGAGGGCTCTCAGCAGCATAATAGAGCCCCTTTTACTTCATCAGTTTTTCTCCAGCCCACATTTCTTTTCACTCGGTCATGTGAGAGGTGAAGATTGGCCCGCTTTAACTGAGTCTGTATTAAATCTAATAGAATCTGTCTGGCTGAAATTGATTTGGTAATACGGCATGGTTACAAATGAACCATCCTGATCCTGGTCACCCACATCCACCAATTAGACTGAGGAGGAAAAGCCTGACAAAAATGATAGAAAAGACACAAACCTAGAAAAGAAGACTAACACAAAGAGGTGCATCTAGCTAAACGGACTCTGCCTTGTACATGGCTGAAAAGTCAACAGTGTGATAACAGACTCACAGAAAGTCAGAGAAAAAGGGCTGACATGGAACAACAATCATGGACAAAGAGTATTAACAAGCTTCTCCCTTTAAAATGTTGCTCAAATAGCACTTCAACCCCAATTTGGAGGCCTGAAAATGACTGTGCTTATTTAACTTATTTACTTGATGATTACGTGATTATGTGGCACAGGTCTTGCATAAATAATAGCTCACTTTGGAGAGCTGGGAAGGCTCTCACCTTTAACACAGTCGAAACTGGCAAGGCACTCAGACTTGTGTAAGTCTGTGAGGGAGTGAGGAGAATTAATAAGTCAATGTTAACACAGGCAGGCCAACTGTAGCAACAGCAGAAGTTGAACTGTTGATGTAGAAAAAAGGTAGCATATGCTCAGGTGAATTTATTAAGTCATGTAGTGAAGGCAAACTACTGGCCCTTCAAAGCTGGGGTAGGCAGTTTAATATTGGTGTAATGGGCAAAAATCCCACGCTAAATTTTGATGATATTGTGATTCAAGTGGTCTGACAGAACACCAGACTGTTTTCAGGCTTTGGAAAATCTAGCCAGTGATGCAAGACTGGCCAATCACAGGTCATTTTCAGAGAGAGAAGATGTCAATCACTGCTCGTAAACTGTGGCCAAACTGTCAAACTAGGCAGCACTTATCAACTATGAATCTGTTACTGTACTATTACTGAACATATTTTAGTGTACTGTTTAGCTGTAAATTGAGAAAGTTGGTGCTCTAGCTGTCATATTGAAAACAGTCACGCTGAAACAAAGCACTGCTCACCAGCTGGAGCAAACTTTGTCAAGTTCATCTAAACAGTACCCTGAATTATATTTCTGAAAATATTTGAGGTGAGAAATAGACAATGCTGCAGTTCACAAGCAGTGATTGACATGACTGACAGGTGAGACTCCTCAGCTCTGACTGGTTGTTTTGGTGATTCTAGCAAATGCCATTAGGGGCACTATGAGGGGGCAGAGGAACATGATTTTTTTCCACAGACTGTGTGCCTCATGCACCACTGTCAGGTAACAGTGACAGTAATAAAAAAAAAACCTTGGCCATATTTGCTAAAAAGTTACCTACTGTACCTTTAAGGTTAAACCTGCTATGGGTAGTGCTGAGTATCAGATTTTAATCATTTTTGAGCACCATTTCAAAGAAAATTGTTTTTGTATAAAAACTCCCATATTTCACTGGCACGAGAAACATTTCAAATGACACCCAGCATGTGCTTCAACAGAAGATGAATTAAGCAATTAACTCTCTTTTCTGAAAACTCTTTGACCCAATAATATACTGTGATAGTCACCATCAAAACTGCCACCAGGAACTGAGCCACACAAACATTATGCTCTTAATGAGCCGCTGTACTTTCAATATACAGTGGGACAAGAATAATGCACTAGAGGCAGATGACAGGAGAGGTTGAGGCTTTCCAGGCCAAAAGACATGTTTTCATCCTCCAAAAGGCATTTAGTCGCCATTTAATACTTCATCCCGCAGTTCAAAAGAAAATGCCAAGTCTTTGGAGTGGAGATATGAAGCAGTTTCAAGCCTGCAGACATAGAATCAAGCAAAGGGGGGCTGCGACTTTAGATGTCCTGATGTCCCTAGTTCAAGTGCAGATAAGGCTGTCATGAAAGGCAAAGTGAGCTCAATTTCAACCCAGTTGCCAGAATGAATGTTAGCATTGTACATTTCTGCAAACCACGTTACATTTGTACATTTCATATGTAGCAAATAGATTGAAACTTTACACTTATTTACATTTTAATTTCATGTTGTGACAACTCTGTGGTTAACATGTGGTTAGGTTTAGTCACAAAGATCATTTGATTAGGATTAGGGTCATACGGTCATATTTTGGCTCAAAATACGTGATTTAGTCATGCCAAATACTAGTGAATATGTCCTCAACTCCTGTAAAAAAAATAAATAAAAATTTGTCACTATAAACAGGGCTGGATATGTCCCAACATGTTCAATAATACCTGCTTCTATTGGTCTTGAACAGTAATCTTCAGCTTGACTGATGTCTCACCTAGGTGTCGACCATCCACCATCCTGATGTGAGCTAATATAGGCTAATATACATGTAATCTGATCTACATCATACTTATGAAACAATGTACAATGTACAATGCCAACATTTTATTCTGTTGACTGGGCAGTCATTTTTTTTTTGGGGGGGGGGGGGGTTTGAAAAAACTGCAGAATGCAATGCAAAATCAGCAATACTTTGAATTACGGGTTTACGGCAAGCATTCTATTGCCGAGCAGTGACCCATACACTTAGGTGCTATGACAGTAAAATTGTGTGTTTCTGTTGAACAAACGTACAGTTGTTGAGGAACAGGAGCACAGCAAAGCCCAGTGTAGATGTGGCCAGCAGGATCAGACAGATGTTGCAGGGGATCATGAAGTAGCGCACCACCAGGGACACCTTGTGCTGGTACCTGCGGTCATGCTCCTGTGGCGGCGGTGAGGGATAGTGGCACCCGCTCATGCTCCACTCCAATGACCCCCTCCCCTCCAAGGTGGAGGAGATGACGGGCCGAGGAGGGCGACGAGGGGTGCCCAAAGACCCGTTGGAAAAAATGATGGCGGTGGGGTAAGGGCAGAGGATGAAGATGAATGTAAAATAAAAAAAACAACAAAAAAAAAGACGTGTAATGGCCGGTGTTTCAGCTGCGGTTCCAGCTGTGCACCGTGGCGAGGACCCGGTGACTGTTTCTGTCAGAGAATCGCAGCAGCACGCTTTCAGTGGTTTCCAAGCAACACATTTTTAGAGATAATAACATCCATTTGGGGAAAGAGGACAGACAGGGGGACAGGGACTCCTACAGCCCCCCACCTGTCCACACGACCTCCATTCTGCTGTACCCGCTAGGAAAAGGACAAACTAATGGGCTTTCAATCCGTGACTATGTGTGTGTGTTGTGAAGTGGTTTATACTTACAGTGCAAACATGTGTGTGGATTTAAGTGGGTGGTGATAATGTGTTTGTAAATGTGCGTCAGTGCGCTTTTGGCATGTATGTGTGTGAGATGCACCTAAGCCAGAAATCTGTGTGATTGGATGTGGGTGTTTGGAATTGTCAAATATCCACACGGAAAACTTCCAGGCAAGTAAATCCACAAATGGAATCCTCTCCTCTGCTCCCAGTGACCCTTACGGATAATTAGATGGATGCGAAAGAGGTCTGGGGATGCAGGCTCAGAGAGCACTCCCCCTTCTTTCCTTGTCAAAAGCCTTTACACACCAAGCCAAGGTCTGGTGCTCAGCAACAACATGTGTCATAAGTATTTCCCGAAGAGGCGACAGAGAAGCATCTTTTTTAGCCTCCCTAAGGCTGTTGCCTGTTGGAGTAACAAAGGTTAGCAGCTCTCCTGAGCAATGCTTTGCCCAGCGTGCCTTTAACTCAACAACTGCTTCCTTGTATCCACTGGAGACTGGCTTCTTTGGCTGATGGTCTGGGAGCGTTTGTCACGGTGAAGAGTTATGCGACTATGGCACGTTAGATCTGTCCAAACCTGACACTGTCACCAGAGCAACTTGTATCTGCTGTGGCGTGATTAGTAGGACGGCTGGAAAGCAGCTGGCTTCCTCTCGCTAAGCCATATGCTCCCGGGGTTTGCGGAGATGGTTTGTTTTTCCTCCCCTTCTCTCCTGCGTGCCTGCCACTCCTCGGTTCAATAACCTTTATTCCCGGCCGGTCTCATGGAGTGGGTGAGGAGCTGCCCCCCACCCCGCTGGTACGCTGGGGCTGAAAGCAGGACAGAAGAAGTAGTGGAGAGGGGGGGAAAAGTTGGAGAGGAGAACGATCCCAATCCCCGCTCGACCTGTCGGTGCAGAGCCGTCCTCTCCCCCAACCAGCTATGGATGAGCAGTAAAACACAGAGATGCTCTAAATGAATGAACTCGTGGAAAGAAAAGGAGAAAAACGTGTGTGTGATCAGAAATCAACGAAGAAGCTTGAGGCAGAGATTTGTTGGGCTTTCTTTCCTTGTGTCAGCACCCTGACTGAGAATCCCAACCAGATAATGAGAGGGAAAGGTTCTCATTGCACCCTGATCCTCGTAAGACTGAGGTTGATTTAGCTTCTTCTATTTCTGCCTTTCAGGAAAGAACTTGTCCAATCCTTTTCTTTCTTTCTCTGATTCGTCGCCTCTCTTTCATATGCTTCCTCAAGCATCCAGTCCCTTTTTCACTGGGTTGTCTCAGTCCAGAGGCGATCCCAGTGTCCTGGCCACAAGGATTTATGCACCAGCTTCTCCTCTGTGGGGATCCAACATTCACTGGCAGCCAAAACAACAAATTAGGCTCCGGGTATTCATAGCGCGCTTAATCCCCAGGCAGCAGGTAGTGGTCCCAGTGTCAGCGCACTCAGTCAGCCAGCTGAAGCAGAGAGGAGTGAGTCAATGAGAAGTCAGCAGACAGACACGGCGATACAGAGAGAGAGAGGGGTAGTAAACGGGAGTGAGGAGGAGTGCTGGCATAAGGAATAGCAGCTCCTGACACTTTGGTCCACCTTTTTTTTTTCTTTTGGAGAAAACAGCAGCGGCGTGTCGCTGCTTTCCCAAACACTCTCCTCCCGAGCGCTCTTCTCTCAGCCCTCAGCCAGCGGAACGGATGAGCGCATAATGAGAGAGCAAGAGAGACAGTGCAAGGGAGAGAGAGAGAGAGAGAGAGAGAGAGAGAGAGAGAGAGAGAGAGAGAGGTGGGGGGAGTGGTTGAGAGGCTGTCTTTAACAAAGGCAGGGGGGAGGAGGGGTTGGAGTTGAGTGAGGGAATGGGGAAAAAAAAGAAAACGAGCGAGAATAAAGGCTTTGGGGAATAGTACTCGAGTCCTGTCAGCGCGGGGAGGGGGGCAGCAACAGTGCAGCAGCAAAACAAAAGAGGGCTACGGTCTTGGGAGATGTCAACCAACTCCTCCATTTGTTTATAGCCTAATCAAAAGAAAGTCTCTTCCACAAGAGCTGGAGAATTTCCACAAAGATTTAATGAGGCAAACAGAGAAAATAGGCCTGCAAGGGGAGGGAGAGAGGAAAACTTAAATACATTAAAGTCAATCACGTATTGAGTCTCTCCAAACAGCCCAGCCCACTTGTTTTTGACCGATATGTGCCACCAGTGCAGAAACAAGTCTGAGAAACTCCACATAACAAGCCAATATTCAATTAATTAACAATCCACATTTACATTTATGTCACAGCATGTTAATATTTTGCCCTTTTAAAAGTAATGCATTGCCACACTTCTAATGTGATAATGAGGTCAGAACAGAGGGTGGTTACACTGTGTTTTAGCAAGACCCTGCATCAATATCTACTTTGAACAAACTCAACGGCAGCAGGCGCCAGATGCAAGGCGGTATCTATCATCAATTATTTATGTTTTTTTTCACTCTCTCTATCTGTGTCTCCATCTCTACCGTTCAACCCCCTCTTCCACTCCATGCTTTACACAAGGGTGCGCGCGAGCATACACACTGGCGGTGATGCACAGAGTGTCTGCATCCACAGAGGAATTGCATGAATGCACACACAATTGCCTTTTCTGTCTGATAGAAACACATACACACAGCAAAATGGCTCCTTCTGTCTTTCTGTCTCTATCAGTTTGCAGCCTACAAGCTCACACAACTTGGACACGCACTCATATTACAGTGCACTCTCTTCTTCTTCTTCTTCTCTCTCTCGCACACACAGGTAGGTGATCTTGCTTCTCCCCCAAAGTCATTTATCTCTTTGGACAGGGTGTTCATTCCCAGGCCTAAGCTGAGCTCTGTGGGGGAGACTCTTATACGAGGGGAGCCAGATTTTTAGACTGCCCACTGAGGGTCAAGAGTTCACCCCCCCCCAAATCATCAGCAACACCACCCACCCAGAGGTGCCTCCCCTCTTTGTGCCCTTCCCAGACACGATACCCCAGACAGTCCACATCAGCTCTCACATTGCATAACAAAACCTGATTGATGGACTGACTGAAAAGAAAAAGGAAACAGCTGCTGTGTCATTTGCTGCTTCTCTTGTGTCTCCCTTTTCAATTTTATCTGTAACTGTGTCTTTATCATCATGCTTATTGTCTCAACAAGTGGGAATTGTGGACTCAGCAAGGGGTTAAAACAATTACAACACTCAGAGGTGTATACCACCACGACATCACAGTGAGAGGTGCCAAATTCTCCCAGCAGAGGGTGCTGGGGAGTCAGCCCTGGCACTCTGCTCTGCCTCCACGACCCAAATAAGATCTTCCGTCGACATCAAAGCTCAACTGCTTTGATCCATTTTTAATGCCACAAGTAGCGCGCAAGGTTAACATCTCCCTCTGAAGGCTTTGAAATGGCAATTTCCATTAAGGAGCCAAAGGAGCTGCTCTCTTGTTTAATGGTCTGGCAGAAGTAAAAGTTGATATGTGTGTGTGCATGTGCTCATATGAGTGTGTGCTATTCTTTGTGCAGAGGGTGAGAAATTTGTCAAGTTCAATATCTAATTGACAATTATGCTTCAATCAAAGTGCGTGTGCATGCGTGTGTGTGTGGGTGTGTGCAGCCCAGCGCACATCCCCTTCTTCTGGCTGGCCGGTGTTGATCTAATTGATCTAAGAGAAAACAGTTGTTGCCTTTGCTGAATGACAATTTCTCCTCGAAAAGCCAAAAGGATTATCATGTGAACACGAGTGAGATTTACTTTAAAGACTCTCTTTTTGCATCATCTTTATATATTTCTCAAACGAGCTACATTTCAGCTGCACTGCCACAGGAGCAAGGGTCAGATCACATGATACTTTTGCAACTTTGTAACGATAAATGGTACCCAGGCAGCACTGTTTTGTACCTAAAAGCTAAAAGCTTGTTTAGCAAAGTGGGGTCACTGCTCTGACATAAGAAGCACGAGATGTGAATGTGTGTGCATTTTCTAATAAAACTACCAAATCTCTAAAGCTCTACAGTTTACAGATTTGAAAGACATAAGTTCTCAACTGATTTTTTTTTTGATTAGGTGGGTCTCAACATCATGTATCATCATGTTTTGCCTGTGGCTAAGCAACAACCAGTCAACATCAGCAGAACTCTCTCCTACAGGCAACAATCAAAGACCTAAATATCAAATGTGCATTAACAACATTTTAACTGTGGTGCTGATTCACAGAGAGTAAAGGTGAATAAGCACCCAAGGGATGTACTTCTCATAACACTGCATTTTCTGGTTCAGAACTGACAAAATCAATACAAAACTAAGTCATTCTACTTATTTTAATAATGTTACAGGTAGGCAAGGGAAAATATGCAAATTTAATGTTGCGATTTTCACTGACAATATAATTGCAATTTATTATATTATCCCAATAATCAGCAAAATATGCTTACAAACAACAACAAAAAATACACAGTAATTGTCACAGAAAACAGCCAATGACAGATTTATCATTACAGATTTAATGTTTGTTGCAAAAAGATCTGTTGGAACAGCAAGATGCTTAACTTCTGGGCATAAGAAAAAGCTTCTCACACCCAGCGTTCCAGAGATATTTAGCATTAGTAACGTTGTGTTGTAAATTACATCTTTGACTTGACCAAGTTAACTTCTATAGTGTCCAGTATGTCAGATTTCTCTCATTAGTCCTGTTTAATGCTTAGTGGTGAGACAGACTAACGCAGCTCAGCTGGAAAAGCTCCACTTCAGCGATACAGTCACAGTTTTTTTTCTGATAATGTTACATTAGACTTCACAGTTATTTTTCAGTTGCCTGATTGGGCAAGGGCATAATGCATTCCAGTTTACTTGTGGTAATGGGAAGTGTTAACATTGAGCCCTGACTCTTTGGGTGCTGCATGACACAATGTTCACAATTGTCCCAATTACAGAAATTTACCTCAATCATCTTCACTTTGTGTTTTTACTGCAATCCACGATAAAATAGCATATCGTCCCAAACCTAGTTACAGGCTTAGTGTTCTGACTCTCTGTCTGACTTTGGGTATAATACTTCTTTTTTTCAAGCTCAGTAGCACAGAACTGTCCTGGAACATAAAATAAGTATGAGTTCTTCAGCTGAATCTCTCATGAAATAATCCGTTTGGAAAAAACTGTGCAGAGATCAATCGTTAAATGCGACAACAGCAGCTTTGTACATTAGAGTATGTGGAAAAAAATCCCTGTTGATGAATATACCAACACCCCATTAGAGTGGGATTCTGTCCATTTTTCAAAGCAGGAGCTATCAAAAGTGAAGCTGTTGCCTTCACTAATGGTATTAGAGATCATCCTTTCCTGCTGTCCATTGTAAATGAGGGTTTTAATGATGTTGATGAAAAGAATAAAGTCTGTTAAAATTTAGAACGGATTTGGTAATTGCCTGCACTAAAGCCTGTCTACTGGCCCACTCAACTATTCATGTGCGCCTCATTTCAAAGATAATTCACTGTAATATTTGTCATGTTGTGTTTTGTGCATGCGTATGTACAGATAATGAGAAATCTTCTGCAGTGAGGGTTATTTCAGCCAATTGCTTCTCAAAGCTCAATCTGATGGTTGACAGTTATTTCCTGGTATGTATTTATATTGCCCTACTGGCTGCCCCGCAGTACATGAGTCGAGCGAGACTATAAATGTATCTAATTCCATGGCGAACTATGTATTCAAGGCCGCAAATTCCGCTTTCAGGGACATTAGGCCGACATCAGAAGGCCATGTTGAATTCTTCATGTGCATCGAGCCATGTAGCCGGGCTGGTGGAGGGAAAATCAGACTCCTCACCCAGTGGGCGACAGCAGTGAGATGCTAGCAGGTGGGCCAATTGTCTCGCCATGGTATTAACTCCAATCATCATAAGTCAGACTTCACTGCAGCATCCAACAGATTCCCAGACTTCCCAGTCATCACGCCTCTGAACTGAGCAGCGCTCATCTAGCAACGACGAGACTGGGGCCTCTCACAGCTGTGCATGGCTAGCGGCATTAACCTCTGCTGAACTGGGTCTCAAGAAAATAGAGTGGGAGGTACAAGGACAGATGATGATGAGGGACGAAAACAAGATGCTTCTATGGCCAGTGTTATCATAGCAACCAAGCATCAACACTGCAGCACCTGGATGATTTCATTTTGGAAGTGTTCAGTACTTGTTTCACAATCTGTAAACTGAAATTACATTTTACATCCTAACAGTGGCTGCAGATGGGAGATAAATTAAGAACAAAAACAAGCATTAAATGTTTCAGTGAGGTGTTGGGCCACCATAAGCCTCCAGAACAGCTGAAATGCTTCTTGTCTCAAATTCTTCAAATTTATGAGTTTGAAGGGATGAACATGATTGTTCCAAAACATTTTCCCTAATTTGGTGTTTTGATGATGGAGGTAAAGCACTCTCTCACTGGGCTTTCAGACTGAAAACAGCCCTGTGGGGATGCTCTGAGGAATTATTCCATTCGTTTAAAAGGACTAAAAGAGTGCACCACAGTTAAAAGGACTATGAGGAAGGATTTTCTAACTTTAAAAAGTTATCACAACACAAGGATTGCCTAATTAACAGTAGAATGTCACGCGACCAAGTACTTCACCAGGAATTTACACTTACATGTATTAGTTTGCAGATCACAGTGTCTTACTGGATGATGTTGCATTGTCCAGCAGCAAAAGTTAAGACGGGTTCAACTTTGTTGCCAGGTGATGACCTTTCATTTTTGCTGGAGCACAGCTCTTTGAAATAAATGACATGAGACTGTCAGTCTGAACGCCGCCTAAGGCGACACTCCTAAATGCTCCCTAAGTGTTCAGTTAAGTTCAGATGTGGTATCTGTGAGGCCCATAGCATATTTTTCACATCATTGTCAGACTCATTAAACCATTCACAGAGCCCTTGTGTCCTGTATTTTCATTTAAATTGTCATCACTTTGTATGTGCACATCATAACAGTTAACTGATGGAATCTGGATCTTAACCACAGCCTACAAGGGTTAAAAATTCAAAACGGTCCACCATCTCTACGTATAAATCAAAATATATGTTACATGTTGATTCTGAATATTTGAAACTGTTTGAATACTCATTTTCCTCAGTATCAAAACCATCATTAATGCTTTCGAGCTCTCTCTTCTCTCCAAAAGAGAGTTGACACACACAGCACTGCAGTGCCCTCATAGCCCCACCCCCCTCGACTCATTTTAAGTGCTGTTATCACGTCATTTGTCTAATTGACTCCAGCTGCCTATGGGCTTTTGCAGCACAGTTTTGTTTTGTTTTTTACTTACAATTTACTGCATTTTGAAATTGTGACAATCTGACAGGCTTTTGCATCTGTGCACTACCGCAAGAATAATATTGTTTTCTTTAATATAAAAAAATTTTACTGTCATTCTGCCGTTCTCTGATGCTAGCACAGAAAGGAAAAGTCCTTGTTGTCATGCTATAGCCTTGTTATTTTGTTATATTAGGTTACTTTAAATTGTATACCCTCAATGTCAGTTTTTCCCAGGGGTATCAGAAATGGTAACGAAAGGTACTGTATATAAATTAGAAATTCCAGTATCGGTGACAGCACTCATGGTGTATTGCACTTTTTGATGGTCAAAGATGCAAACAGCACGCAAACACCTGGACAAACCTGCTACAGATGTGGCACAACATTAGTCAGTGATTTCCCCAATCATATTGCTCTAACATTTGATATGTAGGTAATAAAGTCAAAATCCTGTTTTCATGACAACACTATTTCTGACTCAGTGGATTATGGAACTATTGTGCAGCACTGCTGTAAGTGTGAATGAGAGAGTTCCCACACTAGATGGGCTCCACTCAATATGACTCACAATGTGACACATCGCCCAGTATCTGGTGTCAACTTGGGCACACTATGACGCTGAAAGCGGTGAAATGCAGCCCACAGCTGAAAATGAATCTTCAAACACTTGGGTCATCTTGACATCTGGCATCTGAGTACCATTTTACCATACCAGTGCATGTTGACTTTGTTTAGAATGCTGGCTGCTCCTCCAGCTGATGCTGTTTAGCCAACCACAGAGGAGTCTCCAGTCAATATGATCCACCTGTCCACACTCAACACTTCTGGCCACATTAGCCTCTTCCTCCCACTCCATCCCACACTGCCATGACCTGCTATTTCAGCCTACTCTGAGCCAGCTCTTAGCCTGGGGCTTCATCCAGGACCTGTCCGCTGTTGGACATCTAGTTCCCCCTCATGCAGTGATGATGATATTCCTCGCCTCGGGGCTCATCTGGAGCCAGAAGACGCAGATCCTTGCCTGAGGGCTGCAGTTCTCAGGCCTGCCGCCCACTGACCCTCCTCTTTCCTTTTCCATTGGTCTTCTAAATGAAGAGGAACTCATTCAGGAAGGAGTAACTCATTATTAGCAAGCTCTGATTTTCTAGCCAGCCCCTCCTGCACATCAACACCCACAACAATAATGATTACAGGATGTAATATCCTCGCTGCTCCACTGCCTTGCCCTGTTTATTCAGGTCGCCAGCGCCAACATTTTCCCTTAATAGCCATGTAGGAAATTATTCCAATGGACAGGCACAGGCAAGTAAATAATGACAAATAATGACAGAAAGAGATGAAAGATGAAATGGCAAAAAGGAGAGTGACAGAAAAAGAAAAGGTGAGAGGAAGAGGAAAAAAGCAACCTGGCTGCTACATGGAGAGCGAGTGGAGAGAGACACTTCTCCATGTGGCTGGCATATGGAGCCAATTGTGGCAACAGAGCAGGAAGGCTAGGAGCAGGGAATCAAGAGGAGGAGCGGCTGGCTCTTACAGCCTTTACACAGGAAAGGCAGGGCTGATGGAGCTGAAGGATGATACAGATGTCAGTCTCTGGCCAAGTCAGCCATCTGTCATGGGGAACTGGCCAAGTCACACTGGCCCCGTCATGCGGAGAAAGTGGTGGGAGACTCGTGCTGACCGGTCATTATGAGCCTGGAGAAGTCCTATCAACATGGCCGATTCCCAGCAGTAGCTTACCTTGCATTGGTGTAGACAGAGGACATAGAGACGCACAAGTAGCGCTAGGAAGATACATAATATCAATGATTTTGGAGTACTGTCTAAAAGTGTGAAATGTAAAAAGTTGGCATTGCTTGTTCAGATTTTAAGGCTTGTTCACTGGTGCTTTAGATATTACTTGATCTGAAACAGAAAACTTTAGACGATATCTAAATTAGTTTAAGAAGTTATTGATGCAACACTGATACATTGAGCAGTTTGCCATATATCATTACAGGTTCTGTATGTAACTTTCAGAATGTCCTTGTAATTAGTGACACCTCTCTCTGAGGTTGAGCGAACAGCAGTCAGCGTCCTGTTGCTCATGCTCTGATGCTTGTACTCGGTAACCATGAGCAACACCTGGGCATCGGCCTAAACAGTGACAAACACAAGACTGTGACTGACAATCGTCATGTTGATAGAAGGCTGGAAAATATATTACTATCTTATTTAGAATAATGTTACTATCTGCAAAGTTTCTGTATTTCATTTGGATCATTGCTTATCTTTCCAAATTACACTATCAAGCAACCATGCAGAATAGTTATATTACAGCTAGCTGGCGAACATTAGCTAAGGTTACGGTTAGCTCATTGGTCGATGCTGCATCATTCTTGGCTAGCAGAAAGCACTTTGTTCCATTCCATCTTTTATTGTTGGCTAAATCAACACTAGTTGTAGTATCACATAACATGTATCATGTTAGCTGGGGAGGTATGGAAAGGGGCAGCAAAGAAGTGTGCTGATTTGGCAGGGACTTGGGGCAGTCCAGGATCAGACCATGGATGTATAAAGTCACCTGGATGCAGTGTTGAAGGCAGGACCCTGTTCAATTTAGTGAGAGTTGCTAATGGCACATGAAGCAAAAATGGTTTTATTGTCGCACATAAAATTACCCAGATGATCCAGGGATAGTCGACACTGCCTCCGCACGGTGAGACCCATTGAGTAGACGCACTGGAGACAGCCAAGTCATCTACTTCCAGTTTAGTGTTCCATTAACTTGAATGGGGATAAAAAGATTCATCGTGCAGCTCTTGTAGAACTTCCAAATGTTTACGGACCGAATTAATCAAATCCCGATAGTAAAACAAGTCATTTCATAGGGGTTGAGATGCTAAAAAAGAATGTATCCAATAATTTACAGACGTCTCTTTTGTCAATGTAAGTCAGTGAGTCTTTATGGGCCACAGGGCATCATGTGACGGACCCAGCAGTTGTAATTCCACTTTTTGGCCACTACGAAATAGCTTCAAAGACCAACACTCCTCTGGGGGACTGGATCAAAGCCCCAGCACTCAGGCACTTGGTCTTGCTCTGGCTGAATTCAAGTTGAGACGGAGTGCTAAGTAAAGATCTGTCTCCGCTGAACTGCCACTGCAAAATGTATACAACAGAAACAGCATGTGTGGACTCTGTACTGTGGTGGGTGCTGGTCGTAGCTACTGTTGCACACTCTTAGTGCTGTTGTAAAGCTCAAGAGAGGCAAGGCACTGGAATGTGCAAAACATCACATCTTTTGAATTTTCTGTGAAAAATGTGGCTCGAGTGCTTTACATAGAAGTCAGTCCACAGGCTGCTATAGGCAACTGAATAATCAGGGAAAGTCTCAGTTTAAATTACAATCTGTTCACCCATTGGCAATAAAAATGATTAATACAGGTAAAAAAAGAATTATATCCAAAGCCTTTAAGTGAAAAAGTTGAGCTACTTACAAAATATGACCACTTAAGTGTTTTTTGCAACCAATGGTCAGATATTGTAGCGAGCAATGTGTACACGTGACGTGTGTGGAGTGTGTCTGTGATGTGTTTGTGTGACAGCTCAGACTCTTACTGACCTCAAAACCAGGAATTCCAGTTCCTGTCTTATTTTTCCTCTTGTCTCTCTACTTCTGTTAATCAGAGTCATAAAGCCTCAGGATACACAATTTCATTTCAAGGATTTTTAATTTGCTATTTATGTCCACATAATGACTTAATATGGAACCACCTCTGAAATTCACTTTGTGTTCAGTCTGATCACACCTTAAGGCTTTAATAAAAAAAAGTATCATTCAGGTAATCTCAGGTATTGTATTGGCACCAATCACCAATGTTCGAATGATACCCAACCTAAGGCAGATGTGAGGGAACACAGAAGAGACAACAGAACTGTGCAGGAGCCTTGATTATTATCATTCAGTAAGTTAACACTAATGTAAAAAAAAAAGTCAAGAGATACAGTAAAGTGTAATTCTAAAAGCTCAAAATGCTAAGGCCATGGGGATACACTGCTGCCCACAGACGAGAAACGATGCCAAGACAGAAAGTTTTTTTTCATACATTTCTTGCAAATAAAAGGTTTCAGTTATTTAATGAGCGGCATGTCTGAAGCGGAACATTGCACAGTGACTTGAAGTAGAAATAGACTATTTTAGATTCCAGCTCCATCAAAGGCCTTATGTTCCACCATACAGCAAATCCCTTGTGTTCTACATCAATAATCCTGCATTTTTTGAACATATAATTACCACTGCCTTTACCTTTGTTTGACTGTAGCACGACGAGTCATTATATATCGCTGTAACATATCCATATTGTACACAAGCAGATTTACATGATCGGCTTCTGACATCAAAGCTGACAGTGACAGGCTATTATATGCTGGGACCCTTTCATTTGCATTTACAGTAATGAACATGCGCTCCTCCCTTCTCTTCTTCCTTCCCTCTCAGCCCCGTCACTGGCTGCTGGCTGCACATCGAGCTGGATCCTCTCAGATAGAGGGCAGAGAGGGAATATTAATTGGCGAGCAATACCCCCTTGTTGAGACGCAGCCCATAAATGAAACGGCTATAAATTATTTATATGCCTAATCAGACAGCATGTGCTCAAGTTATTCTCTCAAACAAGACAGCTTCTCTGCTATTCCTTTTTTTTCCCCTCCTAGTAAATAATTCTAGTTCCTTTTGGTAAGAGTGCAGTCAGACACGGCTATGTGCTGGAAGTAGAAGACTAATGAAAATATGGTGCCACAATGACGAAATAGCTGTTTTCTGGCTGCAATCACAGTCAGGAAAATGAATGACCCGCTTAGCACCAGGTATTAAAATGCATCCTGCGTTCAGAGGGTTTGATTCTGATAGACAGAAAACAGATAAAGTTCAGGTGTGAATGCACACAAGGAACACCTACTATTAGCAACCAGGTGTGAATGAAATGAGACTGATCCATGAAGAATGGCTGCGGGGGATTATATAGCAAGACACAAAAAAAAGAAAAAAAAAAAGAAAGCACGTGGATTCAACCATGAGCTATAGACAGATAGAACAGGTGACAAGTTTTAATGTGTACAAGCAAAGTGTTTAAATGAGTGCTGAAGTCAATCAATCAGCACCTGAAAGTTGAACCTGATTGATGATGTGGAAACATTATGGTTAACCTTTGGTTGAGATTAGGCACCAAAACAACCTGGCTAGATTTAAGTAAAGACTATGGTTTGGGTTCAAATAAGTACTTTGTTAAGACTGGGGGACCTTCTTTGTCATAGTTGCAATCATATAGTTAAGGTTATGGAATGATCATAGCCATGCTTTAAAGAAAACAATGTTGACTGGCGGACTTCACTCTTTAACAACATCACCTTACTTTCTCCTTTGCTCCCATCAGAATTAATACAGCTGCTAGAAGGCTCTGTCACTTGAATGCAAACGTGTCATTTTGGGGCAATTGCTCAAACGACTGATGCTTTCTATCTTGGGAGGACAGTCTCTCCAATTTAATCTTTAAGCTGATGTCTAAGTTTTGGACTGAACAAGCAAATTTAAAACATAAGTCTGGATATTGTACTTACTGTATTGATAATTTTCAATTTATTTCTAACAGTTTTTGACTAAATAATGGTTTCCGATTTCCAACCAGGTCTGTGTCACCACGGTACGGGCAGTATGTGTGGATGAAAGGTGATGGCCCCCCACATACCAGCAAAAGTTTACCGGACGATGCCAAACAAGTCATTTTGTTTCATCAATGAGATGTTTTGCGTCATCCATTGGATTTTGCCTGGCATAGGTGTGGGAAGCTCTGGAAGATGGCCACATGGAGGCTCCTTAACACTGTTAATCTGCAAACACTGCCTACACCACCATAAGATAGACCTGGTTAAGTAATAGTAGTAAGTATCCTTATAATTTGCTACTTTTTAATCTACTTTTAAACAGCCTTGTGTTGAGGCACAGTTTCTGTACAATAACACACACACAAAGTCAGTACGTTTACATGACACTTGAAAAAAACGAATTATTGCCTTAATCAGACAATAACTGGACAACTGAAGTGCATGTAAACGCGTTATTCCAACTAATATCGGAGTTCTCCAACTCCCCGAAACAGACAAGACGTGCTATTGTTGTAACCCGCCAACAGCATACGGCGTTCTTGTCTGCCTCTCGAAATCACCATGACCATGAGGGATAGCGTGCACCTTATCTGCACAACCAGTAACGCGTACCTTACGTACGAGATGAACAAAACTGTACAATTATCCATCTTGCTGTTGTTTGAAAATGCCGGTCTGCTGCCTAACTCCACTTGTTTATTATTAAGTGACGTAATAGGTCAACTGGAAAGGGGGCCATATTAACCTGCTGAAACGACGCATATCGCCACCTAGTGTTGAGGAAGAGGACACGTTCCCCTCAGTAATTCGATTTTCTCAGTTGCACGTAAACTGGGACAAGGACAGAAGTCCGATTAGACGCCAAAATCGAATTTTGAGCATAGCTGTGCATGTAAACGTACTGAGTGAGAGGGGGAGAGAGAGAGAGAGAGAGAGAGAGAGAGAGAGAGAGAGAGAGAGAGAGAGAGATTTGCTTCATGTTTCTCAAACATTGAAAAGAAAGAATAATTTTGGTATCAGTACCAAAACTCAGGCCCTATTATTGAATTATGCCACAATACCCAGTGCCACAGTTGAACTGAACATGTATTGGTAGTTGCAGTCTTAATTTAAGCATCAAAGCGAGACACAATCTGGACAAGAGATGCAGGGCACTATTATAGCCTCCATTGTCATCATTCTGTTGGTGCAGGAAAAGTAAACAGGGCTTTCTTGCTCTTGGTCTATGCTGCTGTATCCTCAGCTCATGGGTTAGTGGGGGTCAGTGCTGTCATAGGTGGTTTGCACTTAAAAGGAAACCAAAGCCATGAAAGAGGGCCATTACTGGCTGTAGAAAGCAGAGAGTACCTGCTAAAGAACCATCGTCAAGACTCCTCAGCCGGCTGACAGACAACAACATACCCTCCTATGAGCCTGAGACCAGCCGTTTGTCAACCACAAGGCTTTAGCTGCTTCCTTTCCAGCCACACAATGCTCTAAGACTCTCAAACACACACATTCACACAAGATGACTTGGCATTAGCACGCATGGCAGAAGAACAATAGAGACAGACACGTTTCTTCTTTCAAATGCCACAAGGTGCTGCAGGGTTAAAATAAATGGTCGGCTGAGAAAAATGCAAGACAAAAATTATATGAGCGTTGAAAAACCAGATTTTTCTGTGGATGTTTTATAATTTCTTATTCAAAAAAGTTTAAGACTTCAAAAAGAGCTGCTTCAGGTATCTGCACACATATGCCAGTTTGAAGGACTTGCTGGTGTTTTGTGACCTCCAATTTAATTGTTCACAGCCAAGAAGTCGCTTCACTGGCCAAGACAGTGATTACCTGGAAAACTCAGCTTCAAACTCCTGCTTTCACAAACATCCTGCTTGCTAAAGTGTCCTTGTGCAAGACTCTTTACCACATCCAGCTTCTGAGTGCTGTCCTGCAGCTAAGCCTGACCTCTGACCTCCATCTTTAAGGAGACAAGAGAAAAGAGAATTTCTCCACAGGGATCAATAAAGTATCATTCTTTCTTATGTTGGGTCGAAGCAGAAAGACCTCAATCTTCCCTGGTGATTGACCTCAATTTTAGCCTCTAACTAGTGTCCACAAATGGTAGAGGTACAGTGCATCCTCAAAGAGCAAAGCAGATTTGAAAAACATTAAATGAATTGGAGGTTGTTGTCATCTGTCTTGTGTCAGTCTAACCTCTTGGGTCTACGTTTGGACGGAAGGATTGAAAATAGGTGTGCTTTATCATTGGGGCTGGGTACCAAACTCTCTACTTTTAAGGGGAGCGACCAAATTATGTCAGTATTATTACGTACCGGTTTACATTAAGTCAATCAGTGACAAGTCTCTTTACCTGAGAAAGCATCTGATTAAGACTGCTGGGACTAGAGAGGGGGCAAAAGCGCCGCTAAGTGCCCTGAAATGTGAATGCTAACCAACTCTATGCGTAGTACATCAACCAAAGATAGCACTGAATTTTCTGATCAGTGCTTACAATGTAAAGTTTGAGTTCTGTTAAACACTGGAACCTCACATCAAGAAGGCCCACGGTTCGCGCCTCTAACCCTTTCTGTACTAAGTTCATACTGAACACTTTTTAAATCTCAATGCTCCAGTATCCTGGTACAGTGCAAAGCTCTGAAAACTCATAGATGCCCATAGGTATAAAACGTGTTTGTTTGTGAACTCATAAATAAGCTAGGTGTCAGTCTAGGGTGTTTCCCTGCCTTTCGCCAAAAGCATGCTGGGATAGTTTGAAGCTCCCTTGCCCTTGAGTCTGAATAAGATAGATGAATGGATGGATGGATGGATGGAGAGATGGACCTTGCAGTACAACGCAATTCAAGACTTACTAAGTGATATATATCTATTCATATAAGACAGAGGGTCCATAACCAAAAACAATCCAGTGTGAATCAACTGAAGTGGGTACATGCACTTCTTTGGACTCCTGATGAGACACGAGACCTGTATGTATGTGTCTATGTATGGATTTGTACATGTCCTTCTCTCACGGTCATCCCTCCTTTTCTTCATTGGCTTGTGCATGACAGCCAAGACTCAATCACAGTGGGAGCGGAGTGTGCTGATGTGTCAAATCGTCTGTCATCTAGAAGTGGCAGGGGTGGAGTCAGGGGGAGGCGGAGGGGGAGGGCAGTGGACCTGGTTTTTGCGAGCAAAAGCATGACAATGATGAGCTTGGCGTGTCGCCGAGGCAACGAGCGACCTCATCCATTATTCATCTGGGTAACAAACTGATAAACGAGGTAAATGAAGAGGAACAATGGCAACGAAAATCATGCAGACGGACCAAAAGAGACATTTAGAAGCCGGCGGCACCAGCGGCATCCTGAGGCGCATATTAATCTGCGAGGTAAACAACAAGGTCTGGACACAGGGTCAAAGCAAAGCGGCTCTCATCCTTGAGAAGAGTAATGTGGAGCAACTCCGCAGTTTCAGGGAAAAAAAAAAAAAAAACATTTTTCCCCTAAAAATGTGCCTGATCAGACAAGGTGTTACAGAGAGGATTCACATCTCTGCAGAATCAACAAATGTATAGTGGCTACTGGTTCTCACATCATCAATCACCCACCTACCATGTGCACACAGCACTGTCCACATCAGACCCCTGACCACTTTCCACCAATCAGAAATCAAACTGCCAATCCTTCTGAAGCACAAGTTAATGTCCCAAACAGATGCATCAGTCTAGCAGCACAGGTAGAGAGAGCAAAAAATGATATCTCAAGTCTCACGTGTCATGCCAAATTCATGCAACACGATCTGTACGAGACAGCAGGGGGATGAATTATTGCCCTGTTGCTACGGTAACACCTCATATGCAGAAAACACCATGCCGTGGTATGAAAAATGGTGATTTGTGAGATTTCATTTCGAAAGCCATTTCAGTGTCGAGAGTAAGGAGGGAAAAAGAGGGGAAAAAGACTGACAGTGAAAGAGGGAGAGAAAGAAAAGACACACAGATACAGTGAGAGAAAAATGAGAGGAAGAAGGAGAGGAATGAGGTGAGGCTTCACTCGCAGCAATTTGCAGCAGTGCTTTAGACAATTTGGGTCACTTCTGTCACTGTATTTCTATAAGGCGAGCAGAAACACCTCATCTGCCATTCATTTCATTTCCATTCCAACACCTGCAAGCCATTTGCATTCTGTCAGTTTTACCTCTCCCTTTCATTTCTCCGCATGCCACTACATTTCCTGAATGATAACATACTGGCAATTTCTACACTGGCATAGTATGGGCCAGGACACAACAGTGCCTGCATCCAAACAAGGGGGAAATGGTGAGCCCTGTTCCAATCTTGTCTTTCTTTCTCCTTCTTTGTCCCTCCACCCTCAGTCCCAGTCCCCCTCTCAGGTTTCCGCCAACAATCCTCCCCACCTCTTGATCAAATCCAGATCTTTGCCATCTGACCCTTATGAGCCCTTGCAGGGCCCGGTGTCTCCCTGGGGACCCGAAGCCAGATCGTATGTCTCGCCTCTCTCGACAGCAACAAATGAACCAGGCGCTCAATACCTCGCCTGATTGGCTGCCATGGGTCTCTGCCATCATTCCTAACAGCGGAGCACCACAGAGCTGCAGCGCTTTCTTATTCAGGCATTACTGGCACATTATAACGGAGCAAGCTGTGCAGATCCAGGCAGGTTTCATCAGGTTAAATTTAAAATGTATTTCAAATCCAGTTAGAATAAATTGTAGGCTCAATTTTGCCACTATGAATGAATGTGAAAATGAAAAGAACTGTAGTCTAACGGAGAGCAGCTCTGCTTGTCTGGGCTGATCCCTCAAGAGAAATACAACACAGCAAGAAAAACAGTCTGAAGAGCCTCAAAAAGAGAATTTCAGGCTTACAAGCTACAGAACTTTAAATGCAATGAATTGAGATTTCACAATGCATCCATATTCATGAGATTTTTTTTAAGCAGCACTATGCAATTATTACATACTGCTAGCCCCAAAATGTCAGAGAGATGAAACTGTTTTTGAATTTTGAGGATTAAGAACCTGTACGCGGCACTTCATGTTTACCGATCAGGCCTGGTCTGTGAAGCTTTGTACCAAAGGGTACCAAAGGGATAAGAGAGAAAATAAGGATCTAACACCAGCGAGTCCTGCTTTCTTAAGATGGAGCACTTGCCCACTGCTGTTTGCCAGACAGGATTTCACTCCAGTGGTAATCCTTGAATTTCTTTTTCTGTCTTTTATCTTTCCATTTTGAAGATTGCTGTCATTGCTGTAGTGCCAACAGTCATGTGCTTTATCTTGGATTGTCTCTGTCCGTGATGTTAGTTTCTTTGTGTGTTCAGCCTTGGTGACTATTACCTGCTGATGTTAACCACACAAACCAAAAGCATCAATCAAATGCTTGTGCATCTGATTCTCCCCCTGACAGATTTTCCAAACACAAGGTACTTAAAATAGTAAATAAAAAAGAAGGCAGAATCATTACTGTGTCAAAAAGCAACCACTATTTATTAATATTTTTTGTTAATATTAACAATTATGATGTCAATAGGCTGCACATGATGATAATTAGTCTATAAAATGCATCTTTGTGACATGTTCAAACTGCTTGTTTTGTCTGACCAACAGTTACAGTATTTGAGAAACAGCTTCACATTTTGGGAAATGTGCTTATTTGCTCACTTCTGAGAGTTAGACAAAAGGACTGATAATACTCTCATGTGTCTACTTAATCAAGCTGTTCAAGTGCTGTTGTCATGACGTTGTCAGGCAACCTGCAGAAACTCTGTGAAGTCACTGCACCTGACCAAGTAATAATCCTGCACACGACACCCAATATAAACCGCAACTTTGTATTTTTCATTTTTCTTTTTTTCAGTTTTTATTTTCATTTTGTTTTTAATATTTGTTTTCAACTCAGTCAAGTTTCAGTTTCCACAGTGGTCATTTCATGCTCACTTCAGTTTAGTTTTTTTTTGTTTGTTTGTTTGTTTTGTTTTAAAATCTGTAGTTTTGTTTTCATTTTTATTAGTTTCAGTATCAGTTTTAGTTGTTTTTTATTATAATATAGGGGTGGGGGTATTTGTCTGGGGCAAGAACTGAAGACATTTCCCACATATTTTCAGTTTTTTTTGTTAGTTTTGTGAGTACAAAATATTGTTAGTTCAGTTAGTTTTTGTTTTTTCTAAAGTCTAGTTTTTTATTTTCAATTCAGTAAACAAAAAATGGTTTTAGTTTTTAGTTAACTATAATAACCTTGGTGTTCATGAACATTTTTTTACTTTTTTTTTTTAAAGGCCAGTAGGTGGACTTTGAGCTAAGATTATTTTGTCAGACTACTATTTCCATGTTGAGGAATGTACGTGTATGTATGTATAAGTGATTAATTGATCGTCACAAATACTGTCAATTCAAGATTTTGTCAAACAGCGACAAAAACCAATAATAAATTCAGCATTAGTTTATCTTTTTATCTTTACAGATTTTCAAACATGAAAGCGCGCTTTCATTTGGGCTAATGAGAGCGTAGAGAGTCTTCTGCATTGCACCCCGACTTCCTGGTTTTGGCTGATTAGACAGGTGTACTTTTCAGTAAAAATCATGTCCTGAGCAGCTTTAAGATGTTTTTAATATGTGCACACACTCTTGGATCACTGTGCGTGTGTGTGTGTGTGAGTGCGTGTGTGCTGTGGGGCTGTAGATTCCTGTAATGAAGAATCTAGGGCAAACCCCTTAAGTGGAGAGACGGGGAGAGGGAGAGAGATCATCAGAGCCATTACTGCGTGATAAATGATTTGCTAGCTGGTGAGTTACCCTGAGGGAGACAGTGGGGCACAGTCTATGTGTGTGTGTGTGTGTGTGTGTGTGTGTGTGTGTGTTGGGGGGAGTGTTAAACCTGTGGCTTACTTCTATCAAGATCCCATGGCACCCACGTCCTGCTAATGCAGTCTGCTTCATTACAAGGGTAAAGTCGAGTTGAAGATACAGCCACGCACGCGCGCGCGCGCACACACACACACACACACACACAACTGAACACTAACTGTATAATTCAAAATGCACCTGCACACACAGGTTGAACTTAACTATGCACACTTTATATCACAGACAGGGCTCACACAATCAAACTTCTCCCCACACACACACACACACACACACACACTATCTCACACTTGCTCTCACACACACTCTGCAGGCAATCACATCTCAGGGGAGAAGGAGCTGGAGCCAGGGCCGAGCTTGGAGGAGGAAAATTAGTGCAGAGCTCAAAGAGCAGAGTGGTAGACGGACAGAGAGAGACTGGGGGGGGTTAGAGCAGGACAAGTTGGTGGAATAGACGGACTGCTTCAACAGGGGGAGGAGTGTGTGTTTTGAAGGGGGGAGAGAGGTGTGAGAGGAGAGACAGAAAGAGTGATACTAAAAGGACTCAGGTGCAGCCAGAAAAAAAGAGAGATTAGATGTTAAGAGCTTGAAAGGGGTGAATGAACAGAAAGAGAGAGAAGAAAACACGGGGGAGCTGGAATGACAGCGAAGAGTTGAAAGGGTGAGCGTAAGGGAGAGACAGCGAGAGGGTAATGGCTGGTGGGAGAGGTGCGAGCAGCTCCTGCCAAGATAGAGGAAGAACCAGAGAGGGAAAAGAGGGAGAGAAATTGAGCAGCGTAACCCTCAAGACCCCGATGCTTGCAGAGGAGAGCGGCGTGTGTAGGTTGGTGTGTGTGTGTGTGTGTGTGTGTGTGTGTGTGTGTGTGTGTGTGTGCATTGTGGTATGGTGCATGCTGTGCAGGCAGGTCTGAGAGTTGGTGTCAGGCTCCTCAACTTCTCTGTGGTTGAGATTTGGAGGGAGGGATTTCTGCTGCGATAATTCCCAGGGGAGCTCTTCTTTCTGGTGTAAGACAGCCTGCCTGCCTAGGCTGCGTGCTCCAACCTCTGGTCAGAGGTGGAAGGAGGAAGTGAGATGCAGCTGGATGAGCTCTGGCTCAGAGTCTGGGCAACACGTCAACAGCCAATATACATCTAGAGGTAATACACTAACATACAAGTGAAAGTGCGAAGAGACATGCATTGCCTGCAAAGTAGTTCTTTTCTTCAAGATCTTCATTTGTTCTTTACAACACTTGGGGCTCTGGATAATTTTGATGCCCATTTTCCACTATTTTCTGACAATTTGTAGGCAAATTATTATAGGCATGTGTTCAAATAGCATTGTTTTCTGACTGCTAGCGTTTTTAAAAAAATGTTCCCAATAAGGAGAGCGCATATGTGGCTGCTCAGGCATCTTTGTATGGCCACTCCAATGCTCTGAGTTGAAAATCTGGCACTGGTGTTGTCACTGCTGCTCCTTAAGCTACAGTCTATCAAGCTGTAATACATGTCAGGCTGAAATGATCACAACAAAGACAGAAAAGCCCATTTACGTGAGAAGATGGCCCAAACACTGAATGTTGCTGGTGAGGGGCATTTTTACCCTGCCACTGTTTTTCTATGCTAGATGCTAAATCCTACATAGTCAAACACGCTAATGGATTAATGGAAACCTTCAACCACAATGTGATCATTTGTATATCAGTTTCTCACCCTGTATAACACTGAATTCCAGAAGACAACATCTTCATCATCTTTGTCATCTTCTGTGTTTTATATATTGTTAAATGTAATATTGTTGTCTCCTGTCCTAACTTTCGTGGTTATAATGTCATGTGGGATGTATGTTTGTTTGTTTTTGCTTTGTTTTTGTTTTGTCTTGTGTGTTTGTTTTTATGATGTTGCAAATGGACTTACTGAGACACAACACAAATTTCAGACCTGTTCTGTCAATAAAGTATCAATAATTCAATCAATCAATCAATCAATCAATCAACAAATACTGTGAACATTCTCGATGATTTGAATTAAACATGGACTGTATTAAACAACCACAAAACTATGTCAAAACATCAGTTTACAAACTCTCAAACAACTCATGCAGTATAATCCAAGTCTCATTTATCCAGTTTATCCAGTACATGTCTAAGACCTAACATGGTAATGATTGTTGATATTTAAATATCAAAAACCTTCATTTGTTTTTCTTCTGATGAACAGTTATCGTGCAGCACATTCAACTCACACTTAAGTCCTATCATCAGACACAAAGCCAAAACTATCCAAACTAATACATGTTGCCTGGTGTTGTGCTGACCTTTTTTTTTTCAAGCATTACTTCCCCTATTCTTCCACTTCTGTGTTGCCAAGGCTGGAGTATTAGCAATGATCCGTGGCTTAGGTGCCAAGATGGCACAAGGAACCATGACCACAAATTGCTCATCTACAGTAGTGCTAGCTCAGGTGAATGCCCCTGTAGACACACTGATCCAGATTTTACAGAAAGTATAAGCACTTCAGACTGTGATTGTCTAGTTGTATGATTGTGTTAATCATTAGTTCTAAAAAGGTACCAGTTTAAATGCTTCAAATAATATGAAAACCTTTGTGTCATATCTTACTATATATGTGTTTTGTACAATGGAATATACTGAGCAATGTAACTCTAGTATAACAGTCTGAAAAGCCCAGATGTCTGACCTTGGCTCAAAGCAGGATTTGGCTTCAAAGCCCAAATAGCTGATGATGCAAGACATAACTTAGAGTAAGCTTGATCATCCCTTCAGCAGAGTTTATCTTTGCTCAGTCCCATATCCCCAGGTCAATAATGTTGACTCATCGACCACCCCTTTCTCTGTTGTCGATAAAGCACAGGGTAGCCTTTTAGCTTCTGCTTTGGTTCTGTAAATACGAAACAAAGGAAATGACCCCTAAGGACTGATCACGGGCCTGAAAAACAGAGGGCGATGCTGATGATAAAGCCCCATTCACAGCGCTGAACATTGTGTATTTTCTTGTGGCGGTTTCCTTCTAAAACTCACAAAAGTCGCGTTGGCATTTACCCAGAAAGATAAGATTTGAAGGGGATTAACAAGACGGTGATTTGTAGGTGGAGGGACAGAGACTGCTGCCAAGGTAAAGAAAGAGAAATGATTTGGGCGCTCTTGCCCTTTAAAAATCGGTCTTTTTCTCCAGTGATTCTAGCTTTGCTCTTTCCTAACATCGCTCTCCATCTTATCGATCGGCAAATCAGCTGCCTAATAGACAGGTAGTGCTCAACGCTGAGCGGGAAGGCTTGAGGTGAAAGAGTCACGTTAGCAGCCCAGAATATTGAAATGGACAATTAAAGCAGTACTTCTTGGAAGAAGCGCGGCGAAGGACAGCCTGAGAGTGACACAGGCCTCTCTGGGAGGAAGGAAGGGGAAAGATTATTGTCTCGCCGAGACTGAGGGGCTCACGAAATAATTCACCTGGAAATCAATTTCCATCACGTCTATTACAGACCATCGATGGACCGAGAAAGAAAGAGAACGAGAGAGACAGACCAAGAGAGACTCTCATTTCCCCTTTTTTTTATCCTTGTTGTATTTTTCTTCCCTCTCTCACTGCCCAAACCATTTCCACAGCAGAGTGCACTGGCCACAAAAAGACATCTGCAGTCGATCATGATAAACAGCCCGCATCTCTCCCATTTGTTTCCCTAAAAACCATGGAGCCGCATGAGTAAAAGCTACAGCTGCTGCATCTTCATGGAATGCATTAAATCATGACGCAAGGAATTAAAACTTGTGAAGGCAAACATTGGTGTAGACATCTTTGGAGTGCAGCTGCTGATTCATTCATGCCGATATCTTTAAAGACACACCAAGCTTTTGATTTAAAAATGTATCCATTTTGTACAACAAATTGCATAATGAGGCTGTAATGGAGAAGATAATCTCATCTTTATACAAACAACTGGATTTTTCCCAGAAACAATTCTTGTTAGGAGGCAAAAGCCTTGGATAGGGTATTTAGAGCCTTCATTTAACAATAAAATTCTCCTCAGAAACCCAGACTAATGAGACTCCAATGCAACTATTCAAAAATTCTAGCTTTTGGCAAAGAGGAGACAGCTAATACCAGAACTGGAAAAATGCTGTTTTATTTTTCTACAAAATAAAAGCAGGTCATAAAAGCCCTCTTTTGTAAAAGAAGTGGAGTGGTTGATTGAAGGTAGAGCGCATAAAGAGCATCAGGTTTGCTACTTGTTTAAAACCTAAAGAGCGCCTCTTATTTTAACGAGAGCACAACCCACCATCCCTCATTTTCCATCCAAACCACCAATTTCTCTAGTTTTTCCCCTGCCGAGTCCTCATTATCAACCAAAGAAAACAGAGCTGATGCGCCTGAGTGTGTGTACAGTATGTGTAGAGAGGGGAAGTGCTAGATAGGAGCAGAGGATATGAAGCAGAGGAAGGAGAGGTGATGGGTGTGACTGAAGGGAAAGGGGGGGGCTGTCAGCCTTTGTAGGTCAGCGTAAATGTTTAATGCTTTATGCTGATGAGCTGACGCTCTATCTGTCTCTCTGGTTCTCGGAAAGATGCACTCTGAGCTCCGTTGATCCCTGCCGCCGCTCATATACACACGATTCCCACACATTTGCAGGCATAAGCCACCCACTCCTGAGCCCCTGCTTATACTCTCCCCGACCTCTCGGCACGCCAATTAAGCAGGTATGTGACAAGATGGCCAAAAGTGCCAATTAGGCCAATCTACCTCTGCAACATGTCCCCTTACACTCTCCTCCCCATCGTTTTCCCAGCAGCAGCTCCCACCTTCCTCTCCCCACTGGCCCTTAATGGATTTCCATTCCACTATCTCTCTTCCAACACTCCCATTTACCCCAGTTACATCACCATGGTGAGTCCAAATAATGTAACTTTAATAGGTCCACTTTAACATTCAGTCCAAAAGCAGGGGTAGATGTTTCTGCTCTGAGCAAACATAATTATTTAGCCTGGAGTACAAATCATAATTGAAAGGGTCTGATAACAATGTTGCCTTGATACATGCACTACATTAAGAAACTGGGAGATGGATTAGTGTTACATGACAGGGTGTAAGAAACTTGATTCAGTCTCCAAGGTTTAGCAAAGAAACCCCATAATGGCCTGTTTATCTTATCAATTAGGGAACCATAATCTTTTTTGAAATGAGAAATGTGACTTGCCACAGGGCACAATCACCTCATAAATAAGGTACGTTCTAAATCCCCAAACCAATTTCTTCAATTTACCATACAATGGATTATAGCTTAATTTTAGTGATAATGGGAGTAGACACTTGAGGAAATTAAAATAGAGAACTTGAAAATTCATGAGTCATTTTCAAATGACCCCCAAGGATGGTGGAGAATCAGGTGGAAGAATTATTCAAACAGCACACAGTTGTCTCGAAGACAAATACTGTTTAGTTTTGGAAATAGAGTGAAAGCCAAAGGGCACCGTTTGCCATTTTTTCCCCAGTTTGATCAACAATCATTTCAAACACTGGTGCAGTTCTGGACACATTATTTTCAACACGTAGTCATTAAGGATTCAGTAGAAGCCTGGCCGTTAATGGCTTTTAGATGCTGCCTCCCACACCCTACTTGATGGGGCATGCTTTCCATTAAAGTGAAAGTATTTTGGATGCTTACAGTTTGATCATAAAGCCCCATATGTTGTGTTGTCATTTCCTCGGCTCTGTCGCAAACAAGCCTCCTCGCTGTTACAGCGTGGGGCGACATCGCTGCGTGAAAGCCAACGTGTCAAAATCAAAATTCATCACTGTCAATGACGGTAATTGGTGCTGAAAAAGAGAAGAAAAGCACGTCCTGTGCTACTCGGGTGATGAAAGGCATCACACAAGCCAGCACACACAGTCTGTTACTTGGGGCAGCTTCTTTTCTTGCTTAGGTTTTAAATGTAGCCATATCTTATTGTTCTGATGTCAAAGAAGATCCATTACATCCCCTATTAACACGGGACACAGTGTGCACAGAGTATTGGACCATGGTTTGGTATTTGTGGAGGTAAAGCAGCGTGGCAAGGCCTCTAGCATAGCCTAGTGTGGCAGACAAGACAAAACTGGGTCCTCCATACTGGGTGTGGCCTGGATTCAAACAATGCCCCCACTGGGTCAGCGCCTTAGGAGAGAGTCTGTCTATGGATGGATGGATGGATGGATGGGTGTATTGGGGACAGCAGAGTGGTTCCAGGGTGAGTGAGTGGCAGCAATGGGGAGCTGATGGAGTAACAGAGGTAAAGCAGATGGATATATGGGGGAAGAGTTGATACATAGATATCTGGGTTATTGCTTCATGAAAAAAAATCTTAGAATCTATTTCAGAATATGCTGCCAGACATGTGACGCCAAAATGAGGCCAAAAAATACATGTGCAACCCATATCATTGTATCATCAGCTGATGGGTATCAGCATATACTGTATATCACAGTCAGATTTTTTAACCCATTTGTGCCAGGAACTGAAATTTGGGATTTCCTTTGGTGGACATGTTCTCTGGTCTTGCTTAAGCACAAGTATCAAGAGATTTTCAAAACTGGTAAAACTGTGAGTTTTTCTTATCACACTATATCTAGTCTTTGGGCTGATGGAACTGTTTTTTATAAATATATTTCATTATGCTTCAGAAAAAAGCAGTAGTCCCATGTGTCCAAGGACTAGATATAGTTGGCTATGATAAGAAAATGGCTCTATCTCAGAAAGTACAATAAGTACAATCAAGTAATTAGTATTTATGCAGGCTGTTCTCATGCACTGTTCGCATGTTTTTCTACAGAAAGTAATGCAGCAAAATTCGTACATTGTACGTAATCATGAGCTAGTAATTTGTGTATAACACACGTAATTTGGAAGACTGTGGTCACCAAAAGATATGTGCCCAAAGTATGTCCATACCAGATTTTAAGACTTTAGACCAATGAGAAGAAATGCGTTGACATTTTTTCTTTGGGCACAAATGGGTATCTAAAAAATATCAATATTTGCCTTAACAATCCAGTATCGTACACCCAGTGATTCAGACTGAATGTCATTTCCATGCAGAAACATTTTTTACCAGATGTCAGCTGAGTGTAGCCCTGTACCCTGTAACAGTTTAAGCCCCTTTATTCAAATCCACAGCTGACACCATCACTTTTAACTCCCATTTTTCTTCAGTGTGAGTCCATGAATGCAACACCGCAGCCGCACATCAGGGGCAGGCCCGCTAATGGAGACCTCACCCCATGTCTCTCCCATGAGGCCGTCTGTCCTGAGGAGGAAATGGAGGTGACTGGGGGGGGGGGGCATTTTGCGTGGGAGGAGGGCGTGGGTGGTGTTGTGATGGGATGGGGCAAGAATTCTGGGTCAGGGACTCGGTGCTGGCCTCTTAATCTGGAGATTCATAGGGTGGGGTGCGGAAAGGCACAACACACCAGATGGGACACCCCCCCACCCACATATACCCACTTAGCAGGCCCCTGGGCACATGCAAACACACACCCTTATCCCTTCACTGCAGCCCTCTGCATATACAGTAGGTGCGACCATGGGTGAAAGAGATTATATTACCATAACCTAGATATTCTAACCCCCCATGACCCAGTGGGTTGCGATGGAGGCGCTGCCCTTGGCAACACAACCCCAGCAGCCCACCACAGCATCGATGAAGACTTTGCAGCAGCTACTCAGTCACCAGAATGACAAGAGCTGATGCAACAGCAGCTCAAATGACAAATTAAATATGAATGTGCATGAACCACTGCCCTCCTTTCATTGTTTCCCTCCTTGTTTTCTTCCTTTTAATGATTGCAGTGTATATGATGTGCTCATAATATTTCTGGTTCAGATCCATCTCACAACCTCCCCCTCTCATTTCTCATTCCTGTCACTTTTGGCTCTTGTTTTTCTTTCTAAAGAGCAGATGCACCATAAAAAAAGCACCATTAAATTAAAATACCTCTGTGACGGCACATTTTGCCTGAGCTGCAGTTTGGTTTTTTTTGTGTAAAAAGAATGTATTTGAATGATAATGTCCTCAGCCTGCTTTGAGTCTGTTATGTGATGCCCTAATGAGAGAGAGGCAGGAGGAGGGCAGAGAGAAGGCTGAGCTCAAGTTTGGACTTTCCAGACCCGTGGATGGTGGTGGAGCCACCTCCTATACTCAGTGTTGGAGCATGTGCGCCCCCTAGTGTACCTTCTTGTCCTTGCAGAAATAAGAAAACACCTGAGCATTCTAAGGTGAAACTCACTCTCAGTGAAGGAGGAATGAACTGTCTCTTTATTTTAATGGTGGTAAAGTAACTGTGATTCTCTTTTGAGCCATGTGAAGAAACACTGAGGTCAGTGTCAGCTGCACAACAGCAAATTAGATCAGGCAGAGATTCGGAGTTTTGCATAAGCAGGGCTTGAACCTGGGCTGTCAAATAGACAGAGACCATACTTCAGGAACCCCAATTCTTATTGCATATCTGCAGAAAGAGAGGTGATAGATACATGGATATTCAGGGATGAGAAACAGAAATGTTCTCTCCAAACATTTAAACAGAACAGACAAAAAAAGCTGAGACCCAGACAAGAACAAGCATAATGTGGGAAAGCTGTCCAGGCAGTCTGGCAGTGCTCCTGACCTCAACACACACACACACAGAGCAAAGCAGCAACAGTTATTTCAAAGTGCTATCTGTTTCCATTTTCCTCTTCTTCTTCATGCTGAGTCATGTTTCATTTATCAGCAACTCTCAGAAAAAAAAGCGTTTTGGATACCCAGGACAACAAAAAATAGATGGGTTATATGGTTTTAGTATGAAGAGAGAACTGGGCACTTGCAGTTTAACCTGTGCAAATTAAACTTTGAGCTGATGAATGGAATAATGAAAAGCCAACTAGAATTACAGATTTACTACTGTTGCGATCTAGAGCCATAAAAGGGGCAGAAACACTGCAAATTTCCTTAGAATATCCTAACAACAAGCTATCTGCACAACACAAGACACCCAACTCCAATTTACAGTCACTTGTCTCGTTTTTTTCTGATTACAGTACTACACATGTTACAGTAACAGGTAGGGCAGCAGTGCAATGAAGGAGCAGTACATTGACTTTGCAGTGTGCAGCAGGCAGCCATGAGATGGCAGCAGATGCAAAGAGTAGCCCCAGTCTGTTCATTCATGCCATCAGTGCCAGGAATAAGAGCTACTGTAAAACTCTCCACAAGTGGGTGGGGGGTGAGGGAGGGTGAGGTGAGGTGGGGTGGAGTGGGAGGACTCTTAATCATTCTGAAGACCTCCATCTCATTCCCTACATCAACATGACTGATGAAGTACTACATAAAAAAGTGGGAAACCTATGAAGTTCATTAACTGAGTGCAGCTGTCAATATACTGTACGTGCTGGAAACTAAATCCATGATATTTGCAGGGAATTGTCAATAGTACAATATATTTTTCCCTCATATATTTTGGGGTGATATCTACTATAGCTTTATACTATTCATCAAGATACATTCAGTCAGGGTAATTCAAATCTATATATCGAGGATCAAGACACATAAAAGATCAGGTTAATCGATATGGTATGCGTTTAGTATCCACAACATCTCTGATCATAACTTATAGTATTTAGACTTAGAGCATAAGTAGTGAGCTGTCTTTCAAAGCCACCATTTTATTGTTAACTTGAAGTAGAACCAGGCATGCACTGATACCACAGTGGAGTCTGTTATCAGTCTTATTAACCAAGTAAAACCATGGTACTTTTCAAATATTTGAGTCAAGTGAGGCAAATCTGATGCTCTTAGTCTGCAAGAGTCAGAAAAAGTAAAGTACTGGCACTTTCTGGTTGTTTTTTGGAGGTACTTTAAGGGTAAATGAGGAACTGCAATGCACCAAAACACTTCACACACATGACTAGGAAACTGAAACTGGCAGAGGACCCATTAAGTACTCCACACACTTTCCCATGTGCTTTTGAGCCACTTGGAGCGGCTACCTCTTAAGGTGTGGTGCTCCTCTGCAGTGCTGTTTACAGCGTTTATAGCAGGCCAAGGCATTAACCAGACAGAGGTAATAATACACAATGCAGGAATATCCCAGACTAATGAGCTTGGCCATGACACAAAGTTCGATGGAGCCTTGGAGATAAGAGTTTGCATGTGGGTCAGAAATCACTGTAGAGGAGAGTAGTGTAAACACAGCTGAGGTGCTGCCTGTATCTGGCTTCAGCAGGAGACGGTGAGGTGGAGCAGAGAGGATAGTGTTCAGGCCTGCAGGGGGAAAGAGTGGCTTGGATCACTGCAAGGACCCTTGGTCATGTTCCAACCAAGTCAATTAAGTTACAGCACAGTTTGTGTGTGTGTGTGTGTGTGTGTGTGTGTGTGTGTGCGTGTGTGTGTGTGCGTGTGTATGTCTGTGTCAGAGAGAAAGAAAGAGAGGGAGAGTGATTCCTTCCCAATAAGGAAGGCAGGAACATAACCCTGACAGCCAAGCAGACAGGCTCCTGGCCATTTTTGGAGCTGCCAAAAAGAATACAAGCAACTCAATAAACATGCCTCAGGGCAACAATAATATTACACAAGTCATAGCAAAGCACAGCTGTTAATCAGTAGACATACACTTGAAATACTTCTTTTCAAGAGGCACTTGAAGTCCAAATAAAATAAACTACCAGATTAACGACATTTACATTTTGAAGACTTAAATGGTTCAGTAATGCATAGCCTCACAAAAATGGTCAATGATCTGAGGCAGCCATGACGTGCTTCCAGTGAATGTTTTAACATCCACCAAACAAGTTGTTTATGTTTTCAGCTTGGTTTGTTTGTTTGTAAGCAGGATTACTGACCATACGAGTACAATAACTGTCTCAGAAAATATTACTGTCTCATGGTATACAGTATACAGTAAGTCGAAGAGGAAAGGAGATGCACAATAGAGATAGGGATTATTCATGTGGTTGTATTACTGTTTTCAATAATGTAGATAGTAACTGTATCCATTACAAAAATCATCATTTTCATACTACAGTATATAGTTTCACAATATATTGCTACAATGCTTTCATGGGAAATATATAGCATAGGCCAAGGAAGAACCCATTAAATTTTGGAGCAGATCCAAATCACAAGGCAGATACACAAATTATCTTTCACTTTCATTAACATTGCAAGATAGGGCATTTGGCATTGGTGGGTTCTGTGCTCTCTGAGTGCCCTTCAGATTTTTAATGGTTGTTTTTTTTTTGTTTGTTTGTTTTTTTGGGGTTTGTCTGATCATTACCCAATGATTTTTATTACACTGCATTCAATGCCTCTTGATCTAGAGTTTACTAGATTGTAGATTTTACTGTTTTTCTTTGGTGGAGCCTCCCAGCAAAAGGTATTTCAAAACATTATATTTATATAACAGGAGTGACATTAAAACATCTTGAAAGCTGAATTTTAGGGAACATGTTCTGAGTTAGAAAGACTTAATTTAGAGTTATTTGGACACTATTCACATCTGTAGTTTTGTGTGTTGTAACATAAGAATTGACCATATTTATTAAGTGTTTGAAGGGAGAATGATTTTTCTAGTGGTACTATCATGTTATAAGGCCCATACTGAGCAAAGCATATCAAGATCATAATTCATGTACAACAACTTCCTTACTTCCTATCAATAAGCAGTGATTAGGAGGTTGCTGAGGGAAGAGTCTAGTCTTTGTAAACTAAGGTCATGCAGAATAGTAGCCTGGAAATCCAGACCCAAATCTAGAAAGATTTAGGGTCTGGCCATGAGTAATGAAAATGGCCCAACTCGAGGGGCGGCACCAAGCATGCATTTGTAAATATCACTGCACGCAATTAGATAGCACTACGACCAATCAGAACAATACACGGGGTGACGTATACGCTTAGCTACCAGCGGAGATAACTGGTAGATTACACTCTTGCCGTATCCGGTCGGCGAAACAGCAAAAACGTCCTTCTTGCAAAGGAAAGACTCGAACGCTGTCTTCTGTTCCTCTTTTAGAGAAAAACCCAAGTCTAACTCGTTCATTGTAGCAGCCAAAGCCGTTTCAAACAACTGGTGTTCATTCGTAGCCATCTTGCAATGTTTACTGACTGATTCCGGACTTTGTCGTCGCAGCGCTGTCGTCACCTGTTTAGCTCGCCTCTAGCCCGCCTATATCAGATACACTGATGTGATTGGTGCAGCTCGGTTTCATGGGCATGGGTAATGAGCATCATTACTGATTGTCAGAGTGACTCGCTGAGCAAATTCAAATTGTGCTCTTGCGAGAACTCTGGATTTCCAGGGTAGCAGAATAGGGCATTAAGTGGTGTGTTATGGCAAATTAATAAGGATGCATGATATTGGATTTTTTGCCGATATTCAATATGCCGATATCTAACAACTCATTTAGCAATCATAGTGGAATAAACATCATATTATGCATGCATAGTCTTATTGTGACGGTCCAGCAGATAGAGACATGAAATACAATACTTTTCAAAGTATGTAATATTCATTCATTGTGCAAAATAAGAAAAAGCATGTTGGCCAGTTCTGATGGTTCATTTTCAAACCCATATTGGCCGATACTGATGACGTACAGGTATTATCAGCATGTTGGCCAATTCCAACATTGTATTTTAAAGCCAATATCAGCTGGTGCTTATGATGTGCCCATATTATCATGCATGCCTCTTAATTAAATACCAGTATGCTACAAATATATATGCTAATGAGCAACTCACTAATGGTAAATATGTGTAACTTAATATAAAGTATTTCCTATATAAGAATACTAAAAAGACAGCAGAAACACAATTTTAAAAGCTCAGAGGATACTGCAACTTCATTTTGTTTTGTGTATGTTTTGCAACTAATATATGTCAATGATTTGTATGTGTGTTGGGAGAGCAAGCCCCCATTAATATGAATTTGAAATTGTAGTCATAAAAATGAAAACTCCTTCTAGGTTTGTGAGATATGCTTTTTTGTTTGTTTCGTTTTGCTGTCACAGCTATGCAACATAATTCTGGCCTGTTAAGATTACTTGAACAGAGTATTTTTTTTTTGGTCCTGCCAGTGTCTAACTTCGTCAACAAATAAACTTATAAGAATGACAACAGCTGTATTATGTTATACATGTCAAGCGTAAAATGTTTGATGCTAAAATATGCTTTCTTACATTTGACAGTCTCATGCATGGTTTGTAGTTGTTAAAGTGCTGGGAGAAAAGATGTTGTCAGCCCTGCCTTGCTTCACAGCATTAAACATACCGTACGCTGCTCAGAGAATCTGCTGTCTATACAGAGCCCTCTTTCTTGTACACACACACACATTTGGAAATAAACACTCATCGCACTAAACATATGCTGCTGAGAGCATTTGCTCTCTATACACAGCTCACTTTCTTATACACACACACACACACACACACATGGAAATAAACACTCTTGTGCACACGTACGCCGATGGAAATAAACAGTCATACCCTCTTTCAGACATAAACACTTGACGCATACCGGCATGCAAGAACTGACACGTAAACCTCTGAGGCTCGGACACCTTGGAATGGATACAACACATGTAGAAGATAAACGTGATATTTACTGACAAGGATAAACATCAAAAAGTTGCCCAACAGTTACAGACTGTGCGTCTTCTGAAATGTATAGCATAAGCCAACCTTATGACCATGCATGAGCTTTAAGCATATTCTATTTAAGAATTACATTTAATTTGCCATCCACACTTTCCTTATCACAACATTCATATCTATTTGTTGTTTGTTGTCTGGGTTTGATTTCCAGACAACATACCTCAGGAATGCCTGGCAGCTAAATCACAAATCTTGGATGTCTTGGGTGTCTTGAAATACACCACAAAGGAAGAGTTCTCAAAAGTCTGTGCTCAATAACAAAATAACTTGGACAAGATGGATAAACCAGACTGAAAGTTCACTGATTGATCACCTATCATAAGCAAGTCTCTGCAGGTTAATTTTCACATAAACGGAAACCAAACAGCTGCCTGGAAGGTAGGTCATTTTTCTTCAATTCAAAGCATGCTGCTGTAATGTCAAGCATAAGCAATTCATGGTTAAGGGGCTGAACAATGAAAAAACACTGGTATGGTCCTTGAAAATCTGGTCTCTTTTGTGAGCATGTCAGCTCATTAGCCTCTTATCTGAGGAAGGGCTGATACAGAGGGTCAGGATGGCCCTGACTACAGGGAGGTTTTTTTTTTGTTTTTTTTTTGGACTGATAAATGAGGATGTCTCCGATCCAAGGCTGGGCTCCTGGAGGGGAGCCGGGGCCTCGCTCTGACCTCAAGGAAAGAGACAGAGAGGAAGTTAAACAGGAGAAGGAGTGAAAGGGACATGACAAGGGGGGGGTTGCAAGTGATAAATAGTCAACGATAACGTGGGTCTGCTGCTTGTCTGGCCCAAAATGGAGCTTCTCAGCTTTACCTTAAATTTGGCCAAGAGCGAGAAAACCTTCAGGGTTCAGTTGAAAGAAGGCAAGAAGAAGAAAGTGCTCTCCCTACATGTCAGTTCCTTTGACTGTCAGCTGTCAGTCAGGAAGCAGGCCTCTGCAAACAGTCCAGCGGGCAATAGTAGGATAAGATGCGCAGAGATGAAGAATTAATGTGTAGTGGCCACTTATCCACCACAAAGCTGGATAATATTGACCTTGAGCTTATCATTTAATATAAATGACACCTACCCTCTTGGGAACAGAGAGCTGAAGAGCCAGAAGCTACAGGCCTCAACCCTCCCATCCTGATTACTGCTCAGACTGACCTCCCAAACCAGACAGCAGATAATTGCATCCTCTCACATTTGAAAGTCACATTAAAGGGCTGATAATGGAGTTCTGGCTCAGAAAAAAAGAGATCACTGGAGCGGACAAATGGAACAACGGATCTGTCTTTGGCCAGGGAAGGAAATTGGTATCTGCTCGATTCATAGCTAAGCGCGCATTGTTAATGGTGCGTTGCTTTTTGAAAAGGGCCAAACTACCTGGTCCTTGTTGAATGGGGGGTGCTCGAGGAAAATGCCGGTGTGCATATAATGGGTCCGCCAGTGATGAGACTCATGTAGCTGATAGCAGACTGTGCTATTCATGTGCTGTCACACACTGCCACAGAGCACTGCGGAAAATGTTCTGTCTAACAATGCAGATGTGACAAAGATCTAGAAACTAGTCGACAAAAAAGGAAAAATATCTTGCCCCACTTACTCCTTACCCTCATCCCTTTTTTACTGTCAAATTAAAATGAAGAACAACATATGATTCAAAGGGAAAAGGAGTGCATGAGAGATCATAAAAGGTTCACAGCGCAAAGACAGAAGCAAAATAGAGGAACAATGTTGTATATCAAAACTAGGCACTGACACAAGAACTAGAGTGCAGCTTGGGCCATATATTTTTGTTCAAACCCTACCCAGATCTGAGAGAAACAGATAGGTTCAACCCATTTATTTTTTCACACTATGTTTTCACTAAAAAGAACTTAAAGCACCACGTCAAGTAAGCTGAACCCAACGTGGTAAATATTTGTCGGAACCCAGCCTGTAGAGACCTGAGGGGACCCGATAAGTTCGGGTTAGGTATGCACACACTGGCTCAAGCTGGTTCATTTGAATTGTGACTACAAAGGGCACCAACCACAGGCCTGTGTGGCAGTAGGTTACTTATCAAATTAACATGATCCAAAATGCCGCACACCATCCAGTACCATAAACAGACTGTCTTGTACTGTGATGTTACAGAGCAAGACAATAATTGGATTGAAGCAGCATCAATACTAAAAGTGAGGAGGGCAGAATAGGATTCGTATGGCAAAAAAATTCACAGAAAAAAAAATTTCACCCTTGTTATTACCCTGTAGTCTGAACCCCACTTGGTGTGAAGGCTTTTCTAGACTGTGTTGATTTCTCCTCCAGCAGGTGCTTGTTTGCTAGTGGAGGATGGTTAGCCTGTATAGCAGTTAATGAGTTCCCAAAGGAAACTGACGCTGAGCAGGGCACAGCCTGCTGCAAGCACCAGAGCCTTCATCACCCCACCATGCATGACCTTTGACCTCACCCCTACCCTTATCCTCACCAATAATCTTGTTAAAGTCTAAAAGCCTTACTTGAAGTTTAATACCAGACACTGTCATGCACAGGTGTGTGTATTTTGAGAACACACAAACACGCATTTGTTCAGGACAAATGATTCATAGGTGATTCATAGGGTTTTGGCATTTTTGATTTCCCAGCTCTGAAGTTGTGCAACGCAACAGGCTGCGGGGATATGGTGGGTTAACTGGTACTATTAAACAAATAAACAAATAATTTTCATCATATAAAATGCAACAGCCCACTTAAGGTCTGCAACATGAACATTATATCACAATTTTGCGGTTGCCAGAAGCACAGTGATATACTATGCAATTACAGACCTGTCTTTTTTAACCACAGGCACTTATAGCTCCTCAGTACTTTTCTATTAACAGTGGATCTAATGAACTACGTGCACTCTGAAAATGTACTAAACCACATAGAATTTTGACCAAACTCTGGTGGGGACCAAAATAGTGCAAAAAGGAGAGAAAATATAGAACTTAGTGTACACTCCTCATGCTTTTACTACTGTAGGTGTAAGTAGGGATTGACTTATAACATGTTAGCAATAAGAGCTTAAAGGCAATGGGCCTCTTGCACAGCAGACATTTTAACTTGTCATAGTAGGGAAGGAACAGCTGTTAGTAATAACATTAACAATGGCTCTGTTCAATTCAAGTGTCCAAGTAGGCCATGACAATGAGCCTGCATGCAAAACACCAAGACCTTAAAACTCACGCAGCTAAGTGGAACTCAGCCATCATTAAGCTTTATTATTAACACCTGTGCTTTTCCTACTGTGACAATATTAGCCAATTAACAGTTATTACATAATTTTATGTGAAATGTACTCCCAATGACTGATCCAACCAAATTTAAAAATGTGAAACATTATTTTCCATGATTTATTTATTTCACATGATAATAAAAGCAAAAATAATAATTAACTGACAATAAACAATAAAAACTAGAAGAAAACACCTGTGCTGACATAATTATTCCTCTCTCTGCAGGCAGCTTGACACAAATGCAGCATTGCTGTGATAAAATTACTGTAGCAGCACTAATTACACCACAGCAAATTGCATACTTACAGCATGCATGGCATGAGACAACTCTGTCAGCAATTACAAGTATCAAGTACATAAAAGAGGAAGCAATTTTAGAGATATTTTTTCATGCATGCAACAGGTGAACACTATCACAGCCCTCTATTCCCAGAGAGGATGTATCCTCATACAACTCACATAATATAAATCCTCCCCATACCGTATTAAATCAGATACACACACACATACACACACAGACACCAACTCAGACACTTTTTGTTCAGACACAGACCTCCTGGGGGTGTACTTCAGTGCCGTGTGTGTGTGTGTGTGTCACTGATCTTCAAGCTCCTTGTATTGACTGTCATTTTAATTAGGCCTACATAATGAGAAAGAGCTTCAAGATATGATTTGGGTCTTTCAAGATAAACTGTTTGACCAACAGGATACAGATTCCCGTGAGGATCAACCACTTGTTAGCAAGGTAACGAAGCACTGGAAGACAATTTGGTGCTCTTACCTGCAATTATATATTTGTGAGCTTCAGTAGGCAAAGAGGGAAAGAAAAGGGAAAGGGAAAAGACAATTAGTGAAAGTTAGACCTCTAAAAAAGCAAACAAGACATGAAAGAATCAGAATGTGTTCAACTTTGGAAAAAGTGGAGGCCTGAAGCAGAAAAAGATGCAAAGATCTGGGATGGATGAGTGACAGGAAGTGGATGGAGGAGGACGATGAGGAGGTGAGGTGACCACAGACTATGAATAGTCTTTTTCACAAGTAGCAATCACCATCTCTGGCAAAAGATATGCATGTCAAAAAGTTTCAATATATATATAATCACTTCCATCTAGAATTCTGAATATCGCTGAGGTAAAGAAATGCAAAACAGGATGGAAAAAAATGCTGAAAGTTGCACATAACTTTGAATTCAATGGCTCAAAGCCCAGCACCAACAACAATTGTAAGGGATGGTATACCTGACCAAACCCACCCACCTCAAACACAACAAACACCTCTTCGATCTCACACAACCAGAAGCTCACACAGGCCAGTCAATCTGCTGTTTGCCCAGCTGATGCAGATTGAGGGCAAGCAGTGTTGACAAGGCATATGAGAGGCTCATCCATAAAAGATGGGCTGGGCTGGGCAGGAACTGGGAGCCATTTACTGTGGAATAACACAGATACCAAAGAGTCCCCTCCATCGATTATTAACTAGGCGCACATGGGGACATTCTGTCCGTGTCCTGCACGGCCAGTAACATTGATCATTCTGCACAGAGATGCAAATTAACATCAAATAAAACTGTATAATATCATATGAATGCTGCCAAATTGCAACTGCTCTAGGATTTAGACATGTGTGCCAACACAAAGAATAGATGCACAAGGATGATCTCCATGCAGTTGTTAGCCATTACAGTTTTTGAAGCCACTGCACTTGGTATAACCAGTCAACGCATGTTTTTTTCATTTAGAAATGTGCCACTTATCTGATGTTATGCAGTAACAAAGTTATCAGGCCTGAAACACATCAGACAGCAGGAAATTATTACTGAACCCACACAGACCGGTGAGTACTTCCTATGTGCTTCAGCCTTCCCTCCATCCAGAGCAAGGGCCAGAGCAAGTAGGTACTCTACCTTGCGCCAACATTTTTACTTCCACGGATATTCTGTATCATAGCAACCAGACAAAACAGTTATATGCCTCCGTGAACCAGTCAACGTCCACAGTTACAGTTTACATCCATGTTTGTCCAGACTCATATGTAGCCATGGCAGTTGGCATGGATGTTGCTGCATGAAGCTACAAATTTTAATACATGGATACTTCACACACATCTTCCCCCCAGCAGCACAGAAGATCTATGCAGTCGGCACAGTTTCAAGGTGGGCACCCAAGATTAGTGTCAACAATTCATTCAGTCTCATCAGTCTCAGCTTCTGTTCCTCAGTTATGACTTTGAATAATGGCCAGAAAAATGTTTTTGCAGAACACTATGATGTCAGAGTGATGCTGACCTTTGATCTTATGGATAAAAAATGAAAACAATGAATCCTATCAATCCTATCTATCCTATCAATCCTTATCCTACTCAATTTTTTGTAAAATTTTGCTAAAAATTATTTTTGAGAAAACCATGTTTTGAGAGGTCACTGTGAGTCCAAGTGGACATTTGTACCAAATTTTAAGAAACTTCCTCAAATCCTTTGTGAAATATCAAGCTCATGAGAAGGAGAAAAACATGATTTCAGAATGACCTCAGCTTTTGACCTTTGACCACCAATTTCTAAGTGGGTCATTGTTGAGTTCAGGTGGACGTTTGTGCCAAATTTGATGAAATTCCCAAAAGTATTCTAGAGATATTGAGTTTACGAGAGTGACAAGGTTGCAGTGACCTTTCCCTTTGACCCGAGACCACTAAAATGTAATCAGTTCATTCTTGAGTCCAACCAAACGTTTGTGCCAAATTTGATAAAATTCCCTCAAGGCATTTTTGAGATGTCATGTTCATGAGAATGGGACAGATGGACAGACACTCCAAAACCATAATGCCTCTGGCTGCGCCCCTTAGCCCTTTACAACATTGCCTTTCTATACTCTGCCTGAACAGTGAACAAGTATTAATTTGTTTTAAAACTATCATCTTTGTTATTCAAAAAGCAGCAATTCACCTAATAATAGCCTAATTTACAAAGCCCTAAAATCAGGGTAAATTGGGCAATTTGCTAAAACCACTAAAGATGGCAGTAATGGCACATAACAAGCTGTTGAGCCACCCTAAACCATCACAGGGGAAATTCATTTATCTTGACAGCCCTATGAGCTGGCAGTTATGCTTATTTTTTAAAACATCAAAAATAACCCTCCATTGTGCTTTAAGTCTTGTATCACAGTTGGGAGTTTCAGCTGGTCAAAAACGGCCACCATCTGGGCATGAGCCTGTTTTGTTCAAACTTATTCAACCACCACCCAATAGCAGTCAACTACGAAAAAATCCAGTAGTCGTTCTGCACAATAACCTTGGACCCTGACAAAACAGGTGTTTTGATGGGTTTTGTCCCGGGGCGGGTATTAGCCGAGTGTCAGCTCTCCTCCTCTGTTCCACCCTCTTGCATTTCTCTAGACCTGCTTTCTCTGCCTTCGTCTTGATCCTCATTATTCCACACTGGGGTCTTTGGAGGAGCAAATGGTCTATTATCCAAAGATGGAGCTTAAGACAACTTAAAGCTCTGGAGGAGTGGCTATTTATTTGGGTTGAAAGACAGAGAGAGTAGGAGGGAGTGTGTGTCTGGCCTGGCGTTCCCATATCACTTAGGCTAATGTGATTAAGGCTGAGCAAGAGGGGGAGTTCATTTAGCTTAAACTGCGTTGGTTCTAAGTGATTCATGTCAGGGAGAGTGGGGGGGTCACAGGACTTCCTGAAACACACATACATGTATGCAAGATCAAATAAGAATGGGGGTGCAAGCTCGTTTTTAGTGCCTGGTACCATAATTAGTACAAGTGAATGTGCGCACACTAATGCTCATTGGTACCACCCAGGGTCAGAAATGAACAGAATATCTTTCAGTAAATTTCACCTAACTCTCTTTTTTCATTTAACTGTCAAACTTTTACATTTTAATGCAGCTCCAAACCCCTGTGAGCCATCTTGGGGAATTCAGGAAAGCTTATGACTGAGTTATTCTTTCTAGGTTTTTTTCTGTGAGAAATGGTATTTTATCAGAAATGTGTAGCAAGCAGATGGAAATACCCATGACTTTTACTGAAACTATTTCAACTTTTAAAAAAATGTGTTATGATTTCAACTGGAGGACATTTGTTGACATTAAGCATTAGATGGAGACATAAGCAATGTTTCCCTCATCCACCATCCAATCAGAATTAGAGTTTTCCTTCCTTCATTGTGCTTTCTGTGCAAATGGCAGCATAAATTTAGAAGGTTATTTGTTTTTGTTGGATGTCAGTTTCTGGTTTAGGACAGGACAACAAAAAACTGTGTCGTGCAGAATTTCATTGGTTGCCAGGAAACATGACTCTGTACCTATCATCCATGGTGTTGTTCAACATGTGTTCTTTTGTGACTGTCAAAGCAACAGACCGTAATTGTGGGCTGTCTAGTCTTAAGCACATTCAATTATTTCAAGGCCAAACTAAAAAGGAAAGGAACATAATCAAGGGGCATGATGGGGTGATGAAAATATGGATCTAGCTGGGCAGCAGGGTGCAGCGGCAGAGACAAGAGGTGGACAGCAGTGAGTGTGTGTGTGTGTGTGTGTGTGTGTGTGTGTGTGTGTGTGTGTGTGTGTGTGTGTGTGTGTGTGTGTGTGTGTGTGTGTGTCTCCATATGTGTGAGCAGGGCCTCAAACCTGGCAGATGGACCCACTGGACTCTGAATGGCTTTCTGCATGTTGCCACCCACACACAAATAATATGGGCAGACACAGCATGTCAATGGACTTCAAACTAAGCTCCCAAACGTCAAAAGCTTGATCTCTGTATCAAAAGTAGGGATGCAGTGATTATGAAGTTCTGGGCCAATATAGATACCGATGTTTAAAATAACAGCTTTCTTGAAAGCCAATACCAATGTTTTGTTGTTGTTTTATTATATTTTGGTCATTTATTCCCCCCTCTATGCCAGGCAAAGAAAGAACTCTCCATTATAAAAAAAATAACTGAATTGTTTTCAAGTCTGTCAGCCCTTCACTACACTATCTTTAATGAGCACAGGTTTAACCAAAGTTATGAAAAATGTATAAATGTAAAATAACCTTTTACATAAATAACATCTTTACTAAACTGCTTCAAGCCTTTTTACCTCGTATATCATTATTCCCTTTCTAATATCTATTTCAAATTGCTGTATTTATTCAAGTTTCTTGCCAGAATCTAAATCCTACAAGATTATATTTGAACACATCATGAGACCTTCACTTAATGCTACTTCAAGCAGCTTGAAGACATCATAATGTAGCTCAGTGCAACCTCCATGAGCTGTTGGTTGCGACCACTGGCTGCTAACAGCTAACATTAACTAGCTCTCCTCTAGTCAGTTTCAACAAGGACTTGTTGTTCATAATGTAGCCTTATCAGGGAAACAATAGGGTGCATTCCCTGACGTGTTAATAGTGAGTTTACTGCGTCCTTTTGTCCTGATGACGTCCTGGTAAAGATCTTTGTTTGTCCAAAGCACATTTTTATTGTCCTCTGGACCTCGTTAGTCTTGATCCCTACTTTTTAGACTATGCAAAATATATGTGAAACAACAAATAAAAATTGGTGGCATCGGTGGAAGTCATCTTATTTGCTGATAGGCTACTGGCAGTCTACAAGGAGAATATCGCAAAATATCTATGTCTGGGCAATAAATCGGTCATCCCTAAAAGATCTCTGGAGTGGGCTTTCCATAAAAGTGGCTGAATACATGTAGAGGCAAAAAGACAAAGATCTGGTCTGAAGCAAAACAAAGCAGGTCTTAAATGTGTCACACACTGTGCATGCAGCTTTTTTTCTCTTAATGCTGTGAACTGTAAAGATGGACATGTGAAAAGTCTTATCAAAATTTGTGTGTGTTTGTAACAGGGGAAGGGGGCGGCGGGGAGTGGGTGGGGGGGGGGGGGGGGATTTTGTCTGTTGACTGCAAAAAGAAACACCCCCTCATCTATGGATACTGCCCCCCCTAAAGGAAGGACTTCACTGTCAGGAAGAGAAATGCACCATCCTCCCTCCCCCTCTCTAGCTCTATTGTACACATTTAAATATGTCCCTCTGTTTTCACATTGATCAGGCTTTTAAGGAGAAACCTTGCATTTGCAGAACAGTGGTAAGTTAGCCTGTGACTGCTGTAATCAACCTGTTCTACCTGTTTAATATCTCAATAATAGTTGTGGTTAAGGTTGCTGTCTAAAACACATAAAAATCACAATTTAACAAACTCTTTTTACCACTTTTCCAAAGGCTCTCTTCCAGTTGTAAACTACTTGTGGACATCATCAGGACAAACAAAAGCAGCCATTTCAGATCCCTGATTCAAAAAGGATGTATGGGAGCTTCAGACAACATATGTGAGTCTGGACTGGAGAGCCTTAGGGTCATCCACAAACAGGGCCAAGAACGGAGGAAGGGGGAAGATTTCTAAGGGACTTGGACCAACTAATGCATTTTCTCACACGCAGGACACTGTGGGTTGTAAAAAGTCCTATCAGTTTCCAGCTGTGAGGTGTATACAACCCTTTCACCATCCCCTCCTATTCTCCACCACTTGAATAAATAGAGGCTGAGAAATGGGACAGAGGTGAGACGAGAAAAAGGAGAGAGGGATCCCTGTGGTACTTGTTTACCTCATGCAACACATCCTTCATGTTGCCCCAGTTTACGTGGCCTTGGCGAACTTTGCCAAACAACTGCTCATCAGAAGAAAAAGCAAAGCTTGCATTTGTTTATCTTCATTGTGGTGGATTTGCCTGAGCTGACAGAGAAATTGACGGAAAAGGCTTGAGTTGCTGAGGCCACGCAGAGTGAGATCCACCCTCTTTGCCTGTCCTCACGCTGGAACTATTTGGTGTTTTTAATAATCTATTTTCCGGATATAGTGTTAGAGGTGAGTTGGATCAGGGTGTCAAGCGTGTAAGAGTGTTTTCCTGTGATTAGTAGTGTTTCACTGTGGCTAGCTTAATCTCAGAGCACAGAGGGCCACTTACATTTTGTAATGAGTCATTTGAATATGCAGCGCAGTGGCACCATGATTATATAAAAGAGAAGATAGAAATGCAAAGAAGTTTCCTTTCGCTCAAGCAGAATCTTTTCACAATAGCGTAATTTCACGCAACGCAAATCGGCAGCTCCTCTGTGGGCCCCGGCCTGCCTTGATTAATTTAGTGTGAGGGAAGAGATTAAACACCCCACAGCAGACATCAAGATAGACAGCAAAGACAGACTGAAAAAGCCACTGCTGTAATGAAAATAAATTGTCACTGCTATATGAGGTGGTTTTTTTTGCCAGTTTTGTTCAGCCACATCTTCATTGTCTTACTTAAGTGCCCATATCAGATACTATAAAATGAGCTTTATGTTCAGTCTAGTATCACAAATGCTTACCTAAAAGCACAGATTATGTGATTTAGAGAGAATCGTGACAGAAATTACATTACTAGATGGATAAAAACGTTTGGCTCTCCAAACGCCTCAAAGGCTTGTCTCTTTGTCAGTGTTATCCTTATTTTGACATGTGAACCATGGACCGTTCCTCCCACTCCTAGTCTGGCAGTCCGCAACAGTATGCAGCTCTGCCCATGTTAAAAAATCCAAGGTGGGAGCTGCCGTGGTATAAAGGAGCTCCAAGTCTGCAACTGATGACATTATGAGGAGGCGTGAGGCTGATGGCCCCCCACGTTCCTGACATTCCAGCTGTGGCAAGAGTTGACAGTTTCCCCTAAACCTCTGCACTGTACAACCTCAAGGTGTGTGAAGGCTCAGGCCATGTCCGCACAAAGCTAAAGCTAGATATGAAATCTGAAAGCATGAATTCAGAAAATCAGTCCTGTGCTGTTGGCCTTGGTCCGCAGGTAGCCTTAATGAGCCACCATCAAATCACTATTTTATACCCATTCATTTGTCTGCCACAAGAACCGGAAGAATATGTAAATGAGAACAACTGAACTGTGAGTTTGACTTAAAACACAGTATGAGACTGCTAGTTTGGACAGTTTTTTTTAATAACCAGTGCAGTGCCTGTTCAAAACATGCCTGTTCGGAAAGGGCTGATTACACGGCCCTGTCTGCAGTTTTCTAGAGATCCGCTCATAACACCAACCTCACACTTCACACTGCACTGCTGAGCAATACACCTGCCACTGCCATGACATTGTTACGTCACACACCCAATTTGTGGCTACATGCGTTAAGAAGAAACACAGGGGAAACACAATGTGGTTAATAAACACACCAGGGAAGATTTATTGAAAGGCAAGGTAGGCATTTTCCAGGAAGCCAAAACTAAAATGGCCCCAAACAGCTACAGATTTATTATGATGTTTAGATATGAAAAATAATTACTTACACTACTATTCTAACTCCTTGTACCCCAGAATAACTGACAAAAGGCCCCCAAAGCAGTTAAAGACTATGCAACTCTACGGTTTATTACTTCTTTACTGTGTACCTCTACATCTACTTTAGAGGAAAACAGTTTACTGCTACATTAACCTGAGAGAGACAAGTTATTGGTTACACTGCAGATTCAGACTTTATTTATAAAACACAACAAATAAAATAAAATAAATTAAAATATGCTGAAATTTTACTCATTAAATATCCAGTATTATTTGACTTGACTTTCACTGTGTAGTAACAATAGTTTACTGCAGAAAAACAAAGTTTTGAGTACTTCCTCTACCACTGCCAATGCCAACAATCCATTGCTGTAGATGAAATGCTCAACTCAGTCAAAGCCATTGATTCCATGGAAGTGGAGAAGAGTTTGGTTAGTGTATCTAGCAACATTCCAAGTGATACATTTTTTTTTTTTTAACATTTAACTACCTATCTCCTTTTTTGTGTGAATATCTTGCACATAAATCTGCACAAAGTGTGAAAATACTTTTAGTGTGGGCAATGCCTCAGATGCCACTAAGGCTCTGATTGGAAGAAACAATCCATAAAAAAATACACTGACTACACAAGCAAAAGTGAAACCTAGCTGTTAAGAGGACACTAGATCACTCCAGAAAGTGCCATCTCATATTAAGCTTGTCAAGCGTTGTCTGTGGCAGCTAAGAAATAAAGGCTTTCTCCCAGACGCATTCATCAAATGGATCAGGATCATGAGTCCATTGCTAAATGCAGGCTTGGCATGGCCGAGCTTTCAGATGGGCCTTGCTGCGTAATTCAACCAAGCAGTTAATGTCGGTCTGGTCAAAGTCAAAAAGGCACAGGGAAATGAAAAGTACCAGAGCCATCCATAAAGCAGTGAGTCCAGTCATTCTTCCCGGTGCCACTGATGACATCACTGAATCCTCTGCTCGACCCCCCTTTTATTTTATGGTTTTCCCATCTTTTATCACCTCCTGCCTTTAGATAATTTCCACCCCTATCAGAAACACAGCCTTACCCCCTTTTAACGAAATAGACTGATCCATTAATGGCTCCTAAAGCTTTCACTATTAGAGGAAATGGCTTTTAATTTAGCCAATTAACAAGCTTGTAAATTCATCAGCGGAGTGAGAGATTCACAGAATTAGAGAGCGAGCATGTGAGTGAGGAAAATGAGAGGAAGACAGGGACCATCAGCTATCCCATGATCCGCTAATTATCACACATAAACAGAGGACCAGAACGTTCTGTTTGAATCAGGCACAAACTTTGATCCAACCATGAGAGATGAAAAATCGAAATTGATGATGAATGTAGGCTGAAGTTATTAGCCGGCAGGCAGAGGACGTGCAGAGGACGGTAATTGAGAAGTGTAACGTCCTTGGTACAGGCACTCGGCAGATGAGGGATATCAGGATTTGATTCATGTCCGCCCACGAGCAGAGAGGACTGCGAGATCAGTGTGCTGGTTAATGAAGGAGCAGTCTGGTGTATTTAAAAGGCAAATGTCTATTAACGGTCCAGTTTCTTTATACTGAAACAAATTGGGCAGGAAAGGCAGTCACACCCCAGAAGTATATAAGCGGGTCATTTTTCATGCATGTGATTGCACGTGCTGCATGTACATGTACAGTATGTTCGGGGTTATGGACATGCTCTATCATGCCTTCCTTTCCCACCAGCCCAAGACCACTTGTTACTCCCAAAAATGGTAGCAGAAGTGGCAAAATGGCTTATTTCCATATGACACTGCACATCAGTGTCCAGATGGAGGGCAGGCAACTGGAGGCGAAGATGAAGATTTGCGCTGTCTACAACTATTCCAAACAATCAAATTGGCAAAAAACAAAGATTGAGTGCCGTAAATAGTAGAGTGTAAACAGGAGAAGTAAAAAGAAACAGCTGCAGGTTTGGATCAAAAACCTCTATCTTCAGTCTATACAAGCAGAGTTACATAATTTCAGATGTAAAGTTAAATTGTTGTGTTGAACATGTATTGAGTTTGATGCAGTTACAATGTGCTGTGACAACTTCTCTGTGTTTTTAGCCACGACCCAGATTTTTAACAGCATGTCACAAAACCTTTGGGAACAGTAGACTTAGTAGGTTGAAAATAGTAGCTTAAGTTAACTAACTAACAATTACCTGGTAACATTAGCCTGCTAGTGGTGCATCCATGTACAGAGTTGAAATATAAAAGATACTCAAGCACACTGAATCACCCATCCAAAACAAGACAGCAGTCATTTCAGTTGTGGACCTAACCACACCCAAAGAAGTCATAGTCCACTAGACTCTTGTATGCTTTCATCAACTCGCCATTTAATGTTTGCGACGTTAAAAGGTTTGGATGTCGAGCTAATCTCCTGTGACAAATCACAAATATCCAATTCATTCAACTCTAGAAAAAATAATTTAATTCAAGTCATGATTCATCCAGCCAAAACCTACTATGATCCCCAACAATCAGCTGTTTCCTCAGTAACTGAGTGTTAAGGTTGTATGCAAAGCTTAAGAGTTCCTGCTCTTTCCATCCTGTAGGTGGTCTGAATATTTGCATTTTCCAGGATAACTTCTGACACATTCACATAGTAGCACTATTTGTGTGTAAATTAATAGACATGGGATGCATTCCAGATCTTGACCGAAATAAATATTCAATACAAACGTAGTCAAGCAAAACACATTTTCACTGAACGCAACATCAAATATTTTGTTCCTCGTCAGTTAAAAAAGAAACAAACATTCAAATGCTTACAATCTGCTTGGACCCAAGCCTCTCCTGGAGCTGCTGGCTGTCATTTTGCAGTGCATTGTTGTCCTTCCTCTGTCTCCTGTTTCACTGCAGTGCACATATTCTCAGAAACAGACACATTTTGGAGTTCCTTTTACAGGTACTAAATTTCTCCTTGAAGAACCTCACGTTCTTCTCTTGAAAATTCATAGTCTTCTTTGACTGTGGTAAAGCTGTCCTTTCTGTCTTTGAGGGCCTGAAGTTCTTGCTTCAGAGTTTGACAGTGAAGGTTCATTTTTTCATTTGATGCATTTGTTTCTTTGTACATTGCATCAAGAGTTTTGTGATTCTGACTGAGCACCCTTACTTCTCTTTGAAGGGAGACAAAATCCTCTAAATGTATTACTGTATTTCTTTTTAAATTACTGGAGTTCTGGGTCAAAACTTCCACTTATCCTGTCAAATATGTCCACATCTACTAAATGCAGCGGCAGAAAAACTTTGATGCAGACATTTAGTCATGAGACCAGAGAGAAAGGCGTTTTTAAAATTCTCTCTGTGTTCAGCTCTCAGTACTTTTGTAGCTCCTGACTGAATCTCTGTGGTTTGGAGTTTAGTTTCTCTTCTCTGGCATGTTTATACTTTAAACATCTGCTTTATTTTACTGTTCCATGTTCGCTATCAGCCATATTAGAAGTTGTGTGAAATTACTGCTTGAAAACTCAACATTTCCTTATTTTGCTGCTTCACAATAAAAGCTTTTACATAACAAAATAATAGGGGACTTTTATTATAAAGAATTTAAAAGAAATTAAATATGTTTAACACTGAATTAGCAGAACTTTGTTGACAGCTTTTCTTCAATAAAGACGGGTCTAATAATACCGTAGGGAAGAAAATGAAAGCAGAAACGGCCACAGTGAGATATTAGATGAAGGGCTGTAGACAACAGGCTCCTACTGCACCTCTACAAACAGCTCACCATCAACAGGTAAAAGAATCAGTCTGGAAGGATAAGCAGTGAGCAGCTGTCTGTGGCCACCACATGCATAACCATGCATGCATTTCCTTTTTGGGGGTTTTTGGGGGTTGTCTTGCTTTTGCCTCTTCACTGCACCTGTTGCAACTTTCATTTGCTCCAAAGCAGGTGAAACTGATTCACAATCACATGAGCTTTCTAAATGGACAGACTGATATCCCTGAAGTTTAACTGACTTGGTGTTATACTGTGACCATTAAGTGTTGCCTTAATTTTTTTGAGCAGCGTATTTCTTTGCTGCATGCATATATACCCTGACAGTATTTGTAAATGTTACACAGTAGAACTTTTGGTGTAAAGTTGTAGCTTCAACAGTGTGCTTTCATCAAAATACTCTATCTTTAAACTTTGTGTGTGTCTCTATGTGGTAATGTTTATGATGAATTATCTACTTCTGGATGGCATACAGCAACATATTCTCACAGAATGGTTCGTTTGATATCCTACAAAAAATGCATGGGCAACAGTTCATATAATATCCTACGAATGACATTACGTCCTTAATGTACAGTTATGTAATTAACGTAAAGTAATGGAGGTTAGGTTTAAGCAACAAAAGTCACTGTGGTTAGGTTTAGGAAAATAAACATGATTAGGTGTCTTTAGGTTAAGGTGTCTTTCGGTTAGGTTAAGGCAAGTAAAGTAACTGAGGTTAGGTTTAGGAAAAGAAACATGGTTAGCATGTACCTTAAAATGACTCAAAGTTCATTTGAAGTTCACACAGATACGAACATGTCACTCAAGGGGAAAGTCCTGGGCAAGTCGGTTATTTTGTGACCCATCCACCACCCCAACCTGACTCCTCACAAGTGTTCGGGACTGCTTCCTTGTTTACTGCTGACAGCACATTGGTCACATGATCACAGCCTCTCAAAATATGTGGGATATGTACGAATTTGGGTGCACTGCTTTTTGCAGGAAAACATACGAAAAAATTTGTAGGAACAAGTCTATTACATGCAAACATGCAAACATAATTAAAAACACACACATGCACTCGCACACAAGCATTAACATATGTAGAGAGGAGATATCAGCTCTGCAGTCCAGTTTAGAGACACAGAAGACAGAAGTTCAAGAAGGAATGCTACTGAAAAGGTGTTTTTTTAAGACTTACTGTTACCTCTGCAATTTCCACACAGCTGGAAAACTACATGTTGTAAAAATAACACTATCACTGAAAGGCAAAGAGAGGCACCCCTGACTAGAATAAACTACCCAATCACATCCTAAGAATGGGAAACATGGTTTATCACTGTTTTTTTTAGTCCAGTGGAGTGATTGAGGGAGAGTTTATCCTCATCAGGGATGCCTTTCTGTGCCTTCTGAATAACTGTGTTGTCCATGCATTGTCTGAACAAGATTTAGGATTCAGGATCATAGACCTCCGGCTCTGTTTATTCATGGTAGGTCTCTCAAAACACCATGCTGTGTACACACCTTACAAGTTACTCAGTTGTTGTTTTTTTTCACAAGCCATAATCAAATCAGCATCTGTAAGATTTATATGTCGTTTTGAAGTCAACAACCCTAAACAATAACTTGTATTCTCCATGGTAGCTGTTGAAGTTACAGGAAAAAAGAAACACTGCAAAATCAGTTACTCGGTCGTGATGTAGCGGTCATCCAGAATCAATGCAAAATCTTTGTCAAAATGTAATAGTAGGCATTTCAAAGTCACTGTTTAACATATGGTCTGCCACGCAACAACTCCATATAATTGAAATTTGACAAAGCCACTCCAAAAGACAATTACAGCAATTTAGCAATGCATGTGGACATGAAAAAATTCCTTCTTCCTTCTTACAAAGAAACTTGTGTGTTTCACTCAATAAGATAATGGCGTGTCATAAAAAGATCATATTCTGGGGAAGCAATGATATTTTAACTATGCATTTAATTCATTTAGCATCCTATCCATTTAGCATCCTAAGCTAAGGGGCAGTAGCTGCGCAACTCATGTTCTCACTGAAGAGTTTTTACTAAACGTTGCTGACTGACTTTGTGTCAGTCAGCAACGTTAACAATCAAGTAATCATTTAGGTCATTTTTTCATACATAAATGCAACACTGCAAACATTCTCCTGTTTTATGAGTTGGAGTTTCAGACTGTTAGTAGGTAAGAGGGGCCTTTTTCTGATGTTCATTTTTTGGACCAAACAGTTATCAGATTAACAGAAAAAATAATGCACTGATGGAAATATACAATACAGAACTAGATTTGGAGAGTTCTGGTGATTTTAGACTCTCACAATTTGATTTTTCTCAAGTGTAAAAATCCATCAATAATTTGAATTTCTTTCAGGGACACACAAACACTGCATGTTTAAAGACTTGATCGGTATGCTCAGGAGTCACTGTTTTAATGTACTGACACCTACTTATCTAGTATCCTAACATAAGTGAAAGTGAAGTTGAAACTAAAATTTTAAGAAACCAAACAAGATTCTCTCAGCATGAATATACAGGACTTATTAAGATGAAAATTATCTGAATTGTACTGAAATTTAATAGCAGGTATTGTTTCTGCTTTCAATGAATGCACCGCAGCTCTGTCTGAAGCCCAACCGACATGTCATTAATATCCATAAACGTCAGGGTCTTTAGTCGTTAGACATTGTCTCTCTATTCACCACTGGAAAAACAGAATGGGACGTGGACAAAGCTGCTGTTTTTGTCTTGTGTGGGCCAAGATAAAGCACCCAGTGAAAAGGTTGCCATCCATCTTCATCCGCCTGGCATGTGCTTTAGTTACTTCCGCCCTCAATGTAGCCTGTGTCTTTTTCTGCTCTCCTAGTTTGTGTGTGTGTGTGTGTGTGTGTGTGTGTGTGTGTGTGTGTGTGCGCGCGCGCACGCGTGTGTTCAAAGTGGCATTGAGGTTAATGAAGTGCATCCACCTCTCATCTTCACCAAAATGAAAGAGACTTCATTAAGCAGTCGACTGACTGGCTTTCTGTCCTGGTGCATGCACACACACAAAAACACACACAGACACCTGAGGATGGCATTCATAGCTGTATACTCAGGACAATGACAGAGATGCCCGCACAGACATATTCTATCGGGCCTGCCACAATGACCCTGATGCAGAATTCAATACACTTCTACTTCCTCTGCTAAACCAGATACTAAAAATGTTCTTGACAGGTATATTTTTCATTTTGGTTCCTCCAGTTTAACTTACAGTAGCACCACCGGCGATTGAGCGATTGTTGATCAAGCTGTTAAACCTGTAACTTCCCTAACCGTCCTTGTCTAGATGGAATTCACCTCCCTAAATGCCAGGATTCCCATGACCAGTGTGTAGTATGTTCAATGCTTACTCTCTCTTTTATTTCTCAATAGTTCAAGAGGTCAGCCTGACACTACTGGTGCTGAAGGTATGTGGAAAAAAAATCACAAAAAAGTAGAGGGAGGAATCATGTCGATATCAGCATGTACTGACACCCTGTACCTCTTTTCCTCTCCCTCATCACAGTCTTTCTTTCACCTCCTTTTTACTCTCTCCACCCTTCCTCTTTCTCTCTACATCCTTTCATCTCAACCTCCCACGCATTTCAGGTCACCGGGGAAGCAATCGTCTTAAGTGTTCTGGCTGACAATGAGAGCTGATGAGAAACCTTCCTGTGAGTGTTGGCTGGCTAAGGTAAGCTCCCTATCTGCCCTGTGCTGCATACAAATGGAGGAAGCTCATCTGCGCCTTCTCTTTTCCTCTTTCTTATTCTGGAACTTTCTACCTAATTATAAATCCCTGCACAAGACAAATAAAAATCACTTCTTCACCTTAAAACAAAGCAAAACTCAACAAAAACTACAAAGGAATAGCCAATTTGCCTACTTAAGGGGTTGATGTATGTTCTCATGAAATGTTTTTACTGGCATAAAACCAACAAAAGAATCAATGGATGTCAATTCTCTTCCAATCCGCTAAAATTGGTCCATGAAGTTTAATCCAAAAACAGTGTCTATGTCAATGTCAACATACATCCATCACTCTAATCTCTCTCCAGCCCCCTCTGAAGCGCAGGTCATTACATGTGATAGAAAGTATCGGCCACAAAGGCGAGACATTGCTGACTCAGCGCACCTTTCCCATAATCCTCTAGGATGAAATGGTTATGCCATCTCATCTAAAATAAAGGGTGACAGAGGTTGCAGCAAGCAGGACAATCCACAAAATCCAATCTGAGAAGGTGCGAAGGAACTCTTCTCCAGCAGCTGGTGGGCAGTTTGGCTTTTAGATGATTGATCTGTTTGATTTTTACATCTACAGTCCTCATTCAACCATCCAAACCAGCTGTCTGAACTCCAAACTACCACAAGCAGGAATCTGTAGCCTCTTAAACTGAGCAGAGCATGACTTCATACATAGACAAGTCCCTGCACAGCCCAGATCCTTATGCATGGATAGTAACTCTACCAGTAACTGTGGTCGGCAGAGGATGTGACACAAACTAATGACACATATGACAGATTGACTATTTCTGTGGACGATACCTGCTTTGGAATGCTACCATCCACCATCTATCTGTGAACAAATGACTTAAATGAACAACATTGACTGGGAAGTTAAAGTCAAACTCAGTGGACCGCTGTGAAAGATCGAGAAGGCCGTTTACTTCCATCGTCAAAGACCTTTACAACCAACTGTTTTCACGTGACCAAAACTTTCTGCAGGTTACATGATGACAACTAAGCAATCTCTGTATGCTGATGAAGACCGTGAGATGTGGTTAAAAGCACTGGGAGAGCTAGTGAGTTACATACATTTTTAAAATTACAAATGAAAACAGTTTGCGAAGATGTAGATGTTTTAATTTACGATTGCTGATCACCCCTCTGACAGATGAAGGTGGCCAATGTACATGTAATAAAAAAACTGATTATGTAATTCATCTTGTTGACTGGCATTGCAAAATAAGATGACACTCATCAATGGCAGTGAACAATGGTTTTCCGTTGTGTCGCACAAATTTTGCGGAGGCTAAAAAGCAGGTCTCAAGACAAATGGCATCCCGTCGTCCCGGTAACAAAGGAAAACTTGTTTGAGACGAATAGAGATCTTACCCAGGACGCTTTCAGGACATAAGGATACGACATAATTCTAACGCTGCAAACTATCGACACATCAGAGGATGGCCTGAACCAACAGCTAACAGAGGTTTCACTGAGTTACAGTATGATACATTTAAGGTCTATTCAGTAAAATGAGTACTGAGGGAAGGAAAATTATTCTAATAATTATGATGTGTTCAAATGTCATCTTGCAAAGTTTAGTTTTTGGGAGAAACTTGAACAATTACAGTTGTTTGAAGAAGAAATTTGTTGATGTTTTTACAGCAGAGGAATTACATATTCATATTACACTGTTTCATAAATTTGTATGGCTGAATTTGTGCTCATTCAAAGACAGTGTAATGAAAGGCTTAATTACTTTAAAACAGTTTAGTCAGAAAGACAGAAGATTTTTTTGTTTCCCTGGCATAAAAAGCTGAATAAAAAACATAAACAAAATAAACAACAACCAAAAAATATTGGTATTAGTATGAGCTACTGACTAAATTGTTATTATTGACCCAGAATTTAATCTGTGTATCCTTAATAATAATTATATAACCTCAATGCTTTTTTGATTGGTGCTGTAAATCAGCTGTGTTTAACACAGAATAACTCAAATTAAACCTAAATAGAGTTTGGCTAAATTGAAAAGGGAACAAGTGTTAAAGTCTAAAGGCTTCAGGGCGGTGTAATGACACATTGTTATTTGAAACAACCCCGCTGTGTTTCAGTTCTTTTTAATGGTTTATTTTCTTTCACTGAATAAAACATTGCAACTGTCTGAAGCATGCCTTAAACACAGACCTCATCCCGTTAACCAAAACTCCATTCAAATCATAATTGCCTTTCAGACAAGGGAACCCAGTGCTTAAAAAAAATTAAGCTATCTCCCCTCTGGGTTTTAGGACTCCAAAACCAGACCACTTTATTAGCAAACATGGCCAGCCTCGTGTATAATGGACCAGGAGAGGGGTGTATAATCAGTCTAATTGGCCCTGGGTGGTTTTAATAACATCACAGAATAGTCATGTCACGAACCACTAATTAAATGTTGTAATCAACATGCTGCCTCATATACTGATCCTCTGATGCTGTGTTCAACAGCCATGCCTGAGGGTTAGAGGGAGGAGGGCGTGTGTGCAAGTACTTATGTAGCTCTGTGAGTGCATGTGTGTGTGTGTGTGTGTGTGTGTGTGTGTGTGTGTATGTGTGTGGGTCCATCCCTTGACACTATCATCAAGGGCTGTAGCAGGTGTGCAGGCAGGCACCGTCTGATCTAGTTGTACAGCTCCACTGAGGCTGAAAGCCTGGAGACGTGTTCGTCCATAAGAGGATGTGTTCTGTCAGATAACCATGTGTGGTGCTAATGGCTTTGGGATTGATGAGCTTCTGGTCATCTTACAGATGCTGTTAGGGACAAAGTCACTATTAATTCTAACGCTGCAAATAAGTATTAATTGATAATGATTATTTTTATATCAGGATCATTTATGTATTATATGTTATGATCGTTGTTGATCCTATAAATAATATAAATAAATGCAAGGTTCCTACACCTTAAGGCAAGTTAGATTTAAGACTTTTAAAGACTTTATTGAATGCCACTGAACCAAAACTAAACAGAAATTAATCACTTATTTTGACCAAATAATTATTTTATCATAAAACGTGACTTTTTTGGTGCTGTTAATGCGAGAGGCATTTGGTAAATTATATATATAAAAGACAGATGTTACCAATTATTTTTTATCAAATCCTACTTCCCATGTCTAAGCAATTTTAAGACTTTTAAAAGACTGATTTAAGACATTTTAATACCAATTAAGGCCTTATTTTAGATGAATGAATTAAATGTTTTTTAACACTTTTTAAGGACCCACAGGAACCCTGAAGTGACTGCTTAAAGTTGCATTTTTTTCCTAATCAACAGTCCAAAAGCTGGAATCAAAGAGTGTTTAGCAGTTTTGCTGGACTGAAACAATAAATCAGTACATTTAAAAAGCAGTAATGATATATATGTGTATATTCTTTTTAATTCATATAGTGCCTTATGTTTTCTTGATTTAACAACTTGAATGGCTCGGCTTACATTTACGACAGCTAAAAAAATGAAAAGATAAGAAGGATGGTTTCCCCTCTTCTGTACACTACATCCCTGGCAATAATCTCTCAGGGGTAAATGTAGTTTCTTCTGACCTAAATAAAACTTCCAAACAGAAAAAAAAAGCTCAGCAGGGGGTTGGAGATTACATGTGTGCTGTGTTGGTCTGTCGTCTTAAAAAAAAAAAAAAAGTGCATCTTCTGGACTCAAACTCCTTTCACTTTCTGATGTACATTGTTTGTCTTGTGAACTTTTCTTACGAAAAAGAGCCCATCGAGACAATATGAAATAATGCAGGATGAGTTGTAAACCCTGTTTCTCTGGTCTCTAGCCTCCAGCCCTCTTCAACTCCTAGGGATAAAAAAACAGCATTGCTGAAGCACAAAATGAATCCTTAAAAGCCAATGTTGACAATACAGTAAAAGTCCAGAGTTGGCCTCAGGCTGCAGTGTTTTGCAGGCCTGCAGACAGACCACAGCCTTCTTTAACATCCATTAGCTTCCCAACATTTACGCCAGTCAGCGGCAGATGGCCCAGGAATAGCAGAGATCCACTTGTTTCTGCCGGCTACACTTCCAGCTGTTTGAGAAGTAAAAGAGAGAGAGACTTGCAGAAAGTGGTGTCCCTGTGAGAATACTTGTATCTCGAACCATTTACCATCTGGGTTCGCACTAAGGGTCATTTCCCCAATGACATGCCTCAAAGCAAGAGTTCTGATATGATGCAGTACATCCAATATCACAGTACTGACTGATGTGAATTGTGAGGTGACATCTGTAACCTCTAAAACTAATGCTTTGGAAAATACAACTGTATCTATCAGAATGGCAGTAGAACACTTGTAAAGCTACACTGCAGTATAGCATGAAAGCTCTTAGGGCTGTTCTGACTACATTGACCATAATCCTCAGATTAAATTCAGTCAGTGGCCCAACTCAGCTTGCTGTGGTATGGGAATGAGGGCTTGGCTGCAAAATCTGCTCCACACAGATAATTCAATTAATGAAAAGGAGGATGGTCGGAGTGTGTGTTCGTGTGTGTGCATGCTGGGTGAGAGTGTTATTTCAAAGCGCTCCTAACACACAGACACACACAGGCCAGGGAGCCCTGTTGCCCCAGTATTTTTGGGCTCCCTTCCAGCATTACCATCAGAAACTCGCCTCCATCTGCTCAGCGCTCTGAGCACCCAACAATGGCCACCTATGTTCCCACAGGGAAGAGACATGCTGCGAGGGCCCTGCTCTCCACACACACATACAACAGCCTGGCTGGCATGACAAGGTCCACATGGAAAGCTGTGTGTGTATCTGCTGTTTGTGAAAGCATGCACAATTTTCCAGCCACTGGTAAACTCTCCCAGTATGACGTAACTTGACAGAAAAACAGTGAATGAGGAAAACAGAAAGAGGGCTCCAAACACACACACACACACACACACACACACACACACACACACACAGACCAACACCTCCCACCACACCCCGTCTTTCATGAGGTGAGATCTTTTTTATAGACTAGCCACAATAAAGAACACAGACAACAACGCCATTGTAACTACTGCTGGTGTTTTGTGTGGAGTTGTAGTGAGCAGGATGCCCAGGTTCTCTATTACGCTCACGTCTTTGACTCAAGCAGACATAAAGCAAAGTGAAAGGGGAGCCGTCAAGACTTTGAGAAAGAGGAGAAGAGGAATTCATTGCAGTATAGCTCTGCTGCAGCCATCTGGTTAAGCCATTTCATGAGTTGAGGGGTTTGGTTACATACCAAGTGTCCACAGGGGGGACAATGGAGGAATTACAAACCATCAATCTACTAAAACAGACAGAAAGAGACAGGCTGCAGTGAAGAGCACACAGAATGTAAAGGGGACAGGTCCCACTCAAAACACTATGATGAACAATATATAATCATTATGAAATTCTTGGGGAGTTTTATCATGAAACCCTCCAGGGAGGTTAGAGGTCAGGGACTGTCACAGATCAGCAGGGTGACGACGTCTTATACAAGGACACTTCAGCGGCGTGTATGCTCGATGACAGGAAGATTTAAAGCTAAAAGTTGGTGTCTCTGTCCAGGATGTCATGCCATCACCACTAAGTACTTCAGCACAACCAAAGAGTTTCCACGTATTGACTACAGTATATGCTGACAGCGATGACAGGCACTTACATTGAAGCAGGTTGTATTACGGCCCTGCAAAGAAAGTTTGCAGTATAAAACTTTTATTAACAGTCATTAATAGTTTGACAGCATTTTACGAGAAAGCTTTTAAGCATCGACCTACCTTAGAAAAATGTGAGCATGAGGATGTCAGGCCAAAGTAAATGGCTAATGTTTTACATTCATGTTGGAGTCATTTGTAGTCTCCGTGAGTGACTGCAGATGCTGGTGGAAACTAAAAACACAATAAATGTACAAATTCCAAAATCAGTCGGTACTAGTTACAAAAATTACCCTAATCTGTGTTAGTATTGTAGAAAAATGATCAAAGGTTCATCATGTTCAACAAATGACACTTCCTTGGTTACAATTTATGGTTTGCTCGTAAACAAGACTAGTTTACAGGCATGCTAGCACTGTCCTGAGGTGCTCCGAGTTAACATCAGCATGCTAACATGCTAAAAATAACTGTTAAATAAATGTTCATGGTAAGCCATAGATTAAAAAAAACAAAAACTAAATACTGGATGGCAAGACAGGGCCATTCCAATGGAGCCTGGCGCATACGCCAAAAAGTCTTCTAGCTTCCCAGTTTGCTTCTGTAGTATGCAGCCCACTGAATATGTGCAGTAGTGTTCCTTCCACCAGCCCCGCCTGTGAGTTCCCGCTCAATGATGCGCTAGATAAAAAGTCAGAGGATCACGAAAGTGACTACAATCCAACCTGAAGGGGTCATGAATGTCTGTTGATTTCGTGTCAATCCATATCCCAGTGTTTCCCCTACCATTATATTAGGAGGGAACCCCGCCCTCCCAACAGCACCCCCGCCCCCTCTTGAAGGTAAGGTTAATTTTATTTTCTATATAGCGCAAGATCACAACAGAAGTCATTTAAGGTTACCTTTCCCATAGAACAGGTCTATACCTTGTCCTCTTACTAAACAAACTAAATAGCCTTATGTTATTTATCTTATTTACACAACGGCATGTCATTTCTGTCTCTACATGGTCACGCCTTTACAATTCTCCTCTGCCCCTATGCACACACACACAGACACGTACACACACACACAGACACACACACAGGTGAGCAGTATAGAGCGCGGCTCGGGCTGCATTTTCCTGACCTTACCGACCCGAGTCCAATACGATTATAACCGAGCCCGGCCCGAACCCGCAGCACGGCACTGTGCACACACTCAATGGAACAGAGCCTGTATTGCAATCAGGCGTTGATCTAATGGTTTTAAGCCCATTTCTTGCGAGCAAAAATTAGCATCAGCATTAGCACAGTTAACCATAGCTGTAAATGCACCATGCTAACTAAGCTAGCAGCTTACTTACAGTTAGCTCCACCCTCTCATTTAATCATGGTTACTTCTGGCTCCTCAAATCCAAGATGGTGATGGCCAAAATGCCAAACTCAAGGCTTCATAACAGGAGTTCACAAACCAATAAGTGATGTCACAGTGGCTACGTCCACAATTTCATACAGCCTATGCTCGATCCATGCCACTAGCCTGGCCAAACATCTGAGTGGAAAGGTCCGGATGGGTGAGAAAGAAAAGCTGGCATATTGAAAAAGACAAGGGGCTGACGGAAAAAGATTTTTCACAGGTATCTTGATGTTGTAGTACCTGCTTCTGCTACCTCAACATTAGACAAAGCATTCATGTAATACTGCCACTCACTGTTACATTACAAAAGAGCGGGAGTGTTGGGGATGTAACCAGTCCAGAAGAGGGGCCCTTGCCTTTTGCTGGCTGTTAAAAACTTCACATGGTGCATGTGAACCAAAAGAGAAAAATTAATCGATTAAAAAGATGAAAAATGCCGTCTTAGGTGGGGAGCAGCAGTTCTGTTATGTATAGGAGTCACTAATGCTTAATTAATTATGTAATCTTGTCATCTTGAATATATACTCATAAAGGTAGTTAATGGAAACAGAAACGTCTGAAATTTGATTATTTTTATGCAAGAATTTACTGGAAACAAACCCATTTCTCGTCATAGGCAATGAAAATCCTCATCAAAAAGCCTCGACATTAACTGCTGGTTTACAACCCTGTTTCTGTCACATCTGTGGGCAGAGAGGAAGAGAAGGAAAGATGGTGGAGCCACTGAAAGACTGAAATCCACATCCATGTCCAAGTGATTAGCTGTGAAGCTATGCCCATTAGGCAAATGATGATTATTGGCTGCTCATTATTAGGCTATTACAGAGTCATTAAAATGACATTATGGGCCCATTTTGTGCTGAGTGCAGTTAGACACACACACAAACACATCAGTGCCACACATGAGTAAATTCTGCCTAACAGATTCACTTGATCCAAAGAAATAGCTTTTACACACTCATACGCACACACACACACACACACACACATACTGAGCGCAAGAGAGAGAGAGAGAGAGAGGAATGTAGGTGCAGGCTGACACAGGATCAGCTTCTGACATGTATGAACTTGTCACATCTCTTCTCTATAGGTCTCTGCCTCTGCACCATTCCTACCTGACATCTCTACTCTTTTCTAAGGTGTGCCTTTCATTCCCCATTCTCCCCTGACACACACACACACACACACACACACACACTTTGAGAGCTTTGAAGTCTGTGCAGTACATCGTTTTCTCGTTTAGCTGTGAACCAAGGAAGAGGCTCTGGGAAAATGCCAAAGAAATCCTATGTCGGAAGTCACCCATGCTGGGAGTGTGTGTGTGTGTGTGTGTGTGTGTGTGTGTGTGTAAGGTGGTGTGTGTGTGTGTGTGTGTGTGTCTCAGGAGGGCCAGTAATTATGGGTGAATGGGCAAAATGGGACTAGGGCTGTCACGTGGAGGGGCTCAAGTTGCGCACACAATCTCACACAGAGTCCCACACACATACCATGGAGTAGGTGCCTGTTGCCGTGTGGGATCCCCATACTGCGGTGGTACAGAGGCATGCAGCATTTTGCACACATGCATGCACACAAACACACAGGCAGTCATGTCACTGCTGCGGTTGCATGCAGGGATTAACACGAGAACACACACAGTTTTCGAGAGCTCTCTGCATCTGTATTCAATGACTCCTGACAACCGTTCGCTGAGAGTGACAATTTCGTAATGACTTCATGTGTTAGAGAGCGCTTGTTAGAAAGGAAGGGGATATGGTGGTCTATAATTTTGTAGGCCGTAATAAGTGTACAGTGATTTTGTCTGGGCAGATCATCTACTACTCTAAATTGCTCTTAGCATTCCACAGAAGAGACTGACTGGCATGTTGGCAAACCAAAACATGAAAAGGAGTTACAGGATGACAGAGCGATTTACACAGTAGTGGAAGTACATTAGTTAAATGAAAAAAACACACACGTAGCAAGCTTTGTGACATATCTCTTCACCTGAAATTTCCCATCTGCAGTATATGTATCCGCAGTATGGCTGTTGGCTGAGGTATCACAACTCGGTATGTATGTCAATATGAAATATGGCCAAGTGTATCTGACAGAAACAAACCCTGCTGAGGGATTTGATGGTTCAAATGCAGGTTTCCAGGAGTCATCTCTATTTTTGTTACTGGCTTGATGTATTCTTCAGCCTGTACTTTGGAATGGAAAGAAATGTTTTCCTGTTGAACATATATATTGTGAATATACATGTAGTACAAAAATGACTTGATTCAAACCACTTGAATAACTATATATAAGGCCTCTGAGTTCTTATCTATTCTTAGTGACTCTATCAATAATTTCATAAGATGTTCCTGATTGTGTACTTTGGTACTAATTATAAGGAAAACAGAACCAACATTCTGAGAGATTAAGGTGCTGTTGAAATGTTCCTTTTCCTAAGCCTAACCTATGTAACTTTACGTCATGTACTTCCCAACACCCAGCCATGTTTCTTTTCCTACACCCACGTAACTTTATTTGCCTTAACCTGACCTTCATAACATAACATTAAATGCACAACTTTCTTTAAGTCTGTATTTTGTTGATGCTCAACCATGAGTCTTTTTTCTAAACCAAACCTATGCAACTTAGATACAAATACATCACAACCTAACCTTTGTAACTTCACTTGCCTAAACCTAACCAACACAACTTTAAGTACGTAACATGATGTCACCCTACCATGATACTTTTCACAACCTAACCTACATAACTTAAATTCATGAAACCTAACTTTCTAACTTTACTTGCCTTAACCTTACCTAAGTAAATTTATGTTAAGTATGTTACATGGCGATGTCCAACCAAGATTCTGTTCCTGAATGTAACCTTTCCTCTCCTAACCCTAATCTAGGTATCTTCAGTTGCCTAAACGCAGCCTATAGAAGTTCACATAAAGTATGTGACTTTATATTAAGTATCTAACGTGATGATGCCCAACAATAATTCATTTTTAAACCTAACCAACAAAACTTTACTTGCCTAAACCTAACCTACACAACTTTAAGTACGTAACATGATGACGCCCAACCTTGATTCTTTTCCTGATGGTAACCTATGTAACTTTACTGTCCTAAACCCAACTTTAGTTACCTAAACCTAACCTATGTAACTTCACATTAAATACATAACTTTATGTTAAGTACTGATGACTACATTTGAGGGGCTCAAATTCGCAGGATATTACACGAACCCTTGTATGAAGATACTTTCATACTTTATCTATTAAACTCAGAGTAAATATTAACTTTTATCAGAATCTTCCCTCTCCATATCTGAAACCATATTATTTTGTGCTTGCCTGTGGGAAAAAAAGTCACATTTTACCCGAGCAAATAATTTGAATAAGGTAGTACTGTACAAATCAAATAGTGGTTCACTTTTGAATATAACTTCAACAAAATGACATAGTCCTTTCTGGTGTAAGAAATCAGCATTCTAAATTAATTTCTCTCTAGGAGATAACTGGAGAACGATGGGGACTTTACAATATAAAGTCATCAGTTACATTTGGATAATGTCAAAGAAGATGTTTCACAGACTTCTGGATCTGCTGAAAAGCAGTTAAATGAAGAGAACAGCAAATAGGGCAGCCGAGATGCAGAGCTGCCCTGCACCAGCTCTGTGTCGGAGCAGCAGAAGTCTGCAACTGGAAGAGGGATAGCTGGAATTCCTCCCTCAGATGGCACGTCCTTAATCTCATTATCTGGGAGGATATGAAATCTGCATTCCAGCCTTCTCAGACACACACACACACAGACATCAAACCGCTCACTCTGCCCTTTTCATGTCAGAGGGAACCCGCTGTGTGTGACTTGCTGGCCAAGACCATACACATTTGTGCTGGTTTTATGGCTGTACATGAGCATTCCTATATTCACATAAAACTATGCACACCAACAAACCAAGAGCACAGCCATTCAAAGAAGCCAGCTCATTTCAAGTAGGAGTCATCACAGACAAAAAAAAAAGTAGATGTGATGCTGGAAAAGTTGCACTGACGACTGAAGAGGCCCTTTAAAGAGCTTTCTCCTCCAAAAACATGGTTTTAAGGAAAAGATGGGGGTTCTGCACTGAGTGACAAGAGGACCTCCCACTTTAACAGGCACCGTGATGAGGCGTGACCACTCCTGACAGGTGTTTTGTCTCACTCAGAGCGGCGTGATGTGGCCATTGTAGCGGCCACTTCCACAGAAAGGCCCGAAGAAATCCCACACCAAGCAGGGAGAAGAGCTTGGCATGCTAAGGCAAACATGGTCGTTTCTGCCTTTACAAACCAGAGCTTACGTAAAACTCAACATCAATCAATAAGCCACTGTGACAATGAAGGGGTATAAACAGTGCTGAATGGAGCCACTACACATCAAAGCCACATGCTCGTTTTGAGGTTTTTGTGCTTCTTAGGGTTTCAGGTGTGTTTATTCTGAAAAGCTGGTTCAGTTCACAAGGCCAGTCTGGAATTTAATCAGCAGAAATCTTCACTGAGCCACAAAGAGAAGGCATTAAAATCCTATTACGATGCACAAAGCCTCCACTGTTTCTTGGTAATGCTACAATACACTGTAAGGTACTTAAATGCTAATGCTAACTAGCACCAGCGCTGCCTTCTCAATCAAAGACCCCAAATTTTTCAAGTCAAATGCAGTTGAGAAGGAGCAGTTAAACGCAGTCATGTTCTCAGTACTGTTTGGGCTACCATTCACAATGACTCTTCAGTCACTGAAAGGAAAGAGCTTTTCAAAAATGCTCTCCTTAGTGGATGCTATGTATCACGGCTGTACACTTGGTCAAAAGTGCACATTTATGCATATCACAGCAGCTTCAAATGCGTCTAAGCCCGTCTCATTCCAGGCATCCCAGTTTTATAAGCTACTTTGGTGGACTTGTTAGATCAAGAGGAAGAGGGGCTTGGCTTGGACTGCTTTGACAGGAAGGGAAGGGCCCTGAGTGGGGAACACATGAAAGGACGACTCCGTCAACTGCAAGCTTTAATGACAGACTGAGCGGCCTTGTTTTGACTGAAGAGCTCTTTTAATATGCATGACAAAAGACGTCCTTCTGGGACCTTCCCTGGCAACAGCACCCAATCCCCTGACAAACTTCTGTTGTTTCTGCTGCTGCTCTTCATCGTGTCATCATCAGCGGTGGTGGAGGTTCCATTAAAGCGCAAAGGCATCTGCCTGAGCAAAAACCTTCCGCTTCTTTGATGGCCCATCCAATTCTACAGCTGGAGATCAGCACTCTTCGTGCACAATGAGTTCAAAACAAAAGGGCAGATAGTTCAGCTGCTAAAATGGAGCCATAGGCTTTAACTATTAAAACTGTATAGAGCTCGTCACTCCTTGTTCAATGTCCTTGTCTGTTCTCTTACATGACACAGAGCCCTGAGTAGACACATTACTCTCACTGTCTCGATGAGCGCTGTTGTAAAGAGTACAAAGAGCACGCAAAATAGTCAGAACAGGACAGTGCACTCTCATTTGGCAACCCCTCTCCCAAAGCTAAAACACGTTCGTCAAAACAGCCATAAATAATTCAACAAATTCCCACTTTTCCACTCTAAACATGAAAAAGACTAATTTTTTTCATGCAGAACCATGTCAAATTCATAGGAGATGTTGACTACATGGAAAATGACAGTGAGATAAGTGGGGCAGAGACATACCATAGGTCTAGGTGATGTCGTTTTCACACAGCATGAGCAGGAAATGGATGGCAAAAGCTCTTGGCCCAGTATACACCAAGAAATTATGTACTTGTAAAACACTGATTAAACATTAAGATAGACACCACCTACAAACAGCAAGACAATAACAAAACAAGTACATCAACTCAAATACAAGTTCAAACACGACTATTTCTGACATTTGTTTCCAGAAAATCCAAGCCACCTTCTATGTCTACAGATCCGGTGGTCTTTTGAGGTGAGAAAGGGGGGTGAGCAGATGTGGTTTTGGAAAGAGACCATGGCCATTATGACGGAGAGATTAAAGTAAAGGGAGTGGTCTTACCTGGTAGGGCGTTGGCAGTACAAAAAAAGGAGACAGCACATGAAAGAGAAAGACAAGAAAACATTAGACACTGTTTACCTAGCTTTAAGCCACGTATCAGCACATTTGTATACAATCACTGTACTGACAAAGTGCTGTCTAGACAGAGGTCCCTATTGGTTTTATGGGGGCTCGAAACCAAACTATTGCCATAATGGATACTTTGTCTGGAAAGAGATGGTGTTCCATCACACTATCACTGTAAAGCACTTTGAGTCAAGACACATAACAGCAAAAATCATCAATCATCTTCATATTTCAAGGTTAAGAGATCTATACTTGCATTCTGACGGGTACTGCAAGCATCTGCCTTTCTGGATCGCAACAAAATTACATCAAGCTCTCTGACTTTGGTGTTGTAACAGGATAAGTATTGATTTTTCCCCCCAGTAGATACCCGGTTTTAGCTGATGTTGTTAGATTTGTTCAATGTCTCGTAAGGTTTGTGTTTATTTATGGCAGTGTCATAATAGGATAAAAAATAAGCAGCAGACAGAAAGGAACACACACACAACACAATGGGGATTTTGTTTTAAAAATGTTCATGCAGCAGCTTTTTAAGTGGTCAGTATACTCTTTCAGAACTGCTTGTTGGATGGTCGAATACCTTTGGAGACACACACACACACACACACACACACACACACACCCCTTTCCAGCATTGGGTGGGAGGTGTGTCAGACCATTTTTGCAAATTTCGGAAACCAGCAATACAACATTTACACCCATGATTCAATTGAAAGCTATGGAAAAAGCTAGCAGGTGGACCTCATGTTAATTTTATTTTTTTGCCATGTAACTATTTACTTTATTAGGTCAAGAATAACCCATCATGTATGTTTTTTAAGGATGTTAATCAGTAATTAGTTAACCACTGAGTTATGCAACAGCATAACTGTAACAGTTAATAAGATATTCATGCTACACTGGTTAGCTAGCCACCGCCACTATATATTGCACACCACATGGATTGGATGGGAACAATGTAGCGTCGCCATTCATTTGATTATCACTTGTAACGCCGTCCTGATCCATGGTGGCGTTGCTGCAGAAACATTGTGCCACACTTCCCCCTTCCCCCCATCAAAAGAGAAAAAAGTAACGAAATCTGCATCCCTTGTAATAAATGTCAAAATTAACAAACTAAGTTCATGTGTTGTCAGATTTTAACATGATTCTGTTGTATATACTGGCTTTCCACTTTATCGTAGTTATTGTAGGTGTTATAATTATGTTATAATTGTTAATCAAATTAGTCTTGAACTTGGCTCAGTTACTTTTTATTGGTTATTGGGATTAATCAGTAACCAGAATCAGGTCCACAAGAACCATTTCAGAGATACTGAGTGCTTGCAGTTCACAGTCTGAGTTTGTGTTCCCGCTGCTGAAGAAATGTACTCCTCCATAGCTCCCAGTGGAAGGGAAAGGTATTAACTGCAGTACAGAGAAACTCCATCTCCATCCCTTCCTACTCTTTAGCGACCATCCTTCAGCTCCGTGACAAGCACTAAAATATTTACAGTCTGAGGATTAGTTCACCAACAGGTTCCACGTGGCATTATGCAGGAGCCACAGTGGTCATCTTCCTTTTGTCATTCATATTTCAAAAAGGCATTGGGGGCCCTGCAAAGGCAAGCTTTCTAACCCAGAATATAAATGAGAACAGAAAATCATGTACAGGATACTGATCTGATAAGACTTCAAAGCAGGAGTTGGGGAAAGAATGCAAAGCTTTGAGACAAGAGCCATGTCTGGAGAAATCATTGTCTTATTAATGTTTGATCCAAGCCCACGTTTCACCCCTGCTTTTGCCTTTTACGGTGATACAGTATCAAAGTACAGTATGTCATGTATGTAATCTTTTGAACTTAACCTGGGACCTAGAGGTAATAATGCATGATTTATTAGTGCTGAGTAATGGTGATTGTGATCTCAAATAACACACTGTGCAGAAAAGCTGTGATCCTGACTACACTTTTAGTGAAAATGGTTTCCTGAGCTTTACATCTCCCTTAAAAGATAATGACAGATGGAAGGGATGGAGAGAATAAAGAGGGAGAATGGAGATTCTTAGAGAAGCTCTTAAGTTTATCACACAGCTTGGTGCCTTGATGAAGAGATACCCTGCAGTGGTTAAAAAAAAAGAGCTCTAGACAAAACAAGACTGCTCTCCTTTCTGTGTTGTCGCTTCCTCTCTCAGCCAGGAGTGATATCCATCCCTATCCATCTAGTCTGGTCCATGAGAACAGCGGGTGAAACCAGCAGGTCCCTAAAGCCTTCCCTCACCCAGATGAGAGGAAGGGGCAGAGTGGGCTGTGAGGTAACTGGGACAAGTCTACTTTAGTCTTGGTTAGCATGGGCGGAAGAACAAAGGGACAGAAACCATAATCACACTATTAGGCTGAGTCAATCCTCTGTTGGGGCTTTCAGAGGTAAAGGCACAAAAAGAATTAGAGAACCTAAAAGTGGAAATCCTGTCTAAGAAATGGGCCAGAAATTCAATTAAAAACAGAAATGTGAAATTTTGTCAGAATTAGCATATGAATTCTTGAGTTACGGTCAAGTACAAGTGTTGTAACATCAAAGTGACCTTAACCTTGACCTCTGACCACCAAATTCTAATCAGTTCATTCTTGAATCTAAGTGGAAATTTATGCAAAATTTGAGAGAATTCCCCCAAGATCTGCTTGAAATATCGCATTCACAAAAATGAGACAGACCCAGGGTCACAGTGACTTTAAAGGGGCAAAAAGTGAAATCGTTTCACCGCTAGGTTCGCTGTTGTGCACTGCCTGTAGACCAAAACAAAGTGTGTCATGAGCCACACCTCCCTCTACCTCTGCTCTCCACCCCCCACCCCACTCGCCTCTGTGCAGCTGAGCACCGCAGCACCTCCACGGACTATTACATCCAGACGGTCCCGGTGTTTCTTCCGCAGGCTCCACTTCACTCAGCTGCCCGATAAACCCGCTGCTTCTTCACACATTAACCTGAATAACAAACCAGGGCTCAGTGCTCCGGTTGGATCCAAACGGAGAGCCGGGGCTAACGTTAGCTGGGAAGCTAGCGGAGGCTAACTGGCTGTGCTGGCAGCTGAGTTAAGTGGAGCCTGAGGAGGAAGCACCGGTTAACCCCGGTTTCACTACAGGCAGATTCAATCGCCACGGGGCGAGGAAATAAAACCTAAACAGCCAACTTAGCTTGGCTTAGTTTAGCAGTTAGCGATGTCTTTCACTCACTCGCAGTCTCTGCTGTGTTTAGCTATTTCCCTGCTTTCCTGTTAGCGTTAGCACTAGTCGGCTGCCACACTAACGTCCCTACCCTTCTCCATGAGATCACCAGGCTCACGGAGAAGAGTAGGGACGTTAGCGTTAGCACTAGTTGGCTGCCACGCTAAAGCGGCCTTCACATGATAAGAATAGCGCGCTTCGCTCACCGCCAGGTGCAGCGCAGCACCGCGGTCAAAAAATCTGAGTTGCGCACGACGCCAAGGGTAGCGGTGCCACTTTGTCAGGCGTTGCCCTCTCCATAGACAAACAATGGGACAGCCAGCGCAAAGCGGTTTTACAGCTGATCATGTGTAGAGGCCTTAACGTTCCTCCTCTTCTCCAGATGGCTCTGGCTCACGGAGAACAGTAGGGACGTTAGCTTTAGCTCCTGGAATTAGCACTAGAGCTACTACGGTTATTGCTTCAAAAATACGCGCTGCAATTGTTCACTGGCTGTAGCTTTTATAGGGAGGGAGGGCCAAGGACCCCGGGGGAGGGGGGGTGGGAGGGGGGGTGGCGTACATGAACATGCAGCCGGACTGGCTTGTAAAAAATGGGCTGGAGATCAACACAGAGAGTGGGTGTGTGAGGTCATGCTATACTCTAGATGAAATTACACCTCTAGTTCATCACATAGCCATTTTTTTAAATTCCTTCAATCTAGAAATGATGAATTTCGCTTACTGCTCCTTTAACCTTGACCATTCAATTAAAATTGGTTCACCGACTTGAGTCCAAGTTCACGTTTATGCTTGATTTGAAAAAAATCCCTCAAGGTATTCTTAAGATAGCAGGTTTACAAGAATGAGACAGACAAGGTCACATTCACTTTGACATTTAACCTATGAATGCCATGGTGATTACCAGGACAGAGGCATAAAAATAATATTTTCAACTGAATTTCACCTCCATAGATTGTACAGATGAAGACACCTATGCTAGAGGTTGGACACATTTCAAACTGAAGAGTGCAGTCTGCTGAAAACACATCCCAGATAATAGGGACACTTCAAATGGAAACAGCTCCTTCCAAGCTTGCACAGTCTCTCTAGCAGCACAACCTGGCTTTTAGCTGCAAAAGTAACAGCACAGTGATGTTTTACTCAAATAGTGACACTCTGAATGGCTCGTATGAGTCATAGTGACACTTTCAGTGAGTTGGCGTTCCATGAAAAAGATACAGTATCTGTTAGGATGCAATAAACCTTCCCTGCCTGTCCTGTTACCATGACGCAGTTCGACTCAGCGCACACAGGCTTAAATTATATAGCATCCCTGTTTTAACAGCATACCCATATATTAAAAAAGTCAGGTAATGGCCCGTACAGTGCGGGGGGAAATTGCCAAGAACGGCCCCTTAAGTTGTACGGCACTAAGAGTAATCAAGTTCCAAAGCAATCTTCATTACACAGAGAGCACTCAGCTATATTGAGATTCAGGGAGAGGGAGGTCGCTAGCGTACAAAAAGGATTTATTGATTGTACTTAATGCAATAAGCATGCAGGATCCAACGCAACAATTTCATTAGATTTTTCTTTACAGCCATGCTGTGGATGCTTGGCAAGGGATGAGGATCTGGGAAGCAGGCAACTTTTGCAGAATACGTCTCTGAGGAAGGACGATAGGACAAGCTTACACACAACACACACACACACACACACAAACGCTAAAACAGGCTTAAAGGGGCACACCACCGGTTTTAAACAGTATCGCAAAACCTTTGACGCTTATGTGGCTTTGAAAGGAGCTTTCAAAAGTGAGGAATAATTCCGTTAATGTCATCAGGGTTATCCCAGATTGGGTTATTAGAAAATTGTTAATAGAAACCTGACACTTAGGCCACAGAGTTTTAAAGATGTAGGCATTAACCAAGCAGGAATTGTCTGGCAAAGGCAGTTGCATGAGGACAGCAAGGTGGGATATCTTGGCCTACACTGCACTGATTCTGACCACTGCTTTTTTTCAATCTGTCTCTTGCAAGTCCCTGAACTTAATGTAATTGCTATGCTAAATCTTTGAGATGTCTGTATCTTACACATTACCTTTGCAGATACAATAAATTACTAATCAATCCAATTAATATCCAATAAGTTTGGTCTCTGCCAAAGAGAAGTGCATAGCTTTGGGATAACTATATAAGCACATCTTAAAATCTGACACAACTCAACAGAGAAAGAGTTCATCCAGGCTAACATGGACTCTCATTTTCATTTCACTTTCTGCATTGAAGATTTATGTTCATCTACTATTTGGCTGCCAAAATAAATCTTACAAGTGAAAAATTAAAATTCTTAAAATACACTTTCAGTAACAGATCTAAAACAGACTGTAACAGAATGTAGAGAAAATGTCATCGTCCTCCATATATTGAAAACAGATGCATTGGTTTGTTCTCTGTGACAAGATCCACATGATGAAAGAGAAAACCCTCAAGCCTGACAGGTTTAGTGCTTTGTTGAAACATTCAGAGTTGGTTGAAAAAAAAATAGATGCCCCTTCTTGGTTCAGTCATACAAAGCTGCTGGCCTGGCAGTTTGAGATGCATTGTCTTCTTTTTCTCATTTAAATCATCTCTATTCTCATTCAAGGCCAGCTTGCTCTCTGCCCTCTGAAAGGGAGATAAATAAACAGATCAGGAGGAAAGGAGGAACAGGCCCAGTTCTCTGGGCTGCTGACAGTCAGCCATGTGTTCCAGCTGTTTGGTCTCACTCCTCTACCTCCCCCAACAAGAACCACTATCCAGACGACCCCCACTGACACTTCTGTCATCTCTTCTACCAACCCTCCAAACTCCACCCACCCACCCTGCTAGCCCCCTTGCTGACCCTTAACTTATTGGGTCAGAGCAATAAATACTGTGTGCTGCTCTCCAGAGGCACGTTGACTTCAATTCACCCCCTGACACCTGTGCAAAGACTGAGTAGGAGTGTGATGCTGCTGTTGAAACAGTAGAGACTTGAGCAAATGAAGAGAACTGGCCTGACAAAGAGATCAAGTACAGTAAATCATGTTTTGACTCTTTTGAAAGGATTTCTAGAGTCCTCCTTGTGAGTGGTTTCATGTTTCAAGGTCTATAATTCTCCGCTTTAGTCATGTGGGGTTTGTAAGAATTTAGAGCATTTCCAAAAAGCCTGTGGCAAAGGGGCACTACGTTTTTATGGAGTCATCATTCAAGAGGTTTTAGATCCTGACTACATGAGGGGAAGAGGAAAATGGTGGATGCCAAATGTTTCAAGTTTCAAATTCAGGAAGTCAAAAATACAAACAATTGTTGGGGCTTTTTTTTCATCTGCCCTATAATTAAATTAGGCTGACAACAGACGCTCCCTGAGGGCTTGGCCAGGAGTTCTCAGTGCAGATTGAGCAATTATCAAGACATTCATCAGGTAGTCTTGTAAGTTTTTTCATGAGGTCTACGTAGGGCTGGGCCATATGGCTAAAAATTTTAAATAGCAGTAAATGGACAAAGAAATATTAATACTGGTTTAGCAGTATGCAGCAAACCCTGTGTAGAGAGTCTGGAAAACATTTTGTAGGTGTTTTAGCTGACAATATAAAGAAAACAATAAGACAGAAATCTCAACTGTGGTCAGTATTTTCTGTACAAGTTTTAAACGCGCATTATGTAACTTCTTAATGGAGACAATAACAAAAGACGGACTTTGATGATGCTGAAATCATATTCATGGATGAGTTAATGTGTTTAAGTTTTATTCCCATTACATTTAGTCACATTTTTATTCACAGTCATATCTTTTTAGTGAAAAGCCACAACTTGCTAACTTTCACTCTCTCTCCGGTTTTACGCCAGGCTCAGCTCCTTTCAGAGACTCCTTGCGAAGCACTCCTCCGGGTTTTTTTCGGACCTAATTGTACTGCGGAGTTTTGCACAGCGGCGACCAGATCTTTGCTTTCAAACCACAAAAAAATGTGATGGCACAACAGTCTCCTTCAGTACATTATTCTGTGCTTTCTTTTGATTTTCACATTGGCTAGTCATCCTGTTTCATTTGTCTTCTGATTAAATCGGAACCGCTGAAACAAGTTGTAGGAAGCCCCTGCAAGTAACTGGTTGCTGGCAGACACTCTGTGCTGCAATAAAATGGTTAATCAGCAGTGCCGTGCACTGTAGAGCCGATGCGCTGCTGGTTCTGCCGGCCTGAATAGAATATAATGTCTATAGCCTTACTGTTGTGTACAGCCTTTATAGACTGAGCTGAGTAGTGATGCGCAGGTCGACCCGTAACCCACGGAACCTGCAAATGGACCTGCAGGTTGGGCAGCAGTGATCGTCTGTTAAATCGGTCTGTAAATGATATTTTGACATTATTGGCTATTACTGTCATGGCATTCGAAGGTACTGATGCGTTGAGCAGGTGACAGTCCGCGGTTGTTTTCAAAACACACTTGTGTCACGCACTCCAAAAGAAACTTGTTGAAACTTTAAACAATAATTTATTGTACAAAACGGGGGAAACAAATGTTGACAAAAACGGTTCCATAATTCATATTAAATTCAAAAGATAACGAAAAAACAGCTGCAAGTTAGAGGGAATAGTGATAAAGTGGTAAAACTTGGCATTGATCCACAGCCTCAGACGGATGCGCTCAAGCGTGCCGTGCACACAAGCTCAGTTGGTAAGCTATACTATATTTTCACATTTTTAACAATGCAATTTAAAAGTTTTGATTTTTATTGATAACCTACATTTACCAACAACAAAAAGACTACATTTAGCACCAAAAATATATGTAAAAAAAAATAAATAAATAAAAAAATAAAAAAAACGAATATTGAATACCAAATTTTCATAACGAATACCTACCCATAGAAACGAATATTCGAATATTTGGGTACAGCCCTAGTTACCATTAGTTAGATAATGATTTATTAGATAAAAGACCTCACCAATGTATGAGTAAAAAATAAGCTTGTGACGTGTGCTCATCCCTCCTCGCAGCCCATACCAGTGATCACATTAGGCCCTTTACATTGTTTCACATTCTTCCTACATTTGTTGTAAGCAGATGATAGAATAGAAGAAAACTGAAAGTCAGACAGCAGAGGGACAATCAAACTTTGGATGAAAATAATGTCTTTTAATATGCTTGAATTTCATGGTGTTTAATGCAAAGGAAGGTCATGTAATATTCATTCTAGGCCTTGTCTTGGGTCATCCATTTACTCCTGTGGTTTCACTGCAGAGGCCCTGCACTTAGCTGTTCTCGTATTCATCAGCCTTGATTGGGCTGCCAGGAGCATATTGACCTGTACTTGACACTCTCTCAAGACGTATGTGCTGAGTGGAATGACTGGACGGACGGAGGATTGGTATTACTGAGATGGATGGACTCGATTCATTTGGACACTGAGCACACACACTGAGGGTTTGTTCTCTTCTCTCCCCGGTTATTGCATTAACTGTGTTGTTTGAGTTACCGCAGCGTTATGAATGAATACAATCAGTTACGGATCATGTCACAGTTGGCTAGGCTTATCCCGCAGCAGGTGTGAAGCCTTTTGATGTTTTGGGGTCAGTGCGCTGATACGTTATCATTCACAAATCGCAGCCATGTTTGTGTAGCAGAAGGGAGGGATTGCTACCATGGCTTAGAATCTAAAAGGTAAAGCCTTTCAGAGGCACTGGAGTAAAACATGTCTATCTTTTAAGACAAAACATTGAATCATCACAAGTTATGCACTTTTTAATGAAACAGAGACAATAACTTTGCAAAGACAGTATTTACCAGTGTGTAATGTTTGAAAAAAAGAAAAAGAAGACAGAACGTGGTTGCTGATTTGAGAGATTGTTTGCACTCCTGATTGGGCTGATAACTGGATTATGACTAAATCAAGAAATGCTTCTAACTTCCAAGTACGAGGATTTGGAGTGCTTAGCTGAGAGTTCGCCTGCAGACAGTGAGCTGCCTGAACTGAAGCTAACTTTGACAAGTGAGGAATTCAACATTATGTAGGACTGATACATGTTAAATAAAAAAACAGACAGATGCCAAGACACGAGAGAAATAGGATACCCGGCCCTTCCTCTCCTTAAACAGTGCATTCTATTCAACTCCAAACAATAAACTAAAGCACAGCTTAGCCTACATTGCAGACAAGACAAGCTTGCAGTAACAGTGTGGCTGGAACAATGTACTTTATCTCATTTGGCCAAAGTTGAGTGGCAGCACAATGTATCAGGATTCAATCCAATTTGGCTATTTGCTTTTAAAGAGCAGCCCAGCTTCCTTGATATATGAATTACTCAAGACTTAAGTGTTTGACACAAATGCCAGCCTAAAAACATGATCGGTGCATTAAGCCAAAATGGGTGCATTGATTAACGAAGACTTCTTGTTTCATTAAGCTATTTGGCTGCTGTTTGCAAAGTCCAATCCAATTTAATTCCTGCTTGAAGTTTATAGCAGCAGCCTCTACTCTGTTGAAATTCAATGAGCATAAAACATAGCATGTATTGTTTTTCTGTAGATAGGTTTCATTCCATCTGCAGATATCATTCAAGTAGTTGAGAAAAATGTGTGTTACTACCATGCAGAACAGCAAACACTGCATCTGGAAAAGCAATCTTGTGTTTTCACTGTCCTGCATCATACAGACATGCACTGACAAATGTTTCTCCTCTCTCTCTGACGCCAGATGATGGGGTATAAAACAAATGGGAGGGGAAACTCCAGCAGCATGCTGTCTGTCTCTATGATCCATTTTTATGTGGAGTATCTAATTCATCCATCCTGGTGTGGTTCATAAAAGAAAGCTGACAGAAAGAGCTGACAAAAGCGGCCCCGTCATTGAGCTTTTTCTTCAACCCTGCAATCTGACGTCTGATTCATGAGCGTTAGCAGGTTGACGTTATTAATTCAAAAAATGGGGAAATGTCAAGTTCTCACAGGTGACATTACAGCTGGATTCACCTTTTCATTTCACGGTCATTTCGCTAGCAAAGTGTGACAGCTTTGACTCAGCGTGTTTCTGCTTTCAAGCAGGTAAACCTGCAAAGTTTCTTAAAGCTCAAACTGCCTCTAGAGAAATAAACCAGCCTCATGCTCTGACGGAACTTGGTGATGCATGACAGTGAAATAAAAATAAGGGACTCTGTATCATTGACACATTAAACACATGACACATGAGGAAAAATAGGATGGAAAAATAGTGTTCACTAGATTAATCCATTTTGACATTTTATTCATTCACTATTTAATATACACCCTAGTCTCTGAATGTGCAACTTTCAAGTGTATTTTAGTAAATCTACTGTGACAAATACACCATGTGCCCTCTATGTAAAATTTTGCCCATGGTATCAAAAATAGTATAGCACATCAATATCCTTCAAGGTACTGTATGGACGTTAGAACACACTTAATGCACAATTTATCAAAAATGTAAACTGAAAGGGTTTTAAATACAAATGACTAACAGAGTACAAAAACAGCCAATTTTAAAGTTAATAACAACATAGGTCACAATACTATTTTTTTTGTGTTTGAGAGTAAAGTGTCGGCAAAGTTTTTCTTTCCAGCCTCTTCCATAGCTGTAGTTTTTCTGACACTAACTGCTAATTAGTGTGTGTGTGTGTTTGTGTGTGTATGTGCTTCTTCATGTGTGTCCGACCTGTGGTTCCCACAGACTGCCAGTCTCAGAGACTACCTGACCTGACGCCCTAAGCCTCCTCACCCTCCCCATCACTTCAAGGCTGTCACCTTTGACCTCTGGCAGTGAGAACTTGCATGGCTCTGTGATCTTGCTTCATTCTCTTTTTCTTCCTTCCTCTGTTCAACACATACGCTTTTCTCTTTTTTCCCAATCTTTCACTTTACTCCCCTTCATCTAGAATGTGTGTGTGTGTGTGTGTGTGTGTGTGTGTGTGTGAAGGGACAAACTTCCCTAAATCCTCAGATAAAGGGTCTAATTGCTGAGACCGATTTATATCTCGCCTGCTCGAAATGGTTTGTTGAGAACACACAGACCCTGGGAAAACATCTGAAACACTAAGTCCAACTGGTTTTTCTGTTTTATTTATCTTCTTTATAAAACATTAATTTGGCCAGCACCCACCAGTCGCTGTATGTAGTGTAATGTTGAATCTAAAGTCACATGACCAACCCAAATTGGGTCAAGATGGGATGGTAGACTAGTACACCCTCTTCATAGACACACACACACACACACACACGCACACACAGAACTATGCATTATTCAGAATACATCTCCCTCCCCTATACACACAGCACAGAGTGTCTCATCAGAGCAGCACTGAGCCCCTTGGAAACTCAATGAGATAAGAGGGTTCATCAAACAAAGACTTTCCCAGTCAGACAGAGGCGTAATTGAAATTAGGGTCAGATTGGGAGGCTTGTGTGGCATTAGCCGGAGGCTCTCCCCAAATACTTGTGTTCTCACCTTCCTGAATGACTGAAAAACTTTACCACCCTAGTAACTAACAGTTCTTGTTAGTAAGATCTGCAAAACTTTGTTTCCATACAAACCAGCTGGGATGATGTGAATAGCTCCTGTACGTCTTCATCATCGAGATGCTGCAAACCTTTGTGTGTGTGCTTTTATTTGGTGTGAGGAATTTAACCCTTTACCATAGCGACACTACTGCCAGGTTCTAGAGGTGGAAAGAGTAAGACGATATTGTGCTCGACTTTAAAGAAGTTTTACTTAAGTAAAGGTACTTGTGTTCTTGACTCAGCACAGTGAACCATGAGTTACTGTGTGACCACTAACATTACATCAGACCAATGAAATATTGCTAGATGACAGCGTTTCTGATTGAAATTCAATCCACTGATAATGGTCCACATAACAATCAACATAGAAAAGGTCTTTTTTCATTCCAGCTTAAAAATGTACTACTACTAAATATGTACGACAATGATTTCAACTGAATACGGTAAACTTTAGTTGCATTTTGGCCGATCGTTTACACGACAGCGGCGTTTTGGGTGCCTGAAAATGCAACGTTTTGAAAACAGGTACCAGAGTGCAATTTTTTGGAAACGGCACCGTCTCCGTTGTCATGTAAATTTGCAATATGCAGTTCCTCGGAAAACTGAGACTTTTCGCACATGCACATTACGGTTCCAGTCACTAGGCATGCACGAGAAAGTCGACCATCATAACAACAATGCCGAGCTGTGTTTGTGCTGCTCACCCTGTTGATTTTATCAACGCTTCTCCAGCAAAGTGTAGATCTACTGTGGCAACTCCACCTTGTCGCGGTGCTCTCCGCTCCTCTCACCTACACTTGAGCACCCGTTCTGGGATACACAGTGTCGGCCCACCCAGCCTGACCTCTGCGGTCCTCTCCGCTCTTCTCACACACACTTGAGCACTCGTCCTGGGGTACACACACAGTGTCGGCCCGCTTTACCTGACCTCAGCGGTCCTCCCTGGACGGATGCTCAAGTGTGGGTGAGAGGAGCGGAGAGGACCGCGTAGGTCAGACAAAGCGGGCCAACACTGTATCCCAGAATGGGTGTTTAGGTGCGGGTGAGGGGAGCGGAGAGGACCGGCAATGGTAATGTATAGTTACCTGGGCTTCATCAATCAAATTACGTGTTACTGCCCAACACTGATTGTAACTACTTAATAAGAAAGTAGTATTTGGGTATAGCAAAAAAATATAAATAAACTTCAGGTTGCAGCCTGCTGTCTCCGGTACTGCAGCTTTACCTTACTCGATTTTGCGGCTGCGTGTGAACAGAGATCGTTTCAATAACGTCGTCACATAAACGCGTAAGTTTTCTAAAATGCAAAGGACAGACTTTTCCGTTTTAAGAGAAACCGTTGTCATCTAAACAGGGCCTTGGATAAGCCGTTATCATAGTACCCTTACCCTTGGCTTAAGCCAACCGACGTTACATAGACAAAACGGTGGTGGCAGCTAAACCTTCTAACTTCTGGAGCGATAAAGAAACAGATATTCTGAACCCCATCACAACAGCCCGATCCCATCAGTCATGCGTATGAATCTTCATTTACTGCTCCCTTGTCCTACACAGTAGCAGTGACAGGCTGACACCAGTCAAAGGGAAGTGCATGTGAAATATTTCCTGTCCATTGCTGGGGATATGAATAACTAGATTTCTCTGCGTTCCATGTAAACATCATATCTCAAATATGATCAAAACCAGAATAAGCCTCTTAACAGGGATGCCCACGTCCATGTAAACCAACTGACTGTAGTATCACAATAATGCTCAAAAACATTTAATTTGCTGGTGTTGGCTGCTCCCCTCTGTCCATTACTAATTAGTCTGAAAAATAAACTGTTTAGTGGGGAAAAAATACCACACTGATATTGTTAGCTATTTCAGTATGGACTATTCTACTGTTCACATAGGGCATTGCAATCCCAATTTAGTTATCAGAAATTAATCTACAACTCTGTTCGACAACTCTTGGACTCATGAGAGAACATGTCTGTCGATACAGCACAGCCCTGTGAAGAACAAGTCTGCATTAGTATCTACTGTGGAGCTTTTAGCCTGCGGGTAAGAACTTCAGACTGTAAAAACACACTGAGTTTATACAGAAACAACAAAAGGCCAAACAGAGGAAACATGAGTGAACTTGTAGTGGCAGCGTAAGCCTCACTGTCGACCTGCTGAAATATCTCACTGATGAATCAGGATGATTTCAGGTGCCCTGTATGTGTCAGTGTTGATTATGTGCATATCTGTGTGTGTATGTGCAGCAGTGCCAGTAAGCTCCCCTAAATGAGTTCCCGGTAACAGCCACAAATCCATCAGAGTCAACAAAAACCTTAATTCACAAAGCATGCATTGCAATTGCATGGTTGCATTTCTTAATATGTCATCTCTTGTGCTAATGGTTGCACTGGTTCTGCATTTGTACTGCAGTGAATAGCACTGACCTTCGCCTACAGTAATGAATCACGGCAAAGCAGAGAGGTCTTATTGAATGTGTCGACAAAAAAGCCTGCCTGCAGGGCTCTCAGCTGGAAACAGAGTGAAGGAGGGCGGAGGGGAATGAGAAAGGATCCCATTGTTGCAAAGGAACTCAGAGTGCAGAGGCACCCTGACACAGGTATTCTGCTAAATAAGGCCAGCATTGTACAGAGAAAGCATGCATACTGGCACAAAAATGACGGGGGGGCATGTGGGGATTAAGACACCTGCTTGGATTCTGACCTTGGTATGGTCCTTAAATGACTGACATCTCAGCTGTTGTATGTTTCTATAGATTGGTACATATAGATGATTCAAGGCGTACTGAAAGTAAACAAGTCACCATTACAGTCTCCATGCATTTGAACGCTAGCTGTCCAGAGAAGTGTGCAATTTCATACTTTTACCTTTACTTTTCATGTAACATTATTTTTGACAACAATGTCTTGGAGTTCGGGAAGAACCTGTGCAGTTCTCAGCTGCTCCAACAGCAGTGATAAACTTTAACTTTGGAAACAACTGAAGGTGAAATTAGTAATGTCAGCCAAGTAAACACTGCTAAGCTAGCTAACGTTAGTGGGCTACTGTCTATAACTGACTGTGGCATTACTGTAACCTCAAGACCACAAAGTAAACGTTATTCAGTCGACACCAAAAAACAGAACAAGTACAATGCTGTCTGATGTTTTGGTTTAACGAGTTAGTGTTAACTAGCTCATGACTCTCCGCCGAATGCATCATGGTTACTTGTTGTGATGGAAGGCAGCTGTTAGAAACACAAACAGAACATGTAGGTGTCCTCGTAAAAGCTTTCAGTTGTACTCTAACCAATTTCAAATATGTTGTCATCTGTTTATCATCTGCACCAACAATTAAGATGAGTTACTACAAGCAACCATGAGTGCATTCGGCTGAAAGATTTACATGTTTGTGTTCAGAATACAACATTCTTATAGACAGATCAGGGGGACAGTGAAATGCACCCAGGAGGAAGCTATGACAGCAGGCTTTTGGCCCCCCTTATAGTCAGAGTATGTTCAATCAGAACTAAAATGTGCTGTGAAACCACGTTTGGAAATCAAAACAGCCAGCTATCATACAGACAGGGGAGACCTTTTATTGTTTAAATCAAGATATAATGGCACACATTTTCAGACAGTGTTGCACTCAGTTGTACAAAAACTGAGAGAAATGGTTGTCTCAAGTCCAAAAGGCAAATGTGAGAGAGACGATCAGACATGGCTTACTTTCTTTACTCACACAGCTGGCCAGTCATGATGTAAACTGTGAATCGTGTCGCATCGTGACTTTCAGAAAGTTACAAAAATGGTCAGACACTTTATCCCGAGTCTGACTACAGAAAGGTGTTTGGGTAGAGGGACGCTGAAGCCACCTGAACATAGGGCAAGCACTTCCAGTGGAGTATACTGTGTAGTATACTAAGTGTGACCATCCATAACAGGTAAAGACTTTTGTCTTTAGATGTAATATTAATGTATTAGCATCAAACATTTTGTGGTTCTTGGCAGTGAAACACATTACTTCAAAAACTACAAGGTGTTTTTCTGGGTTGGTTTTGGGCGAGACTTAGTTGAGGGAAAATTCGAGAGATTACAAGACTGAGTGGAGGAAGGACTCAGGGTAAATTTTCCCATTCACCCCAGGGGGTCTTGAGCCACACACAGAAAGAAAGAAAGAAATCAAACCAAGTTAACATTTTCATTGCGTATTTTACGACAGCCACAGGCACTTCTGAAAAGGCACGTTGACAGCAGGACTTCCAAAGGAACAGTTTGAAGCTGCTCCCTGCCTCCACAGCCCAGGTCACCACAGCATTTCCATTAAAGCATTCCATTCTCCTCGTTGTCCCCACAGTACCAGGCAAATGGAGATACAGTGGCATTGATTCATTTATTGTGGGCCCAATGTGCTTTTCTCTGGCTCCTCAGCAAGCGGTGGCAGTGATCTAATTACCAGTGGAGAGATGAAGTCGTCTCCCCGTGCATAGCTGACAGGACCATTCTTCTCCTGAACAGAAAAGAAGGCCGATCCTCACATCAAGTACTAACACAAGAGCGCATTAGTTACAGAGAAGCCAAGGGACCATCGACTGAGCAGCCTAAACGATGAGCCAGCATTGATCTCCATCAGCGCTTGAGAAAAGCATCCACTGGATTGCTGCAGTCTCTCCTCAAGAGATGAAAGTCACCCTCACATAGTTAAAGGAAAACAAAGAGCCCTTATTGAAAGAACTCCCATCAAATCTCACCCATCAATTGAACTTTTCCCAGGAAAACCAACATTATTGAATTTTCACAAGATTGCCTATTGACATCTTCCAGAGCTAGACTGGAGAGGGATGGCCTCTGGCTAGGCAAGTGCCAAAGGTCAAACATGCCTCACATGTCAATGAGACAGTAACAAGGCTTACTATACACAAACCCTGGCCAAGTCCATGTCACACAAAACACTTCACAGCCACTGTGGCTGCATTCCTCTGGCTTGTCCCTCAGCAAACAAGTGCGTTCACCTTACGAAACGACGTGACCTGCTCAAGCCAAAGTCCGTGCTTGCGAAGTGCTTTGTCTTGCATCTTTTACAATTGGGACAGGACCACACACACGCTGTGGCCATGACCAGCACTGGTATTATTCGCATGGTTGCTAAGGTGCCTTTGAAACAGTGGTAGGGAAGACAGAAGATGGCCACAGTTGTTTAAAGCTAATGAATGGCTTCTGTTTGGCCTGCCATCACTGCTGATAATAGCTTTGCACTGGATGTTTATGGGGAACACAGGGTTGTTTGTAGGTAAAGGCAAAGTTTAGAAGAATGTCCACGAGAAAACTCTTGCACATGTACTCAAACACCCCCTGAAATACACTGTCAACACAAGTTATTGTGCTGTTTCCCGATTGCTGTTTGGAGCTAACAAAATCTCAGGTACAATTACATTTTACAGCAATAATCATCACAGCCTCTGACAGGCATCATGCGTGAGAATCTAGACAGAATAATTCTCATTAGGTATTCAAATGAAGGGGATTATATTCAAAAGCGTTTGAGTCAAGTCAAGCATGTAAAATGCTTCTAATCCTTTTGTCAGACACAACGCAACACTTTTGTCTTAACAGTCAAACTCATGATGGATCTGTCAGCTTGTGTTATGACACTTCTGTAAGGATCATTTTAACAAAATAAATGGCTGGATGAAGCTGTCAAGAATTAATTTTGTGGCCCGCATAAATTTAAATGAAATATTGATTAAAACGCTGTGCCTGAGTGATTATTTAAGTAGTTCCAGACAGAAAGATGTCTGTCTGAATATATCTTGGAGGGACACTGTAGAGGACAAGTCCTGTGTGTTGGCTTCATCTGGTAGTGCTATCTTGGACACTGATCAAACACACTGGAAAGACGAACTGGCCATGTCCGTGACAATTTTAGGAGTTTTAAACTTTGTCGATAGTGTAGCACTCTAAGCAGTTCTTATTAAGTCAGGGAAGTCGAGGACATTATACTGTAGAGAAGTGCTTATCTCCCAGCTACATTTTCACCATGTTTGGGCCTTCAAATGAAAACACAAAATCTGTTTTTGGCACAGACTGACCAATAAACACAATTCCTGTTCATATTTTTTTTTTTTTTTTTTGCAAATTAAACTGAAACTTAACTGCAGTGAATGAGAAAGAGAAACAAGAAACCAATGCATCCAAGAGCTACAGGATAAGCATGTGTAAAGCAGACTTGATTTCACTCATTTCCAGTTTGAAATAACGCCTCCCAGATGCCCAAATTACTGCTAATTTCTAATATCATTAGCATCATGTCTGCCAGTGTCATGTTAATGAGGGTTTAACATGACAATGAGGTTTTCTAAATGAGCAGCCGAGGGAAATGCAGGGCTCAAATAATTACACAGTTAACGCACTGCGAATCTCAACTTCACCGTGATCTCTAGCATTACGCCTGTCATGGATTTGTTTCCAATGAGGAAATGTGTTTTCAGGCTCCAAAAGATTTCCGTCAAGCAGAACAGGCCCTACATTTTGTTCTTTGCTGTATGTTTAATTAACAAACTGTTCCAGATGAGTCTAATTAGATTAGCATATGAAAACTGCAATAAGGGAAATGAATAATGCAAATCGAGAGAACTGCACCGGTGTCGATCTTGGCAATCAACCAAGGCCAACATGTTTCAGAAAGCTTCTCAGAAACCTTCTGATAAAGAGGAGAGAATGTTGCTATGATAAAAGCAAGCATGCAGGGCTGACAAACAGGAATGAATGTACACAATAACAAGACATTTAAGAGTTCATAAAAAGGCAGAGGAAACGTACGACCTGAGAGGATAAACCACACAGATATCTGCTTCAGCAGCACCATGGACACTGTCATCCTTTATCTGCCTTTTTGACCCCAGAGCTGTCTGAGGCTTTGCTGCTTCCAGCCACAGCAAACAGAAGACGCCACTGGGAGATAACAGATACTAGGATTGAGTCACATTTTAATAATAATAGCCATTCCAAGCAAAGTTGCACTGAATTTCAACACCATAGAAAGGCCCCTAATGTGACAACATATTTCCACAGTGCCCTGCAAAAAATGTTTTTACTCCCCCATTTTGGTCTTCATTTCCTAAAAAGTGAGCACTTTCAAGCTTAGGTGTCAAAGTTAACCAAAACGAATGATTCCACTGAAATGAATTGATTTTAGTCCCATTTAACGCTGGTGTGACCAGCCCCTAAAGCTGATTTTAAAATAAGAAAGCCATCAAGTTTTCTCTTACAGGGATGGTTTGTAGTCTTGAAGTGGGGTCATATTGGGTACTTACTCAGTGTTTAACATACAGCGATGTCCATAGGCATGCCACCAGTTTGTTGAAGTGGCAGGAGTACTATACAGTGTACTGCTGTGGATGGAGGCAGCAGCTAAATGTATTTTAGCCACCTAATAAAGTCACACCTGAAAGAATCTGTACCCATTTATGGGTACACTACATTGAGAGTATTTTAACCGCTTTACCTTTCCGCCAGACAGCTCGTTACAATGGGGAAGCTTCAGTTCCCCATCTATGCTTTCGTCAAAGCCACCAGATTCCATTGACAAAAGCAGTAATTTTTGGCTCGCTGAACACAGAAGCTGATGGTCTACTTCTGCCACAATCAGGTCATTAGTTTGTGTTATTGTGTGACTTTGCTGAATCTAAACTAACCTTTTAGAAAGCTACAGTCACGCAATAACACAAATTAAACTGAGAGAGGCAGCAGTAGATCAGCAGGTCCTGTATTCAGCAATGTTAAATCACTGTTAGTGGAGTCTGGCTCTGAAGAGAGCAATATAATGGCTTCAGTTCCCGCGTTAGAAATCGCTGTCTGTATAGGTGTATAGCGTACACCTAAATCAATGTTGATTTTTTTTTAGGTGGGCCTTTTTATAGGTTGCTAAAATACATTTTTGACCCCCATCCACAGCAGCACATTGCTTGGCCTTGTCGGACTCTTGCCTACTTCTGACAGACACCTACTGTACTACATTGACTGTGAATAAGCACCTCATACAACCCCCCTTTAAAAGATTCTAACTATCCCTTTAATAGATATATCCAGTTACCTTGGAATTAATTTAACAATCAAATGCAAATAGTGCTTAACTCGACTTTTCTGATTAGTAAAAATAAGATTTAATCATCTTAAAAGACAAAATTCTTACATTCTTGGATTGCTCTTTTTGCTGAACAGCATCTCATTGGCTAATGCTCATTGGCAGAGCATGTGGTTGTTAAACGGTTCTGTACATGTACGTTACCCTCACTCATGATGAGAAACATATGGCTGTATGACAAGCTATAGGGAAAGCAAATAGATCGAAACACAATCTAAACAGCTGTCTGTCTTCACAGCAGTTCAACATAATGTAATAAAAGCTGTTCAAATGAAAAACCAACAAAGTGACAGGTGCTTCTCGACTGCTTTCATAAGGTGGAAATACAACATTTCCTCTCTGGGCTCTGGGGGTTTTATCAAGTGAGACCATATGTTTTTAGAATCTGCTTCTTATTAGCTATAATGGCTGCCAGCCTATACTTGGCTCTGGTTTGTAGTGCTTCCAGCCACTTGATCACTGGAGCACAGAGGGGTTGCAGGGGCCTACGGCTATTTAAGTTGACACCAGCTTAGGTGCAACACTACTCTCATCCCCCTCAGCCAGGTGGCTCTTGCTACATCCCTCCTATACCTCTTCTGCTTGGTTTTCTTTCACATGTGACCATGCAGGTAACCAGTCCAACCATGCAAAAGTGAGTTGAGGAGTCTGGGGGAAATTGGCTGGGATGTCCACTGGAGGGGCGCCAAGGTTTTCCAAACCTGCGGGCCACCTCTAGAGGGAAAAGGGAGCACTTCCTGGGTCAATGGAGAGGATGTGGTGGGAAGGAGCCACTATGTGCCAGCTGTCAAGAACGGGATCCTGAGAGGCCGGGGGTTAATAAGGCTTGGCAGGGGTGTTCCCATGGTAATTGCCATGGTTACCCAAGGGCTTTGCCAAGAGATGCCTGCAGGGGAGGCAGAGTCACTCTGGGTGAGAGAGCTAAACCATGGGAGACCATTAAAGGAAGGGAAATTTGATGGGCTCAGCAATGTCATAAACTTTACAGGCAATTAATACTCCTGCCAATGTGGGGAGCTTCAGTAGTCTTTATGATCTGAAACCTGTTGCTAGTGAGCCATGTGGGATGTATTTCATTTACAAAAGGCAAAATGAAGTTTCATTTTATGAGAGGCCACAGTGATGGATAACTGTAGTTGAAGGAGCAAAGCTGCATAAAGAGCTACTTATAGAAGAGGGCTGTTAAGAAAGTGGCTATGATATTTTACAGCTGGCATTCAGGGTGACAAATTCACTGAAAGGCAACATGAATGTTTTGCATTCTTGCATGAATCACAGAGAATGACTGGGACTTTGTGGAAGTGTACTTTTCAGAGCAGAGGATACTTTAATAAAAAAGTTTCAAGAAAAATATCAACGGAACCCGAACAATTTAGATCATTTTGTATGACTGTCTCTTTTTGCATGGGTAACTGAACAACATAATATCATACTGTCACATGCAGCACAGTGACAAGGGAGCTCAGCAGAGGAAAGTGTTCTACATCAACACTGATGACAGACGTTCAGAGCCAAAACGGCAAGTCTGTCGTTCCATATCATCATCATTATGACAATTTATCCTCACTGAATCTTGAAAAACTCTAGCTCCTGCTATTGTTACCACAATTAATCTTTCCACAGCTGAATGCACCGGCTACAAGTATACTCTCTGGAGGCTGTCGAAAGTCATTTTGGCAAATGAGGCGAATCACTAACTGGAATAAACAAAATGGTATAGGAATAAATTACAACACTTTATCGCAAACTTACTTCTGAAAAGTACTGATCATACACTGAGATCTAACGCTGTGTCTGAGAGTGGATATTTCCCGTAGGCCTTCATGAAGCTTTGCTGTGTTTAGCCTTTAGAGAAAGAATAAAAGCAAACTTTCTGTCTCACTATCTTTTTGCATCGCCTATCTCAATACTCCTCCGAGCACAAAGATTATCTGCAAACTGATGAAAAGTGTTTGTATTCTTACACTTCCTGACTACAAAAAAAGAACTGAGCTTTGAGTAAAATGTGCCAGAAAGAGATAACTTTTGAGGGAAAAGATGAGGAACAATGAAATTGCGGTCCATGTGAATTATGTTGCAGAGCTTCCTCTGGTCCCAAAAAGAACTGATGTGGAATGATCTATAACTGCTATGGCTAATTTGACAGGAGATGAGATGCCTCGCTTTCACAAAAAAACAAGACTAAACCCGAGGGGAATTGAAGGGGTTTCTGAGGTTTAGTTTTGCTGGTTTTGTCTATTGTTCTTCTAAACAGTCTGTGTTTGTAGCCCAGGGGCTTACTGGACAGCAGTCCGCCCTACTGTCTGGGCTACGGTCCAGGCTGGTGTGGTGGTGGATGCTCTGGCTTTGGGCTTTAACCCCCGTGGTTGAACCTGAGCCCTGCAGCTGCTCATTACTGTGCAGTGGAAGTGCTGGGATTGCTTTATGAGCCCTGGGAAAGTCAGGAGGGATTCTCTGCCCACTACAAGCTAAGCAATCCAGCTACATCAACAGTGAGCCCAGGGACACTTGGCTAGCCCAGGCTAATCCCAATATCCAATTTAAAATGTTGAAAAATGATAACCAGATGTCAGAAGGCTTATGTTTCTGCCCCAAAGTCCAGTGGGCTGCAAAGCAAAGGAGGTTATGGAGGACATGAGAGCTATCTTTCCAAGTGGGATCAGACTCAGTTAACCTGCGGGGGTTAGGAGTTGTCCTCTGTTCCAAGGCAGTCATTCCGAAAATGATTTTTCATTACACACACAGAGATCATTATCCATATGAGGCTGAGCAGTAGTTCTTGATGAGTTATTTGAACACCAGGAATTGCCTGAACAAAAATGGTCATTCTATTACACTTCTATAGATACTATCTCATCACTAATGAGTTTAAGCTTTTCAGGAGTTATCCTGTAAAGAGCTGTTGCACAATATGGTGTACCCACTGCTCCTACAATGCCCAGAATACCAATTTGGAATTGGTTGGGAATATGAGAAATGCTGGGGTGTGTCTGATCAAGCTGTTCCCCACCCTCAACATGTGCTGTGGATGCACTGCATTCTGATCTATTTATGCTATTATCTGACATATCTCTATGGTATCTCTATCTATGGCTACTTTACAATACATTCCCCCTTTGTGGTTGTTGACTCTGGTGCAAAATGGGCACCGGTTTCAGATTGAATGTGTTCAGTCTGAACCCCCTAAAGAGACTCATACATAAAACTGATTTTAGATAGCTTAAACTTCCTGCTATCAAACTCAGACAGCCTTGATAATATTTTAGCATGAAGCCATGGTGGCTGTGTTAGGAAAGTTACACAAAAATACACCATAAAAGAATCTGGTCTGGAAATCCGCGCTGCTTTATAGCACTAATGACTGCTTGAACTTCTGAGTGTTTAATTATGCTATTTGGTACATGGACATCAAGAAATCTGAGACAAACAGGGCTGTTGTGATTCACCCTCTGTTCCTCGTCTCGGCTCACTAACTCTGCTGAGTGCATTTCTCAAGCTCTTGTAAATCATTAGCAAGCTGCTTTAATGAACAGGTTGTTCACCTCTTTCTCTCTCTCTCTCTCTCTCTCTCCCCCCCCCCCCTCTCTCTCTCTCTCTCTCCCTCTTTCTCCAGCCCTCCTTGCTTCTTATCACCGCCAATTGACAAATCCAAATGAGCAAACAGTGAGTCACTGCACCTGCGTTTCCGACCTTCAATCATGGCAACTTATCACAATAGCCTCAATTCAAATGCTGCATCCCACTGCAGAGTGAGCAAGGGAGGGGAGAGACGTGAACCGAGAGCTTCTGCCAATAAGGCTGGGTGCACAGTTTACAGTGAGGAGGCCTGCTTGACCAATCAAGAATAACTAACTCTGAACGATACAGCCTTTACACAGTAAAATCCTATTTGAAACTGACCTTATTTATAGATGTTCCCCAAAACAAAGTAGTACAGTTTAATCCACTGTAAATAATCACCAAATGTCATGTGTAAAGGAAAGCCTGCAAGAAAAAATGTGTCTCATCAAGTGTGATTTGTTCACACCCACAATTCAATTACAACAGACTCAAATATCCCCACACCTCGGGATCCTCCCTTCCTCCAGCTGTTATTCTTCTCACTCATAAGAGAAGAGCTACAAAAGTATATGGACTCCCTCACCCACATAAACCCTTTTCCCACCAAAATCAGCATGTATATGCAGGGGAAGGAAACAGAAGAAAGGGGTATGGAGACCACTGAAAATGTGGCTACTTCTTTTTTATATCTTTTACTTAGTGTCTTGTTTAAACTCTGTGCCGACTAATTTGGAACAATGTTTGAGCACTGCTTGGACGGAAACAGATGAAATACCTGGCAACACATCACGAAATCATGCCGGAAAAGGGGTAAAAATCAGTGCACCCTCCCAGTATTTCCATCACTGTCGATTAAATACCTGTGAGTACTGCAGAGTTATTTGTCCTGGGAATGAATGCCGATTGTAACTTTTTCCACTAAAGGCAAAAGCCAAATGTTCGTGGGTGTTAATGGGTTTTTTGTCCAGTAGGAGAGAGGCAATACTTAGTATGCTTTTTAGGAAAGGGCCTTTCCTGTTTCAACAAAACCATACCCTAGTGTATAAAGTGAACTCCATGAAGAGATGGTGTGGAGGTTTGGTGTGGAAGAACTAAACCGGCTTGCACAGAGTCCTGACCTCAACCCCATCCAACACCTTTGACTTGGACAAGAATGCTGACTGCGAGTCAGGTCTTGTCAACCAACATAAACCTCACTAACACTCTTTAGGCTGACAAAGAGCAAATCCCTGTAACAAGGTTTCAGGATCTCATGGACAGCCTGGATAGGAGACTGCGAAAAGACAATGGTGTTGGATGGAAATGTTCAACAATTTCATTGTTAGGTGTTTTCATAGTGTTTGCCATGATGTGTGCAATAAAATTCCTCAGACTTTATACAAATATGAAAAAATGAAAGAAAAAAAAAACTGTTGTGTGAATGGCACCATGTGGTTTAAACCTTGAAAATCACGATCCAGTTTGCACTTCCACACAAAGTCCTTATCATGCTGCTTCATTGTCTACTGTTGGCACAAGACTGACTCTGCCAATTCACTCTTATCTGTTTGCCTACACAATACACTCCCTCGCCCTACTCAATCTGGAGTGGGACTTTTGTATGTAGCTTCCTATATGGAACAGGTAAAGAAAAAGGCTGAATTTGTTTCAACTGGATATTCTACACTGAAAACACAATCTCCATCTCAGAGATCTCCAGGCTCAATAGTGTTTCTTTTCTCTCCCACACTCCCTCACCCTCATTTTTCCACCTCTCTGTTGCTATGAAAACACCTGTGTTCCACAACACAGGTTTTTGCTAAGACCTCCATGTTGCAGGTAGCAATTTAGGGAGCATGCAACTTCAATCAATTTCTCCCCTAGCATTTGAAGTTGGGAGAAAAAAAAGTGTGCACTGGCCACATGGGCTAAGCAGGCAATAACACAGAATGAAAGAGGAAAACCATCAATCAAACCCAGTTGCTATAGTTTGATTAAGGTTCCAGAGGAGAGGAGGGGAGGCAAACAATTATGAAAGAAATAAAAACAACATAATGTAATATGAAGTTGGCGAGCAAAACTGTCAAGTTTCACATTTATTTGTAAGTTTGAATTACTGACCATCTTGCAACCTTACCATCCATTTTGTTTATTGCACAGCTGCAAAAAGAATTAGAATATTTGTTGATTAATTCCAGAAAATTACAAAACAAAAATCTGAAGACACTCCCTTGGGCTCTTGGATATTGTCATGGCCTGTCAATCTTCCGACATAATTAATTGGTGCAGCTCTATGTGTTGAGCTGCACAGTAAATGAAATATAATCGAAACTGCAATATAGCCAAGTGCAATATCCAAATCACAGGACCTGCAATTTTTTGATAAAGCCAAAATGTCACCATAAATAAAGAATTGTGGTGCTACAGAGAGGCATGCTTGTTTGGTACAGATTTATTTTTTTAGTGAAAATGAAATGCAAAAATTACTATCCCACTAAAATTGTCACCCATATTACAATTGCAATATCTGTCAAAATAATTGCAGTCGAAATTCTTTTGCATGTCGTGCAGCCCTACCTATGTGTCAGCATTCACACTGAGTTCAGAGAATTTCCCGATACCCCATAGAAATGACAGGTGATAGCAGGACATGCACTCATTCTATCCAAGTGCAGGATACACTGTATTGTTGGAAGTTACACCAGAACAAGGCCAGGGGTGCACTGACACGTGACGACTTCCACACAAAACATGAATGGAGGAAGGAATTTGAGAAATGTTCAAAAGTCAACAGAGGTGCAAATACTCAACTAAATAGTCTCCTCAGGTTTCATTGTTAACTTGAGCTGTTACTTATTGCAGGAACATAATCAAAGATCGTAACCTGCCTGTCAGTGTCCACAGAAGCAGTTGATAATAAATGAGCAGGTAGGTAATATACAGAGTAGACTTGTTATGTCTAGCTAGTTTTTGAAGCATGAATGTAGTCGATGCATCACCATGAGGTCAGGACAATGCTGGGAAGAATCTGAGGACAGGGGTCAAAAAGTAAAAGCAAAGGTCAGAGATTGTGGGAGGCCTGAAGGTAATGGAGCCAAAGTGGTGCGGAAGCTCTAAAGATAATGAGCATGTGCTGTTTTTCATACTCAGGTGACTGTGTGTAGCATGGAGGTTGCACAAAAGGGTGGCGATATCTGTAGGGGAAAGAGTGGGAAAAAACAACTACTGAACAGAGGAGGACAAAGAAGCAGTGAAAAGAAATGAGAGCAAGAAAGGTTGGGGATGACAGGGAAACAGCAGCAAACAAAATTGAATTTGTCAATTAAAGAAGCCAGTTCTAATCTTATTATTCCAACTGATAGTCACAAACTGAATTCTTACATAAAACACAGAGGGCGGGATTTTAGACCTTGATGTGCTGCAAAGCCTTCAACCTGCCCCTCTGGAGAGAGTACTCTGTAAGTGGACAAGTCAGACCCTTCCTCAGGTGATGGATCTGTGCCAGCAGCAGCAGCCTCTGCCACTTATTCCCCTCCAGCTCTCTGCTATGTGCTCAATGTTCACTTGGGCCCATCCCCAGCTCTCTCCCTCGCTCTAGTTCCCACTCCCCTCTCACTTGGCCCCACTCTCTCAGTCTCAGCACAATCAAGTGCCCCCGTCAGCGATGGGCATTTCATTACCTAAGTGCCAATTCCTTAGCAACCAAGCAGGTACTAGAGCACATAACCAAAAGCTGGCAACTGAATGCTAATGAGAAGGCTCATGCCAGTGCCTTAACCCTCACGCAGTACATTTGTATGGACATTTTAAACTGATCACTTGGTCAGGGTGATGGGTTGATTACTTAATCAGTTTCCCCAACAATTTGAGTTAAAATGATGCGGTCTGAGGTCTGATACAGGAAACAAAAAGCTAAAAATGTCACACTCAGGACCAAGTTCACGTTTGCCCTAGCTCTGTGATGTTTTTCCTTAAAAATCTTTTTTTTTTTTTTTTTTTTTTTTTTTTACCAGTTCTAGTGTTACCATGCATGTTTGCATATAGATCTTTCTGTCTACTTGACCATGTGACCTTTGGGGTGCATGCAAAGAATCAAATCACTTTAAGAAGCCAGACTAAGCTCTGAACATACCATTGTAATCTCGCTTGGTTAATCAGGTTTGGTTTACTCCAATTTTGACTTATATAATCTAATGTTTACGGGAGGGTTCAGTTTGGTCATCGTCTAATTACAAACGCTGACTTTCTGCATCCTGGACATCTGCTTGCTAGGTTCATTGTACATTGAGAAAACTGAGTAACTTCAAAAGAATATGGGGCATTTTACAGAGGGTGAATCAATATGTCTGAGTAGTCGACTTGAATAGATTCAATGTCCTTCTGGGCGGCTGCCAGGACTTTGAAAGCTCAGTGTTTCTTTGTCCGTCCATTTGTCCCATAAATGTCCCTGTAAGTTGATTAAACATGATTGATAAGGACATTTTCAGAGTCCCTTGCACAACAGATGCTATAAGAGCATCTGTGTGACCAGTAAGAATGAGAAACCCTTCAGGATTTCAAATGCATTTTCAAAACCTACATTCCCGCAGTTGAAAGCAATGCCTAGCATTTATGAAAAACATTTTCCATCAAAAGTACCAAGTACATGCAAACACAGGAAAACATAAACATGGCTCTGTAGTTTAATGTCTTTCTGTGTTTGTGTTTTTTTCTAGTATGTCCTGTTCAACATCACAAACGTGCCAGAAAACAGGCCAATAAACAGTAGACAGCAGCATATTTTGGCGGGTACATCTCTTACTAACTCGGTTTCTTTCAAACTAGACACCAACTGAATTTTGAACCATGACAAGCGTTGCCTGGGCGGAGACAGACAGCATTTTGTGGTGGCCCTTCATTGCATCATGTAGGCAAAGGTGCTAAAATTAGAGTACCCACCTGAGTTTTGTATTTCCATTTCTGCTGATCAGAGCTGAAGCCAATACATACTGGTGACTACTGCAGAGTCATTTGTCTCTCGAGTGAATGCTGATTAAAACCTTTCCCTTTAAATACAAAAGCCAGACATTGGTGGGTGTTAGTGGGATTTTTGTCTTATGGGAAAGGGGCTTAAAAGTAGTGGACACTGAGCAGTAGTGCACTGAGTGTGCCCTCAATTGGAGGATCCAAGTTCAAAGACATGTGTCAGCAAACAGCTACCCTGCTGCAGTGTCTGAACAAGACAGTGAATCCCTTCTAGCTTTATGACTGCTGTGCTGCAACTAAATCCTGACCCCAGACCTCAGAGAGGGGAGGGGGGGAGGGGGGAAAAAAGTCTTCAAAAGGAGCAATTAAGTGTCATATTATCACATTAACAGACCAGATAACAGAACAAGTCGATGTGTTTCTTTCACCGCCCCATTCTTTAAAAGCAGAAGTCAAATATGATTGGGAGTATGGTTAATACTGTGCTCTCAAAGGCACTGTGGCTGACCACTGGAGAGGAACTTCTCCATCCCTTCCCCCAGGCTAGTGGTGGGGGAAATGGCCGTCGTCAGGTAAAATGACCCTTAATGCCTCCTGAATAGAGCTGCTAACATTACGCGGCCAGGTCATTAGGGAGACAAAAGGGCAGGCCAAACAGCAGGAGAAGACCCCCAACTACAGCTACCCCCCCCCCCCCCCCCCAAAGTCAGATAAGGACTCCAAATGCAGCCTGGCTCTGCCCCGCATCTTTCCCCCCATGATTCCCCTCACACTTAGGCTTCTGTGAGCGACAGAGCAGAACAGGACGTGCCTGAGTTGGAAAGGAATGAGGCAAGTGGATAAATCTGGAATGGAAAAATGAACAGGGATGTTTGCATGTGGCCCCTGTTCAGGTGAAGTAATCTGAATGACTGAACATGTATTGAAAACTGATAACAGTCCGACGCAAACATCCTCTGCTGCCTTCTCGGAGAGTCTGACGGTCATCGTATCAAGTATGTTAATAATGTTTGCAGATGATTTGGAGGCCAGGAGAGGACCTGAAGAGGATGACTGAGGAGGAGGAGCGTTTCACAGGAGAGAAGCAGGAGCTTGTGTGCGTTTCCCAGTGACCTGTTGTACATACACACACAGTCCTGTCTCACTTAACTGTCTTCAAATGTTGAATAAACTTGTGGTCCAGACATCAAAGTGGCATGGTGTTTGTGCATGCAGGCATTTACAGCACTACCGAGTGACCACACAAGTACTTCCACATACTCACAGGCCCACAGCAAGGCAGACAGCCAGGCCTGGAAAGAGCAAATACACAGAGCTACGCAACAGCAACATGCAATCCCTTCCTCTAAGGACTTGGTGAAGAATGTGGGAAGTGAGTGCTAAGTTGCGCTAACTGGGAAATGTCATACCTCATGGTTTCCGCTTTTCAAGTTTAGAAAAACACTGGCTGGCCATGTGCCTTTATTCTTCCTCCCACTTAAAATAAAGTGATAGAAAGTAATCCGTTTCATTTCATTTCCAATTACCCTTTCCCACTTCACTCCTCCCTACCATAGACCAATCATGTCAAGTTTTTCTAATCATAAATCTGTAATAAGCATTGTGTTGTGATTATGGTTAAGATGCATGGGAGCTTAGAACATTATGATTGAAGCTTGATAGCCATTCCCATGCTGGATTATTTCTCATAGTGCAGGGTTGAAACCATTTGTCACACAGATTTTGTGCTAAATTTTACAATTTGTGACCACTCTAGAATTGATAAGTGTTAAAGAATTATGACACCAAGACCTAGAGGAACAACACTGAATAATCCATGCTTCGATGTGGTGACAAAAATTTCTGACATTTCTATAAGAATTGTATTTTTTGGCAATTGGGTGGTCAGGACTCCTGCTCTGGAAACTGCTGAGAAAACCACTTATTGTCGATATACTTTTGAGAGCCATAGATCCCCTGAATGCCCACGGTCTTAAGTTTGTGGTTGTAATGTTTCATGAGGCAGTGATTATCCTATAGGTCACTATATATCAGTTTAATCAGTATGGTCAAGTTTCAAAAAATGGTTTCACTACAATGGAATGGCTACTATTGGGACTTAAATCATTACACACTAATACAATTGGGCTCATGGTATCCACATGAGTCTCAGCTTTCCACCCAATTTATTCAATTCCAAGTATGTTTAGGGACCTCCATATCCAGAAATATTCAAATTTTAAAAACAGGCAAAAATAACATATTTGTAGTACATGCAAAAAACTGCATGGTTTTTACCCTAAAACTGCATAAAGTGGGCATGCCTGTCAAGGGAAGACTCATGGGTAACCACAGAAACCTTTTTCATCATCATCTTGAGGTAAGAGAGAGTCCCTCAGCCCACTACAGCCTCTGAAAGACAGTAATGTGGGCCGAGGATGCTGGCATCCTAGCGGAGTGGAAGAAGTTAATGAGAGTCCAAATCCCCGAAGAATAGCAGCAAATCCTCATATTTGAGATGCAGGAGCCACCGTAAGATGTACTTGGCAAACATTTTATTACTAAAAACTTCAATCAATTATCATAAGTAGAAAGAGAGCCAAGTATCTGGACAAGAAAGAAAGAGTAGAAGCACTGTTGTTGAACACCCCTTCACCGTACTAAACGTTCCTTGAAATTTAGAGTCATTGCTAAAAATGGCTTTTTTCTTTGAGTTGACTGCCTGTCACGTCTGGGGTCAGGTTACTCTGCCGTGCAGGCCAACAAAGGGGAGCGGAACAAAAAGCAGCAGCTCGAGCCCTGGCAGCGGCTTCTGAAAGACCCGCTTCACAGAGAGCAATAACTTCACCTCATTTAGAACGAAATCCCCGTGAATAATCTGCCGACATGAGAACCTGTCTCCCTAACCCAGAGTGGGCAGGATGAAGTGTGCTTGGGTGAGCGTTTGTGTGTGGGTCTTTCTGACTCTCTCACCACAGGCCTACTAGGACTGACCTGTTGTTAGGATCCGGGTGGTTGCGTTAGCAAAACCATGATGGCTGAACGGATGAAGAAAATGTTTTTTGTTTTTTAAATCAAAGGTGCAAAACAGTGCTGGCCACACTTGATTGACAAGTAAGCTATGGAAAGTGCAGTAGATATGCACTGCAGCAAAGCCCCACAAAACAAACCTGATAATTACCCCTAAAGATTATGATTTTAGAGAGTGGTGGTCATGGTTTTGGAGTTACAGAATTAATTCAAGGCCCTCTTAAATACTGTAATTGTTAAAGTTCAAAGCAACACAATATTTTAGCTCAAACTCAAAGACTGTGTGTGTGTGAGTGTGAATGTGTGTGATAGGAGTATACCTATAATACTCTCCTTCCCCTGTGCTCATTCAGAATTCTCTTTACGCTTTGATGAGAAGGCCGCAACAATACCCTGACTCTTCAGAGCTGCCATGGTCTCTCTCTTTAATCCATTCTCCTCCCAACAGTTCCTCCTTCCATGAACTTGATGTTGCTGCTCCAAGGAGAGTCATTCTCTTTATTTACCAAAAACATTTTTTGTCACTGCTTAGCACAATGAAGTGAAAAAGTCCAGAAGAGGTAAGTGTGCACGCTGAGCTTAACTTCAGAGCTTTGGTAATAAGCCATGATGGAAGACAGGTGGTTGGGAGGGGAAGGTTCAGAAAGACAAGAAGTCAACAACAAAGGCTGCACCCCCCAGGCCTCCACACCCCACCAGAAGCCTTGCTCCGGGCCTTTGTCAACACTGATCTAAGAGAGGCTTGGGCGGTGGCCTGAGGGTGATAATTTACAATCTGCTCCATCCTGAGTGCATATTCCACAATCCTCACTAAACATCACACTGGCAAATACAATAGAACCCCCCCACCGTCACTTCCACAAGCTGAACTCAATCTCCCTTTCAGTTCTTAATAAATGAGTGAGTCTGATAACAGTTTGCTCTCAAAGTTTGCCGTTGATGAAAAAACTTCTCTCTTCTCGGCACATTTCAATTCCTGTTAATTCAGCCGACCGGCGGCGGAGAGGAGCGAAATTAAAAAGCCGTCTGCTCACTCTCAGGAGGTTTCATACTCTGCCCTGGTGCCTCAGAGAAAAAGGCTGCCGCTCCTCTTCGTTCATGTGTATTTGCAAACACACACAACAATACATTTGTGCACACAATTTACAAAAAACACACACACACTGAGACACACAAGAATCAGGACTACACATGAGCATGCACACATCTTAGCGTCATCACACTCTCCATATCTCCATTATTAAAGCTAAAATGGAAAAAGGGCACTCTTGGGAAAGGAGGCTTTTTAATAAACTTCAGACTCTATCGTTTATGCGGAGAGGGCAGGCAATGAAGCGTCGCCCTTTATCAGGATTGTTGGCGCTTCATCTCAAACCAACCAGGTGATTTGCATGGTGGATCTCACTTCAGCCTCTTCAAAGGAGTAATGGCGGGGCTAAAGCGAGTGAATCCAAAACACAGCAGGCGTGACTGACTGCAGGTAATCCACCAACTGTAAACCTTGAGGCAGAACGCCTCTCGGCCCCCAGACAGGAGCTCCCGTGACTTGGTGGCCACTCTTCCTATTTGCTATGATTCTGAATTGAAGGATAACATTAGTTACGCATCACGCGCCAAGTGTCACAAGGACTAAAGCCTCAAAGGAGCTCGAAAACTTGATAAATTTCACCTGTTTCAAATGCAATTATTTTGGTGGGTCTATTTAAAGATACTCAAGTTTCACACACATTCTCAAACAGCTACAACTGCTGTGAATCAAACAGAATGATCTCACTTTTTTGGCATTTCTTCATTTAGGTGCAATCAGCAAGATCTTCCCTCTCCCAAAGTAAAACCAGACCACAGTATGCGCGTGAACTGTTAATGAAACAAGAGCAAGTTTAACAATTTCTTGAGCTGCAGCTGATATATTTTTTTTAATAAGTCACTCCACAGCCTGCAGTAACACACGGACTAGAAAGTCTCATTTTCAAGCCAAATAAAGCAAATAACAAACCAAATTTGTTATTTTAGGGGTTTGCATGGTGATATACTGGTCTGTCCTTCATTTGTTTGATTTGGACCTTAGCTTCGATTAGCTTAGTTACTCCTGAGCATTGTATCAGTTACAACAGGCCACCATGAGCTGTGCTACAGACCTACACAGATCCACACCGTTCAGCAAGTGAGAATGCAATTAATCACTCATTGCTCAGTACTCATTGAGAATATAAACTTTTCTGATAACTCGACAGGTACTTTCCATTAATCAGCCCAGCAACATAACTTTGTAGTTTAACCAGCGGTCAGCCAACAGTTTGAAGGCATTTACTAATCTTCACAGCTAGCTTAGCCCCGCAGACTGCACACAGCACTTCAGCACTAGCTAGCCTGCTGAGAAGCTAAGATGTGAAAAATGGTGTGCTCCATTTGCACTGGGAAGTTGGAATTTCTGAGTTCCCAGTCAGAATTTCCGACTTAAAGTCAAAGGAACCTCGTAAACCCCAACCTCGAAATCAAACATGGCTGTTTTGCACATCAAAAGTAGCGAAAGCTGTAATGTACTGTTTATTGGCACCTCTGTTTTATTTGTGTGTAATTAAAACAGTTGTACTCACAGTACTGTCCAACTCCTATCTGTGAACATGTTGCTATGGTGTTTGAAAGCGCAAAATACAGCACAATGCATTGTCATCAACTGGTATTACAATTAATGGCTAACCTGGCTTTAACTTGTATTGCTGACAACACCTTAGTTTTTGCAACTTGTACTGTACTACAATGTGATCAGCTCAGGTGTGACATCATTCTCAGCTGCTACCTCAGACTTCCAAGGTAAATGGAAAGCAGCTTATACAAGGGTATAAGGGCATGAGATAGCCACATCACTTCCAGTTCTAGGGCTAAGCTAACACATCCAGGACTAATATAACAGACACAATAGTGATATCAGCCCTGCTTTCAGACCCTCTAAAGCACCTGGACAGCAAACAACCCAACAAGGGTTACTAAATTTCATTGTCCATATTTACAATTCCCCTTTTCATAAAACCATATTTTATGACTTAATCTAAACTGACTTAAAATAAAGATTTTTTTTACAGTGTAAGTGCACCCTGACAGGCCTCTCCACCTTGCTGTCTTCTTACATACAATTAATCTAAACAGCAATTATTATGTCGCGTCAGTTTTAGTTTGCAGCACTTAGTCAAATTTGATATGCTTCATGCTTGTGCACAGAGCAGCCTGTTATTTGAGGATGCATTCTGTCAAAGAGGATCAGTATTTGGATTGCAATGTCTGAATGTGACACCACAATTGATGCCAAATGAAGATTATGTTAATTGACAGTACATGTCATATATGCACAAATTACGGGCAGACGAAATTACAGAAGGCTGGCTGTGCCATCGGAAGCTTGTCTCAAGCTTTAACATGAGTGTGTCGGTGTGTGTTGGTGTGTGTCGGTGTATGCACTAACAAGTGTGTGGAGTTCATTATCAGGAGGGCTGTGTCCTCAGGAGCACAGATGAAGTCCAGAAGCATTCAGCTTAGTCTACTGTCAAGGAGGCTCCCTCTCCATCCTTAATTTCCCGTCGCTAAAGACAACCATCTTCCCAAAAACACAATAAAGGAGGAGGGGTGGGGGCTGTTGGCAAAGACACAGAAGCAGAAGGGAGGACAAGAAAGAGGAATAGGGGGGTTCAAGGAGGGGAAATGAGAGGAAAAAGAGGAGAGCAATCGCCTCTCAACTCCCACCATTGTCTCAATGTAAATTGGAGCTGATCAAGATTCCACTAGCATCGTAACCAGCAAGTTCAATCTGCACAGACTGAACAGAGAAAGAGAGAGCCATACTGAGAGACAGAGAGAAAGACATCGATGGAAGAACAACAGTGTGTTTAAGAGTGACTCACATACAGAAAGACATGCAGAAACACACACAGGGACAAAGAAAGAGATTTAGGTTGAGAGGGAGCGACAAATAAACCACTTTAGAACCAATCAAGCAATGAAAAGAAGAGGAAGGGGTTGGATGTTCTTTAGGGCAAGAGCACACACTCTTACACACACACATCCTGTATTTCAATACAGCAACCATGAAGCTTGGACAGTCACAGGCCATCCTAATGATCAGCTTTCTTTTAATTCAGGAGAGTTTAAAAAAAAAGAAAAAAGATATAAGCCAACAAGGATGGTAAAAAAGATGTTTGACTGACAAACACTGCTGAATCATTGTGCTTCATACAGAGACATTTAATCTAATAACTCTGTGTAGTTGTTGGAAAAGAAAGTGGATTTCCGCCTGATCTGGGACTGGGAATGTGTCGAGGGTTTCTTTGATGAGTGCGAACACGTCTGACCCTGATTTCACCCTGACAGCCCCTAACCCATTCACACTCCTTTTGGCCTCAGGTAAAGGCTAACTGGAGGCTGACCTGTTGCCTTTCACTCTTCCCTTGTTTACAATGAAGGTACACAAGTCTGAAAGCTGCTGGGGCCTGAATGAGGCCCTGGAAGTCAATGGGTGGAAAAGAACCTGGGGGAATTCCAGTGGGAATTTTGTATCTGAGGCCTGATCAAGATCAAGTGTGTGTGGATGAGGAGAAATCATATTGGTTTTATCTGTGTTGGCGGAGTTCCCTAAACCTGCACATTTCTGAAAGATATAAAATAACTGCTTACAGCCATGCTCAGAAAAAAATCTAATTAATTCCAGAGGACTTTACTGTCCTGCCTTTGAGCCTTTGGAGCTCCTTTAGACTCCATCCATCTGAGACACCCAAAAAAACAAATATTTGCAGGGAGCCAATAACACATTTCACATTTTCTCATTTACTGAATCACATGCTGGAACTTGTCCTGTGCTTGATGAGTAACACTGCACTGATGAACTCAAGGTAGTCAACAACCATGTATATTTTGTCATGTGACTTTAAGCTTAGGTAGGCGATTTCATTTTGGCATCACTGGACAAAAATCCCATAATAACCTCTGAGTATACTGTAATTCAAATGGTGTTAGACAGCACTACATTTCTGCACCTCCTCTTGGCTCTGTTTTCAGGCTTCAGCAAACTCTCCCTTGATGGGAGACTTTGGCCAATCACAGGTAATTTCAGAGAGAAGGCGTTCCTCTTGGCTGTCCTACAAATGCAGGTGCGTATCCAGGTTCCTTCAATGAAGGCCTGATATAATGGCAGAGAATCCTACAAAGAAGGTTGCTATTCCAGCATTGGCAACTACTGCCTACACCGCAAAGCAACTAGGGTTGGGTGATAATACGGTAATAAGGTATCCCGCAGTATCAAAAAATAGCAACGGTATCAGTTTCATTACCGTCATTTAAAAATAACGATATAATATTAAATATAATTTATTTCATGCCTAAATGAGTGTTTGTCCAGCACCTATGCATGTGTGGTTGAGTTTTCAATTTAATACTAATTACAATTTAAGACTAATAATAGGCTATAATGTTTCTCTTAACTGTTGTCAGGAGATGACATTTTTGGACGTGACGTTGTCACGTGACAGCTCAGAAGCGAGAAAGAGAAGAAAAGATGGTAGGCCGCACAGCAGGCAAGTTGGTCCCAAAAAAACCCCCCACAAACTTCACAACTTCTGGAAGCAGCAGCAGCAGCAGGTCCAGTGGCTATCATAGTGGAGGAGGAAGAAGCGCAACCCGAAACACCGAGAAAAAAAAGATGACAGCAGTCTCCTTCAAAGAAAAGCAGATGCGGTGGCAGGTCCGGTCGGCACCATACAGGAGCGAGCAGGAGCAGAGATAACTGCCTTTTGTTGCAAGCCTGTTATTCAGGGAGACGAAGACCCCCTTCTCTGGTGGAAATGTGATGGAGCCAGGCATTTTCCTCTGATGTCAACGGCTGCCTGAAAGTACCTGTGCGTTTGTGCCACAAGCTCTCCATCAGAGTGGATGTTCAGCACCACGGCCAAAGTTGTCAATCCACTACGTGCCCGGCTCCAGCTGGAATAAGTAAACATGCTGGTTTTTCTGGCGAAAAAAACTTGAATAGTTATTATTTTATTTTGTTTTTGTCATTTCCATTGAGCAGTAGCCTGTTCTGGCAGACAAAACAGCTGGGTCTTGGAGAGGGTAAACTTTTCAAACTAAAGGTAGGCTCTAAAAATAAACCAACGAACAGTATTTCCCGTTGCGTTCTCAGGATAGGATTATACATGCCCATTTTCAGTCATGCCTTGTTATTTATTCTTCTGTTTTTCTTATTTGATAAGCAGTGCGTTTAATTTGATTTATGTTGATAGGCTCTAAAAATAAGCCATCGGACAGTACCCGCTGCGGTCTGAGGATACGCTGTATAGCACACATTTTCTTTACCGTCGTTATTTATTGTTACTTTTTTATTATTTCATAAGCCTACAAGTATTGGATGCTATAGGGTTGTGTATTAATTTACTTGATTTGTGTCGAGTACTGTAGGCTACTGGAAGTGGGCTGTAGCCCACAGACAATCTGTTGTTATTTCATTCTGTTTGGTTGACTGCTGTATTTGCCCTTTTTTAAATATTTATTAATAAAAGTTGTTAATGTTGTACATGTTTTGTTGTTATTTTTCAGTATTCTTAGGCCTATGTAATGTTGGTTATCGTTTCTGATAGGCAGAAAGCCGACATTTTGGCGACTCCGTCTGAGCCCTTCAAAGTGATTTTTAATTAGTTACGGTAATACTGTATACCCCAGGAAAATGTGGGGAAGGTTTAACGGTAACAAAATTCGGATACCACCCAACTCTAAAAGCAACCCAAAAAAAGTCACTTGTCCAAGAGACCATCTACAAGAAAGTGACAATAAAAGAAATTTAAAAAATGTCAATATCAGTGTTTCAAAGATGGAGAAAAATTGTTGCTAATAGTTCCTTCTGAGCTGAGCCAAAGACTTGTAGCTGCGGCTTCAAGTTCATGTTTATGTAGCTAATGTTAGCTAGAGCCTAGAATCACACTGCGTCCTGCGCCTCACTCCTGACTACTGATTAACTTACTGGGAGGGGAGTGGGCAACAGCTCTGGAGACGGAACCCCAGTCAGCAGCTGCAGCAACCCAAATTCAGTCAGTGCAAACCATAGCCCTGGGGGACCAGTCACCCCCTTCTCCCCACCGGGTAAGGAAACTTTCTGTTGCTGCTGTTGCACAGATTAGACCCGGCGCTGCTTCTGGCCACTAGCCTACTGTGACACCTGGTGGTAGGGGGCTTTGCAATGAGTAACTGTATGAAGTGTGTGCATATGCCTGTGGTCATAGGGTGGGAGGGGCTAAGGATAGAGAGGGGAAAGGGGAGATCTTCAGGATTGTTTTTTTGCCTTTTCCAGATTTCTGCCTACCCCAGCTTTAAGCAAAAATCCAGACCAGACAGTTGTCTGTTAAAATTCTCAACCAAGCCATTTTTAAAAAATCAAACTGCCTTTGATTTACTCCTTTTAAATACTCATTTTAACCCAGTAAAACTTACACAGCTGCTAATTGCTAATCCCATGACAAGAATTTAGTTCACAGAGGTCTGGATAAAATCTCATCAATTAAAGTGTAATGAGAAGACAGAATTCCTCCGGCAGCCATTCTACTGGCTGTCCTTTTGACTAGTTTGAAACAACATCTCTGCTCCGATTCTTTCTATGAGTAGTTCACTGTCAACATATGTAATTTCTTTTTGCTGCAATAGTTACTCCTGGTAACTAAAGCATGAATAACAAGGTTACATTATACATTCGACACTCTCTTACTAGCTTTTGCAATTCACTTCCTGCAAAACTCTTTGAGCAAGACTAAAATCTGTCTCCAATAGATTAATGTTGTTTTGTCATTTACAAAGAAACACTGCAGTGCAATTGCTAACAGGTTGAGGTTTGTCCTGCAGAGCACAACCTAAAAAGGAAGGCCTTATTTATCTACGATATTCTTGCTGATAACCTGTCCAAGCAGGCCACAAACCCTGTTGGAAAAACTAGAACAATGCAAAGCCAAACTCTCCACATTCAATGCCTCCGTCCATCTCAGTGCTCATATATTTCTCTGAGAGCCCACTCAAACATGTCTGCTTTGAGTGCTTTTCCAGGGCATGCCTCTACCTACTCACAGTGCAGGGGGGAAAAAATCATTTCTCTGAGAGATGGATGTAGAAACTTTTTTTGTCGTTGATGTTGCTCTCATGGTCACAAGAGGACTGGGGGCATTTCAAAATGGCTGACAGTGCGGTATGATAATAAAGCTACAGTGTCTAGGTAACTCACTACAAGGGGCTTCAGAGTGACAATAAGGGGAAATTTGGAGAGGCTGATCTGGGCATACCTCTGGCAACAGCTTGCAGTCTGTGATAGAACTTGTTCCCTCAGGCCAAGCCTCTCTGAGGCGCCATGCTTCTGCTGGAAAATGCCAAAAGCTGCCTCATGGCATTCGCTACAAGTCTGCTTCCCTTTTTTATGCACGGAGCTCCAGCACAGTGCAAGAGGGAAAGAAACTTTACAGATAATCTATTTGATAATCCAGGCTTCATGCAGCAAGGGACAGTTCACCTAAATTACAAGAAAAAAAATTCAGTTACCCCTAACAGAGTCTGACCAACAGTTTTGTTTTATGTGCTGAGATTTTGAGATACTGACTACTACTGACGTATATCCACTCAACCTCATTCCAACGTTCTCGACTGTCTACCCCTTCCATCCCATTTCACTTTTAGCCAACCTTGTTTTCGCTCTTCTTTTCAACTTTTCTCTTCTTCTTTTTACTACTTTTTTATCCTTTTCCTTCTTTCCCTCTGTCCTCCCCTCTTCTCCAGTCTGCTCTTACCTGGCTGTCTTCAACTCTCCATCGCTCATACTCTTTAATCTTGGACTTCACCTCTTTCTTTCCTTTTTTCCTTGCTGTATTACCGGTCACACTACCTCTGTTGCAGAGCTATTTTCTCTCCTTGCAGTTGCACTTCATTGCTCAAACAGTGAACAAAATGGGCCCTACAGGATATACAGCACCAGAAAACAAACCCACAGAAAACTTGTATGGTGCTAAAATACATTAAATGCATGTATCGCTATATGCTCCATGTGTCTCAGAGCCTTTAGTTTTTCCATTATAGGCCCTTGAATTGCCATGTCTGTGTCAGCTGACCCATAGCCTACTGCATGCTGATGCCATTTGACAGTTCAATTAGGTTTCACGTTACTCATTTCCTCCTGAGCATTTGACTAACCAGTAGAAGACTCATCTCAAGTTTCTTGAGCTTCTGATAAGGTCAGTCACATCAGTTTATATGATTAGACTCATAAATTCTGGCCATTGATTGCAATGAGCTTATACTGCATTCACATCATATCATAAAAGTTTTAAAATTGGCTGTTAAAGTGTATCAAAACAGATAGCAGGTATTAGAATATGAAGCTTTGTTATTGCCACTGGTTGCCAGTTAAACAATTATTTCCTTAGCCTACAACTACCAGAATGCACTGCACCACACCGAACCAATAAACGCTCTCGCTGGTGGGCGATGTAACTTGAGCTTGGCCATTCTTTCAGAGAAAACAATATAGCAACCAGCTAGTGACACACAATCTTGCATTATAGTTAAACAATACACTAATATCTCTCTGTAAACATTTAAGGCAAAAATTGGGCAAAACAGTAACAGTAACAGAATCGTGGTCCATATTTTATTAGAACAGTCTACTTTTACCATTTGATTGCATTTTTTTCTGCCTCCATTTTTACAATACAGGAAACAGTATGCTACCCACTTCTTGATCATAAATTCTTGTATTACAGCCAAAGTGTGCACTAAAATATGTTTCTGAAGCCGTTTTAGGTGAGAAATAGGCAATACTGTAACAGAGTCTTGGTTTATACTTGATCTGTGTTTGGTCTGAGAAAGAGAGAGAGCGAGAGAGAGAGAAAGAGAGAGAGAGGGGGGAGTGGGTCTCTCTCTCTCTCTGTCCCTTTCTAAACTGTTTGTGTCCGTGGTGGCGGGCATACAAAAATGTGGGAGCACAATCTGTAGTTTGAGCAACAGCCCTACAGCCAGCAAAAATCCTACAGATTTGAGCAGGCTGCCAGTAAAATGGAGGGGAGTTTACCACAGTTTATTTACACATACTACCCACACCGTTATGATACAAAGCTGGTTGAAAATTGGGCAATTATCCCTTTTTACTTTCTTAGATTTAGTAAGGCTGTTACAAACCAACACATGGTTTATGCAGTAATGTAGAGCTATTACCCCAAACCCCCCTTATGAAGCCATCTCTTCTCTGTGTGTATTGACTGCTATAACCACGTCTAGTAGGAATTTCAGTCATTACTTTTGAGACTGTTCACTGTTGAAAGCAATCACAATGCAATGGCTAGGTCAGATACAGCGACACATAGTGCATTATGTTTATGTCTCATTCTGATAGGGAGATAGTTAAGTCTGTGTGTCTGTGTCTTTATGTGTGTGTGTGTGTGTGTGTGTGTGTGTATAAACAGATACATGCTCAAGCTAGTGAGACATCCTCTGCCAGATATCTCTGTTTGTCTCTGAAAGCCATCATGTCCTTGCCATTGTTGGCTAAAACAACAGGGGCAGGCCGAGTGCCTCCCTCCAGCCAGACAAATCTGTCAGCCTGGAGGGCAAGCAGAGAGAAAGAGAGGGAGAGAGGGAGAGGGGAAAATTCCTAAGAGGTTTCATCTCTCAGGAGAGTTGTCATCTTAAGAGTCTGTCAGAAGACATATCACAAATTCCATAACTCAAGAAGACAAAGAAAAGTCTAACATCTTAGATGGCATTACATTTCTTGGTTTAATCCCCAAAGCCACTCATGGATGTTTGTATCAACAGCCAAATATCCTGTCAGAATGTACTTGATCAATACATGCAACACTTATGTTCATTCATTTTTAGCCAGTTTAGATAAATGCATCTTCTGAAAATCTTAAAGGACAATTCTAGTTTATTACAACTTGGATCTTATCTTAAAAAGTACTCTGCTGATTTATTATTGCAGTCACATTACTAAAATTGTCAGACTCAGACTCATGATGGACAGCTTTTCTTTAAAAAAAGTATCAAAATCAATTGAGCAGAACCAAATATATCCTCGTTGATATTTTACGCATTCTTCCTCCTTGTTAAAACCTGGCGCCTACATTGCCCACAGGGCAACTCAGCCGCCTACATTGCTTAGAAATAGGGATGTCAGTTTTGTTTAATTTTGCTTTTGAAAGCCTGACACCCATAACTGGTAACTAATGAGCTCATTTTTAAGAAAAAGAAAGAAACGCAAAATGATGTGAAATATGAGAGGCATTTTCCTTTTAGTGTGGCACTCCAGTGACTCACTGAGCTTTAGCATTGTATTTCAGAATGCTATCCATTTAGATGTGGTGACATTATAATGTTTTTTTTGTTGTAAATGTCTCACCTTTTATTTTTTGTTGGCTTTACTGACAGCTAGCCATGTTAACATGCAGGCAGATGGTGCCCATTGCCCCCCAGTTTCCACTGGCTGTGAAGAATGGCCACGGCTAGCTAACCAGTGTAGCACGAATACCCTATTAGTTTTGTTCTTCATGTGGTACAACATAGTCCTAGTACAAATTAAGCTACAGATCAACATGCTTAACCAGTCAAAAAGGTCCTCTGCAGTTAACCAGTTAACCAAGCAGAGATAGGAAGTGGGCTACAGAGGTCAGGTGAGCTCACTTCTTTCTTACTTCACACCCCCAGATTTTTCTTCAGCCCTAACCCATGTCAAGTCAAGTGACATCCTTTGAGGCAATCTATGAGATTTCTCACAGCTCCCACTGCAGCCACAAAACAATTTATACAGCTTTCTTCACATATGCAGTAGCACTCCCCAAGAATTCCCTTTTAAAATAAAATAAAAAAAGATTCAAGTTCAAATAAACTAGTATTATCCTTTAATTGACTTTTAAGATAATCAGTTGTGTTGGTGCTTGAGGAGGCTGCGAGAGACACAGAGAGGGATATGGAATTAGGTCAGAGGCTGGTCTGTACGAACTGCACCTGGTTGTTAGGGCTATGACAGCTTTACAGGGCATGGGATTCCAGTCTAATTACAGGTGGAACCACTTTGAGATGGGAACACTGGGAGGAGGAAGATGATGACTGTGAGAATACAGAAAAGGGCGACTGGGGAGAGCAGGGAGACGGGTGGGGTAACAAAAGACTTGGGAAGAATTTAACATGTGTTAAAGGTAAGAGCAGAGACATAAAACCCAAAGTGTGATGGGTCAGCTTTCATATATCAGCCCTGCCTGCCACAACAGTGCCTCAGAGAAACATCTGAGATAGCAAACCAAAACATGTTGCAAGCACAGGACATGTCCACACATGATGACAGACAGACAGATGTGCAGTACATCATCAGAATATGAGAATATGATTGAAGATAACACCTGAAAGTATGAAGACATATAAAGAGATAACGGCAAACACAGAAGGAAACGTGGAGGACAAGTCACAAGGGAGAGATAGGTGCTCATCCTGAGAGTTCACCATGACAACCCATCAACGGACGGATGAGGGGGAGGAAAGGAAGTCACGGAGACAAGGCTGTTGTCTGGGGGGGTAAAATAGCCCAGAAAAAGCCTATACATCTCGTGATTTGTTTGTGTGCGGTGGACCCCCATGTGTCAAGTCTCCCCTGCTTCCTGTATGTGCAGCACTGTAAGGTACATTGTGTTAAATCAGGCAATGCAAGGAATTAGACTCAAAATAGGGTTCAGCAACGTTTATGTATGTGATTTGGCACAACTAAAAGCTCTATTGCTGCAACCGTTAGATACCACCAACCTTAACCCTAGAACTGACCCTAACTTTAATCCAAATCCTGCCCAGGACCCTGAATTCAACCCCATCTAACACCACTGGGATGACCTGGAACATCATCTGTGAGCTAGACCTTATCGGCCAACATCACAGTGCCCGACCTCTCTAATACTCTTGTGACTGAATGAGAGCAAATTCCCACAGTCAGGATCCAAATTCTTGAAGAAAGCCTGCTTAGAAGAAGAAATCAAGAGACATTCAACAATCACTAATGGAACATATAAGGGTCTTTGTTGAAAGCATTGTTAAACATTTTAACAAGTCCAAATATAGCTAAAGACCCCAGGAAACAAGGATAACGGCTTTATATAATTAGCCTCATTGCCATGTGTATGACCAGTGATATGTAACAGGTGCATACCACATGACAACAGGGATCATGATAGGTCTAATTTACCAGCAATGGGTCAGTGCATCTCTAGCTCATATCCAGGAGGTGACAGAATGTGATTAACCTCTGAACCAAGTCCTTCCTGTTATTCAACTATGGTATAATTTCTATAATATATTTTCTTAGTCTCATCTCTCAACCTGGAAACTGCCGTTGTTGGAGACTCTTGGACAGATTTGTAGGCGGCCAAAAATATTGACAAAATTCAAATTACTGAGAAAATTACAGCATCTTAAATACTGCAAATGCTGACATACACTCATCTGGAGACAGCTGACTGAAGTTCAGCATGTGATGGGTATGTTCAATTATCTGCTTTTTATTAAAAGCAGAAGCTAAATAATGTTCACAAAGCACACAAAGTGAACCTAATAGTTTGTCAAAGTATTTGCAGAGGAAAAGTTTATCAAAGAAGTCCCTGTTGTACCCGACAACAAAAAGAGTATACAGGGCACAAAAAAAAAAAACATTTTTCATTTTCTTCCCTTGTTTCCTCTTGATCTGAGCCGCTCCATAGTGACAGCTGAGCTGACCTAAATACAAATCACATTAGGGCTTCTGCTATCCCCCTGGTGTCCCACCAAAACCCTTTTCTCTAAACCTGATGTTTTTGGCGTGTTGACAGTAAGTAGCCACACTTGCCACCGCAGCTGCCCTGCTTCAGAAATGCAGTCTTGGAGCAAGAATTTTGTCACGGATCCAGTTCCCCAGAGGGAGCCCAGATCTCATGCAGACTGCTGTTCTGAGCTCTTTATGTCTGGGGTAGAAGAGGGAGGTTTCCGGGTCACTGTACATCCAAGTCCCTGCCCAAAGCCTCCAAGGTCAGTTTCACTTTCCTGTTCTTCAACTTAAGAAGAGCTCAACTTTGACACCAGCTAACTTTACGTTGTCTTTTCAATTTTGGGAGCTTCAAACAACACTGCTTGTCAATGACTGTCAGCTTTACATCAAAATACTTATGAAATGACTTCATTTTGATGCATGTTGGAGACCTTCTGCTGATGGCTATATTCTGCATTCTTCTGTGAACATCAAGATTTTTTCAATGTCTTTTGCCCTGAGGGTAGTAAGCTAAGAAGAACAGCATTACCTTGTTACCTTGTTTTGTATTTTACAAAACAAGGTAACAAACAAAATCATGTCCGATTGCATTGAGCAAGTATTCATTACAATAAATTTAGACTACCTTTTCACAAGATAGACAGTATATTTGGACAAGCTAGATGTTACACAGTATGTCTGTATGTACACAGTGGAAATGTTAACATCTCACTGAAGTGACAGGCATGTCACTACACGTAGGTATCTTTGCGCACTATCAATACCATCTATGATTCTTATCAGCATGAGAGTGATACACTCCTGGTTCGGGCTGGGATATGAGCCAAGGTGAACAGACTGTGGTTAAGTGGTCCGTTCCTCCTTTGCTCTCTTCCATCTTTCATGGCTTTTTCATTTTGGAGTCCTTTATCGCCATGCCAAGCAGGCTCTCCGCTCCCGAATTTTTAATTAAAATCCAAAATGTGCAATAACTCTGGAGACTCTGGGCTAGCTGGCAAACAGGTCCATTGGTCTTGTTTCTCCCTTCAAGCCTTTGTTGCTTATTTCATCAAAGCCTTCCATCAAGCCTTTCTATTTGTCCAATTCTGTTCGCTTCACTGCATAAACGCTTTGACATAAGCCACACAGGGTACACAGATTTACCAAGGGTACACCTTTGTAGAAAAGCTCCACACCAAGCAAATGAACTCTCACTCTTAGACTACAGCCTAATCCATTCAAGGACCCTGAGAAAAATCCAATCCTTAAAGTAAGTCTTCTTGACTTCTCCTTGCCGAAGACAAAAAGCTGCATGTATAGACATAGACTGGATAAAGACCCCAGTGCTTTAGATCAGTCACCTGTCTGCGTAGTGTTCTCACACTTTACAGAGCCACAATAAAATAAAATCCATCTCCCCTTCGGAATTACCCACGAGCCATATGTTTTTATACCTGGGAAAGTCAAATATATAGTAGGTTGTCATGTTTCACTATGGAGTAGTTATAATCTGTCTCTAGGATGTCTTGGTAAGATTAAAACATGAGCAGGTAGTAGTGGAGCCTGATATTTAAATTATAGGGTGACAAAGATGCTGCAAGAGTTCCCAGAGTGTTAGCGAATATGGACCACCTTGCCTGAAATAAAGACTGCCTCTGCTAAACTAAGTGGAAATCATTACACTTAAATAAAATAAACATTCAGGGAAAACAAGCCCAGGCACTACATAAGATAGTAGAAGCTACATACATTAGAAATGCACCGATTGCAGTTTTTGTTGGCTGATTCCAATTCCAATTTTTTAAGTCTCACCTGCCAATTCCAATTCTGTCCAATTCAGATTTTTTTTTGTTTTTAATAAATCTAATTGACAGCACACACAAACATAATGGGGATTTTTCTTTAAAGCCACTAAAAACTTGACTTGAAATAGTAAAAATGGAAATACGATATCAAAAATGAGAGTCTCATTAAGCATCCACAAAAATCTGAGTGAAAATTAATGTTCGTAACTATCAGAAAACCTGAAACAGTTAGCATTAGCTTTACTATGCTGCATTTTTGAGCTACTTATCAACTCTATGATTAACACAAATTTAGATGGTATACCCCAGTCTGCTAGTTAGCTTAACATTGAAGCTCTCAAACCATTCGCAGCATGCATGGAAATGAACTACAACTATTGAGAACAGCAGCTTTGACAAAAGCTTGTTTGCGATGTGAACCATCGTGCAGTGAATACGTGTAAATTTCATTAGCACAGGATTAGCTTTATCTGAGATTTACCGTCCAGTCACCGATCATGGCCAATCAACCTGGATGTCATGTGATTCCAGGCACCAGCTGATCCATTGGAGCATCTCTAATATACAGCCATATATTCAGTGAGAGAGGCTATAGGTCATCATATAGTATCATGAGACACATTAGAATCTCAATTCAGCTCAGATGGCCACCTCTGCAGAAAAAAAAGCCTTGGGAGTTAACCTGGGCTGGCATATCAACATACTCTCAAGTATCTTCCAGGGCACTGAGTCACTGATTAACTACAACAGTGAAGTGACCCCTGAATTTTTCAGTAAGTCTTAAAACTGTCTTGAAATACGGGAGTCAACTGCCCTGTCAATGATTGGCATTTACATTATGAAAAAGTAGACAGCATGTTGCCCAAAACTGAAGCGTTCACTCCTCCATTTTGCCCTTATCATTCTATCATTATCTCCTCACATATCAAGAAGGTGAGGAGGGAGGAGGCAGCCAGGTAGGAGCTTGTGCAGGTAAGGAATTCCTGCAGATTCTGGGCCTCCTCCCTGCACAAACAGTGGGAAAAAAGCTCAAAGTTTTCCGTGAGGCCTAGGCTCATTCACTGAGGGAGCGCTGAAGGATAAGGGGGGGGGTGGGCTTAAACAGTCATCCCACATCCCACCCACCCCGAGGAGCATTCCACAGGACTGTCTGCTCGCCCATCATTAAGCAAGACCACCTGCTGGCAAATCAGGACCCCCATCATGTTCTCAGCAAGCCTGGCTAACCCCATTACCAGCGAGCCTCTGGACTGCTGTACACACACATCATAAAGAGTCAGTGGTATGTTGAGCTGTAAAATGCTGGTCATTAACATCCCACAAGGACTTTTGACTGTCCAACCAGTGGAGCACACTAGCTGCACTCAGTATTACGTATTCAAATAGATGCAGCACAAAGGGACAAAGAAAAGACCTTTGATGCAGCTGTTGCATGACTATGCACTGACTTCTGACTGGCTCATCTCTCCTCCTCTAAAAAGAGACAGATTTTTAAAAAAAAAAAAGGGAAGGAGAGGAAGGGATGACAGAAGGAAGAAACAGCCCTTTGTTGCTGTTCTTCGTCTGGGCCTCGAGGGAAAGACTTTGGCATCAAGTCATCAAGGGCTGAAACAAAAGCAGCTGATAAACAGACCAAGACAGATAAGATCTCCCTGTACGCTCAACATTTCTCCATCAGGAGGGCTTCCTCTCTTCCAAACCCCTAACACCTCCGCCTTCTCTCTTTGTTGCCATTAACACGGCATTGGAGAAAAATGGAAATGATAATAAACACAGCACATATTTTTCAACTGCTGCCATTTGTTTGAGCCTTGAATTGCCCTCTTCATCCACTTTTACAAAACCATGACTTCATTTTTGTTTCCAAAGACGCAGAAAATGTCTGCCCTTGATTCTGACATATTATCTGTCAACTCTTTGCACAGCACAATTGACTTAGGTACCATTTCACTGAATGGTAGCTGGAGGACCAAACAAAGGGAGAGATTCTGTGCCAAAGGGCCCCTGCTTATCAGCCCTGACAAGGTGTAAATCCAACAATGCAGATGTGGTACACTTTGAATTGAAAAGTTGCACTTTTTTGCTATTTCAGTTTCTTATTCCAAACACAGAGGGGCCTCAGTAAGTAAAGATAACGCATCAGGAAACAAAAAAGAGGGCAGTCTTTTGCACAGCAAATATGGTGTACAGCATTCTAAGAGCTGGTCGCCACTGCGAGTGTTTACTGAGATCTTGTAAACACTCCTCTAGGGAGGGCTGCTCTGTGGCAGATGAAAGCTTGAAGCCAAGTGATCGCACACATGGACTGAGTGGCCCCGAAGTGCCACCGCCCAATGCAAAGAGCACAGGAGTAGAAAGAGTGTGAAACATAATGCCTGAAGGCATCTATCTTCATGCAGCACTGATCCAAGCTCTAACAAATATGCCACAGCAAACACAACATCCGTCACGATCCACGTCTTCACATGTACAAAAAATTCCTCTATTTTTCCTTCGTTCTACATCACTCATCTTATTTTTCTTCATGTCTGTGTCCTTCTTAAAACTCTTGGTGGCAAGGAGCTCACACAAAGCCTTTTTTCTTCCACCTCAGACAATGCGCCTCCCCACCTAACTCTCTGCCAGGCATTCCTGAGTCTATCCTAGCTATCGAAAATGTCAAGAATGAGGAGAAAGCAGAGGAGGGTACAATGAGTGCTGCGGCAGGTAGAGTCTTGTCCCGCTGCACTGACATCCCACAGTCTCCGGGGGCAGTGGTTGCACAGAACGGATGGGATCTGACTTGACTCTCTTAATTAAAACTCTGCGCTGAAACAAGCCTCAGAGCTCATTCTCTACTGGATGGAGGTATGCAAGTTAATTATCGGGGCCAATTTCACTCCCCAAAAACACAAACACAGATTTCATGGTGGTGCTGAACCTTACAATTGTCCCAATTTCCAATTTCACTTATTGGAAAAGTCAGTGCAGAAGAGAATCCAGAGCTTCCCTAGAAAAAAGCTCTGTCTTTTCAGGTGTCTCAAAGCACGATTGCTCTCTAACTTCTGCCTGATGACTTCTTGAAGTATTTCCTTACCGCTATCTCTTTGACTGTAAGGTGATATGAGAAAATCAGGTTATGTGAATAAACCCTCTTCAAATACAAAGCCCCGAAACAAAAAGGGCACATTCTAGACAGTTTGTCAGAGCCAAGAAACTCCCATTTCCACAACAGGAGTCCAAAAAGAAGAAAAGGGGGGTGAATAAAAAGGTTAGCAGTGCAGTGTTTCGTGCCTGGACAGACAAACAGAAGAAGTTTTATGTGTGTGCCAAATGCAACTTAACACTGCAAACAAGCTCCATCCATTGGAACATCCTGCCACCCAGAAATGTTCAAGGGAAAGTACCCAGGATATAGACCCTACAACTCTGAAACAGTGATTGCCCCAGAAAGCCTTCAGTAAGGTGATTCGTGCTCTGATTCATTTCCCCCTGGTGCTCCCGGCCGCTCTAAGTGTTAGATTCAAACTTTGAATTGCTGCCAACATTGTTAAGCACCAGTAAAAGTTAAACAGCAGCAAGCTCACTGCTCGCTGGCAGTGGGGGCAGAGGCTGCTACAGTCCCACAGTCATGGTAGATGCTGAGATTTATTAGTCATGGCAGTATGGTTCGTCTCATAAGAACCTGACGAATTACTTCGCAACCAAATAAGGACTCAGAGGAATAAAAGTATCTAATTAACTCTTTTCATGCTCACATACTCACAAAACTTCAACAGCTACTTGAAAACTATTTTTATAGGACTTTTCATGTGTGTGGGTGAGATTGATCCAGCCATTCATCGCCTGCTTCTGCCGTTGCATTCTTGGTCTCTGTGTTGTAAAAGAGTCATCGTGTTTATTTTACACTTAAGTTAAAATGGTGAGTCAGTGTGTGGCAACCTGTGTTGCCCTGTAAAGCTCCCACGTGATGTGTTATGTATAAGTGTTACAGTTTCACCTCTGACTTAATAAAATGGCACAGCTACAGGGTGCAAAGGTTGGGAATCATCTCTTTTCCACTCAACCCCTGTCCTTAAGGTGTTAATCAGACACACCCACCTCAAGGCCACTCTGGGAAAGCTGGAGCTTCACCATGGCAACAAAGCTCCTAAAATGACTCAGGTGTCCTTGTTTCAGGGAGTTCTGGGAAACTTTGATGCGGTGTGCCTAAGGCTATGTAATTTCAGCAGCCACCGATGTATGGAAAGCCTTGCTTCTTTAAGTGATTTACAATTACTGTGAGAAACTACAGCAGGGAACCTACACTGAACTTCTCACAGGTAACACAAAATATCCATCTAAGTCAAAGCAAATTGACATATGCTGTATATCCCACCTCATAAAAGACATAGGTCTTATTCCATTCACAAAAAAATGGCTGCTTACCTTCCACACAGTGTTCCACGTCCTCCAGGTTGCGCAGAGTAATCCTCATCAGACTTGAGTTGAGCATAAGTTCGTTCTTGTGTTCTGGCCCCATGGCCTCTGGAGCAGGGTTGAGAAAGAATATTCGTGTGTCGCCTGTGGCTACCTGGTTGTCACAGATCCCGGGATTGCCAAAGCCCCCGATCATCAACTTGTTGCCGCCATCCAAGAGAATTTCGCGGTTGACACTGGACTTCCCTTTCAAGTAGCGCCACACCCTGACCTTGGGTGACAACAGAAAGACAAGAACATGCTTTAGCTTTTTATCAGAATCAAAATCAAACATCATATTTTCATTTACAAGTATGCACAGAAGTGCTGTTAGATATTAGGGGGCATTATCCAGATCTGGGGTATCTGCATCAAGGTCCTGACAGGCTGGTGTTTCTCTGACTTTACTGTTCAAATCTTTACAGAGAATGTTATTCACATGTCTGCAACCCAAACATCCTCTGACATTTCATGTGATAACAGTGATTCTCAAGTGGTTATTTCTATTGGAACATATCTCATGCAAAAGATCCAAAAACAGCCACTTGAAAACTTATCTAAAACACTGCAAGCACCCACAGATAGTGCATCAGGGAATGCAGCAAAGGTTGCTTTATGCACAGTCATGAGAAAGCTCGCCCCTTCCGCTACATGTTAGCTGTCTCGTCTCATTTCAGCACTTGGTGGTGGTGGTTTCCGTTTCCAGAGGGAGAGCCGTGTGCCTCTAATCTACTCCACTGATTCACCGGGAGTAGGGAAGCATGTGGGTGCTGAGGAAAAGAGCAGCGAGAGAGCTGACCAAACGATCTGTTTATTTTGACAGATTATAGAGTGGTCTACCACAAGTCCATGATGATGCAAAAGTTAGTTTCACGATGAATGGATCTGGAATGGGGACAGAGGAAGCCTGCATCCTGACTGAAAATGTGTTTATTTGTGGAACGGTGGATGTTTTTGTTTTTTTTTCACCATGCGCTATTATGTGGTCCATTAGTCAGAGACATAATGTTTCTGTGACATTAAGAGAATAGGGGAAATTTACATTCTCAGGTCTATAACACACAGGTTTCATATGAGTGACTAATGACACCGTAAGGCATGGCTATGCATCTTTATTGCTTTGGGCACACCTTGCAGCATTTCTCAGTGGTCTCTATTGAGAATTAAAAAAACATGTTGTTGTCTTTTACAATCACAAATCCCTGTACTGAGCGCTTTATGTGTTTCTGTGGTATTTTACAGTTATCTTATTACATGTTATGCACTTTTTTATATCTCAAAGACATCACTGTTACAGCCACAAGTCACAAATCTCTAGTTATGGGTGGCACTTGTCACCACCACATAATAAATCATGATTCAGAATACCAGCTTTGCAGCAACTGGGTGATGGTACATGCTTTCAACACTTAAGGGTAGAAATCAAGTGAGAGCTACAGCCAGGGGCCAGTGAGGGGCCAGTCTCTTACTGCAGCATGTTTGGGATGATTACAAGGTCGGTTAGGCCTCCCTTGTAGCTATATAATTGGTAAGTGGAAATAAAAAAGCACCATCTATCTATTTCTGACGACAAAGTGGATCCACTGTCAGTCCATGTAACTGCTGCCAAAGGCTTCTGGATGAATGAGTTTGTAAAATGTTTTTCAGGGAAGCTGTTAATGCCTCTGAGAGAGTTGGATTAGAAACTCAGTGGTAATGACTTCAATCAGTTACACCAGAGTAAAGGTATTAAGTGACAATGTGACCTCTAATAGCCCACTTAAACCCTGTTAGTAGTTTTCGTGCAAGAGCAGGTGTCTTTCCCTTGAAGCAACGCACTCCTGCGGATACTTCACTTGATCGTTACACAGAAACCACATTAAAACACTTACCTTGCAAGAATAGGTATTATGCACCGGGTCCACGTTAATTATTTCGTCCACCGTGCCGGTCAAAACTACATTGGCCTCTTCTTCCCTCTCCTCCAAGTCTCTCTCCGGGCAACTTGCGGCGCAGCGGTGCCACAGAGCCACGAGCAGCCCCGCCAGAAGCAGCGCTGTCCGGCCGGCCCCGAGTGTCCGCTGGGAACCCATGACCACCACACGGATGTATCCTAAAAAAGTAAACTTTCTTAAAATTAAATTTTACCGCCCGGAGCGCCCGAAAACAAACTCCAAACTCTTTCGATGCGCTTAAATTATGCTCCTATCCACAACTTCCCTACGGACTACCAGTGTGTCTTTCACTCTGTAGCCCTGTTCCCCGCATCTGCAGCCCGGGTTGAAAATCCCTCTCTGCCGCCGCCGGCTGGGAGACCAGGAGGGAAGAGAGGAAGGAGGAGGAAGGAGGAGGAAGGGGCAGGGATATCTCTCCCCAGGAATGCAACTGCACTTCTCTCTCCCCCTCTCTTGTCCCCTCTCACACACACACATCCACAGTGACGCTCCTGGATTTGCATGCGATCTGAATTGCTGATCCCACAAGTGAGGGTGAGGTGGGTGGTGGTGGTGGTGGTGGTGGGGAGCGCACTGGGATGCCTGCACAAAGTGACTGTCCAACGCCGCCCCCACTCGGACAGACAACGTCTTTACCTCCGGTCCCCAACAGCGGTATACCCCAGACCCTGCAGATGCACAAAACAGGGGCAAACAGGGCTCTCCATATGTTATCTTCTAAGATTCATACCAGTGATGAAAATTTGACATTCATTAGATGGGTCATCAGTGTGCAGCATATGTGGTCATATCCACCTCTAACCTCCAAATAATTTATTTCATTACAAAGCACTATTAAAAATGTATTTGAAAGACAAAGCAAAGAACACAAGCGTTTCAGCTCACAGTCAATTCACTATGTTAGGCTGTATTTTGTCACATTAAACAAATAGTAATGTATTGGTAGTAATCGCATATTGCTCTACTTTCCCCCATTTTCACTGTTCTAGCTCAAAGTGATATTAAATGCCACTGACTGCTCTCAGACCTGCAAGGCAGGAGCAGGCAGAGCACAGAAACTTAAAGGCTTTAGGAGCAATGTTATCACAGACATGAGTTAAATTTACTTTTAAGAAAAAAGGCATGCCCTCCACATTCTTCCAAACTCGTTTTAGAATGTGTGGAAGTCCTGTATTGAGTCTTTGAGTATGAATATTCATTGTTGTCTATCACTGTGATTTTATTGTTAAAGAATATGTTTTGTCTTGTAAAATTACCTGCACTCTACCAGTGTGATCTATTATTAGATGCAGCTCAGAGTGTCAGCTTTAGTATTGGACCTGAATACTTTTTTTTTTTTTCAAATCCAGAGATGGGTTTCAGGTAGGATATTAGATTTAGAATGGTTACACGATAAAAAAGAAGAGAAAGAAAATGCATGACTCAGATCGTTACAGCCGTAACCTTAAAAATGCACTAATCAATATTTTTACATTAACAATGGATCTATTGAGTATGAGTAACGTAAAAGCTTTTGCTCATTGTGACAAACCCATAGGGAATTATCACCCATCTCTGCCTTTCCCCTCAGCTGTACATAGTGTTCTCATCCAACTGGTCAAATACAGCAGCTGAGTCATTGGCCCTAGGCTTCAAACTATGATGCTCTAGGTATCCCTCTAGCATCAGTTTTGGACGCATCACATTCCGTATCAATTTCCGCTTGTTACATGCTACAGAGTCTTTCAAAATGAAGTTCCATCTTCACAGGAAAGACAGGTAGCCATTGAAACTACTTTTTTTTAAAAAATGGGGTGGGGCTTTTTTTTTTTTTTATTGGATTTAAGCCTGCAGAGCCGCTGCAGCAAGAACATTGCCTTCATATATAGGACACCCCTCCTACCCACTAAGCCACCAGGTGCCCTACCACTGAAACTATGCTTGTTACATTAACTTAAAGAGTATGTCACTTTACTTTGTTGTCACATGACATACTGTATGCCTTTAAAAAAATATCAAGTTGACTTTTGGTTTCACATGGGACACAGTTTCCCAAGGTGAAAGTGGTGTGCGTGTTGGATCCATCCACCACCCCTTCCTCTCAACCTATACGGACTATCTTGCCCTTTAACACATAATTGCCGCGGACAGCATTTCATTGGAGTTAGCTGTAAGCCTGATAAGTCAGAGGCTAAGGGCCACTGACCAGGGTGCCGTATTTGATGCCCTGGGAATGAGAATGGGTTGCTTGTACATAGCATTTTGGTATCTTTAAACTGATTGTTTTGGTTTACTCCCACAGCTCGCCCTTTTTGGTGAGTGCTCAAGTACTCTGTTATAATTGAATGCGAGAACTCAAATATGGAAGTTACCTAAAATGCCCATTCCTAGTGGAGACCAAAACAGAGATAAAACATACATTTACAAACTGTCACACAGCTCATGCAGTATAATCCAAGTCTTATCTATCCAGTCATATGCTCAGTACTTCCCAAACTCAAGCATTTCGCTAAAACCTTACTATGTGAAACTGAACTGAAAGTGAACCTTATCCATGCTTTCTTCAAAGCTGAACTGCAATACTTTGTTGTTTTTTTAGTGATAATGCATGTGTGTGGGAACTAATGAGCAAACACCTGGATAAATGAGACTTGGATTATACTGCACAAGCTGTGTGAGTGTTTTTAAACAGATGTTTTAATGGTTTTGCTGTTGTTAAATGCTGTCCCCACTCAATCAGTTAATCAATATGCTAGTTGTTCTCCATGGAGGCATGTGAGAAAAACAGGTCTTCTTCACAAATTCAAGGTAAAACGATATGACTAATAACTATAAAACTAAATAAAGTTTTTCAAGGGCCTATATTTGTATTATCCAATGCCCTGCCATCTGAAACCTTTGCTCCCAAACTGAACTCAACTGGATCCTTGAAAGTGTTCTTCTGTTTCTTTAATATCACCCTCATATGATTTATTGGAGGATAGCGCTGATATGGAACAACTACTCTGGTCCACAGTTTTAATGTCCTCAAACCTTTATCAAATGTAGTTCTCTCATTTTATGTATTAACTTTGGAGTCATGAAAAGTGACTGAAAATGCATGTACAACTGAACCCTACAGCTGAACAGATGCTAAACTCATGCTATGTCACATGTCATTAAAGATTCCCCTTATATCGTAAAACTTCCCATGTTTAAATCTGTAAATGTTACCATATGGCTATTTTGTTAGAGCTCCTATTTAAGAACAGACAGTGCGTAAATTTCCACTCCTCAAAAGCTGTAATTTTAACTACCCTTCTATTCCTGGGAAAATGACAGGCTTGGTTATGCACAGTTGCTAGAGAGGATATTTGCAGAAATTTGTTCAAGTAGGCCCCAGCTCTGACAGCTGAGTTAACCCAAATAGACAACTGTCTTTTGAATGAAAAATGATGTTTGCCAGTGCTTTTCATGTTTTGTAGACAGATGTGGTGAGTGTTCCTTTTTTGTTACAGGAGAAAACACCCTTTACAAGTGATTCCTCTGAGTAGATACAATGAAATCAGTACTATTCAAACACAAATAGTCCCTCAAATAAGCAAATGACATGCTAATCTATAATATAATCCGACTGTATGACCTGAAGCTGCTCCACTGAAAGTAAACGGCAGACCAACTTTGTGGTTATAAATAACATTTTCATTGGCTTCCACATCTAAATGAGCGTCATTTCATCTCAATAATGACTAGTTTAAACAAGAGTACACCCAAACACCAAAAACATTTCCACTGCATGTTATTATGTGTATAAATTATTCGTAATGTAGCTGTATTGGTGTCAGACAGGAATTACTGCTGTCATTTTGAGACAAAACCCGCTTCCTTTGTTTGTGGCTTTAGTAAACAGTAATGAGTATAAATTAAAGAGTGTTTTGGGGTATGAAATTTCAGTGGTATTTCCTTCTCTGCACACTAATTATAGTATAACACACAAATATAAAATGGATATCCGCTTGTACATCAGTTACAAACCCACAGGTGGGCTGACATTACCTTAGCATTTTAGCATCTTTTAGCTCATTGGTTTGTTTCTGTCCCTAACATTTGCTGCATTCTCTCTTAACAGCCCTGTTTCCCCTTACTGTAAGCAGCTGTTGTTACCCCCAAAAACTCTTGTAAAGTCATTGTTTACTCCCAGCCCAGCACTTAACAGCAGAACAACAAAGCTAGTGGCTAGCTGGTGAACATTAGCAGCTAGCAGCTAACGGCTAGCTGCTAAAGGACCAAACATTTTCTGCAAAAGTTGGTAAAAAACAAAAAAAGAGCAAAAAGGAGAGTGGATATTGGACTTACATTTATCAGGTAACCAAAAACATGACTCCATGACGCAGTTGTTTGCTAACACTACCATTACAACTTTATGACTTTATGAAGTTAAGCTTGTTCCACTGCTCCTAGTGGCCAAGAAAAAAAAAAGTTTTCTTCAAACCAATTGTTTAAGATGCATGTTGCCACCAACTGTCCCAGAGGGTTTAAAAGCATTACTTTACTCACCAAAAACTATCAACTAAAAAAAGAAAACACATGAATCTTTCTTTCTGCTTTCTGAGAAGTTATAAAGAATGCTTCAGAGATAATGTTTTTCTGTAGGCCAACACAGAAGCAGTGTCACCCTAGTTCCCTGGTCAAAAAGCCTATATGGGATTTTTCCACTGGATTTTGGATTGTTGCAGAAAATAAGCCCTGTGGTAAACAAAAGTTTATTATATTAACACATTTTGTTCTGCAAGATAATCCCCACAAATGAACACCACTTTTATGATTTTTGAAGCCTAAATGCAATCAGCAATATTAAAGCTAACAGGCTATAAAGAAACTACACCACGGTCACATGATATCTCATTTAGCCAGCTGTTAGCAACCGCCTTTTTTAAGACACAAAGACGGTTTATAATTCACAAGTGGGTTATACTGACTTTTTTTTCTTTCATAGAACAAACCACTTTCAGCAAGTTTATCTGCAGTCTCATTTTCCTCTCTTCCAACATGCACTGGTATCCAACAGAAATGAACTTCTATTCCAATTTGATTCAATGAGGATAGAAAAACCTCAACTAACAGATCCTCTCAAGTTGTTTACCATGATTTTATACTTTGTATTGCAGTTGCAGAAAGAAAAAAAAAGATTATGCCGCAGTTGAATGAAGCAGAAGCTGAATGTGAAGTGTATCACTGGTTCCATTAAACTATTTAATCTCACCTCTAAATTAAAAATATAGACTTGGCATGTGAAAGTTTGCAGCAGTGATTTGTACTGCTCTTTGAACGAATCCCACAAAAAAATTATTGAATATCCAAATAATGTAGAAGTTGTTTATGAAGCTTCTTTTTCTTCACCATATACATATATATAATTTTTTTTGTAAATGCGTGTATGAACCATAATAAATGCAAGTCAGATGTGGCATGCAAAAACTTGTCAGGGCCAGATGGCCCTCAATAATCTTCTGTATCAGGAAAATGTCCTTGAGACAAACATCGAGCACCGCTGCAGATTATCAGTTGTCTTTCTCTGTGGACACAAAACACGGTTATTGTAACATCTCTCATAATGTGAAACTTGCCAGAGCACATGACTGATCACATCCCCCCACTTTCAGTTATCTCCTGACAGTCCTCCTCCTCCCACAAATATTTCAACACAAAAGCCTCAGAAAGTAAACAGGCTTTAACAAGTATTTGACTGAAAGAAGACATTTCATAGGCTCTTTTGTGAATCAAAGTGTAGGCAGATGCAATTACAGTACAGCAGGAGATAAAGAGGAGCTGGGGAGCAAAGACATCAACCCACATTCCCTCAGAGGGGATTTACTGGCTGAAATGGAGAAGGTGTACTGAGAAAGACTGCGTATTACTTTTCTTGGACATTTTTCTCTTGTCACATATTTTACACTCTCGGTTGGTAAGGAGCAACTTGATGAGTGTGTCGTCTTGTATCAGCACCTTTTCACAGCCTGTGCAAAGCTAGTTGGTCTGTTTTGAATAATATTTGGCAGGAAAAGGGTGGAATTTGGAAATGTCAAATATCAACATGAAATATTGGCTAACTTGGCCTCAAAGAACCCACAGCGGTCAATCTGTACTTTTCACAGTTATGACAGTGATGGATCCAGATGGAGTCTTTTATTATAATCTATTTTGATAAGTTATACTTATGTTGATGGCCTACACAGAGGAGCCCACTGCAGCTGGAAAGAGTTGACTGCATATTCAGACGTGTGTCATTGGAAAGAAAGAGGTGTAACCCGAGATGCAACATTAGCAGCCAAATTGTATGCAAAGCCCAGGGGTTGCATTGCACCTAGAAGCAGCTGCATCGCTGAGCCCCTGTGTATCACTGCATCATGGTCAGTCAGAGAATCACTGTGCGGTGCAGTATCGAAAACCAATCCAACCTTTGGGCTTGTGTTTGAGGCACGTAAGTGATACCTTACAGTGTGTAACACATAAATAATGCACCACTCCTAAAGTTATTCAGCATCTTGGCATTCAGTTTTATACTCTGTTTCAACATCCTTTATCCTGAAGTCCCTGTTCATTTAATATGTTTTACATTGCCCTTATAGATAATATGCAGGCACACTCCCACTTAGCATTGCCCAACATGCAACAAAAAAGTACACACGCACACACTGAGACATTCCAGCATTATCAACCAGAGGCTGCTGTAGCTCTTTTGTTTTTCCAGAGGCCAGGCCCAGTCCCCTTTATCAGGTATCAGCATGAGAACAGAGGAGCGAGCCTCGCCTGCCTGGCATCTATCTGCCTCAGACCACAGACATGGTGTCCAGTTTCTTACAGCTTGCCCTCCCTTGCTGTCTCCTGGCAAGACAGACCTGGCTGTGGATGAACTCATCTGGCGATGTGCTTACCTTGTGAAATGCAAGTCATGATGGCTGTGTTTATTGTTTGTATATGCATGCATGATGGTGTCGCAGTACATCAGTATTGAAGATAACCATGTCATTTAAAAATGCAATACTGATATCATGTTAATAATGGTAATGATAATATCAAGTAAACAACCCAGAGCCTCTTGAATTATCGCTGATTCCTCATGTTATCACTTTGTCTCCTTTAACCCAACGCCATCTGGTTCCCTTTTCACGATAAAATGTCATTGTTCTTTTTGTATGCTTTTGTATAGTTATGGTGACAGACTCTTTCTCCACCTCACTTGAATTTTGAGTGAAATTCATTTGGCAAAAGAGAGACAAAATGCAAAATAAACAAAGTCAAAGAGGAGTTGGACTGATTGCCATTATTTTCTGTTTTTATAGATATCGCGATAATATTGTTATCATGAACTCTATTGATACCCTGTAGTGAAAATCTGATATCATCCCAGCTCCAGCATGAATCCACACATAGATCTGTATAATATAGACTAGGTTGTTTCTGAACCACATTGTGTCAAAGACAAAAAAAAAGTCCCTATAATATTAAGATGCCTTGGCAACACACCCATTTTTCGGGAACAGTTTATTTTATTTCCTTTGTATCCATTGTTTGGGTCAGTTTAACTTATTCCCTTGTTTTTTGCTTAATCGTTTAATCTTGGAGCATCTAATTTCATATCTGGATTTGAATGTTAACATACTCTAACATCCTCCTTAATCCATCTTTCAAGTCAGTCAATTATGAAACTATAACCAATCATCATTATTACAAAAACAAATGCAATTGACAGAGTCATACACTTAAAAAGTACAGAGACACCATTTTTAAGGGAAGGTTACTTTGACCATTCCAAAAGGAATGAAAGCATTGCTTCATCTGTGTATTTGTCAAGAAGAGATACATTAAATACACTGCGGTCCCATTAATCCTCTAAAGGATCCCTGGAGCCTCCTTCAGTGAGCTGATAAAATAACCCGAAGCCAACACCGGACATGCTTTCTTCAATCTATCACCTCTTTAGTACTGAAGCAAGGGCCAGGGAAAACATGTTTAGCTGGTGTGATAGGTCAACACATATTATCTGACCTGGCCTTGCAACCAGTGCTCCTCACCTTGGTCTGAACTGTAATGATCATGACTATACCATACCATGGTTTTAGCTGTCCATGTCAGAGAACCCACTTTTCTCATTAGCAAAGATACTAACATTAACATGAGATACTAGCATTAACATAAGTTAAATTTCAAGTCAGGACAGACACCTCGAGTATACAATAAGAGAGAATCATAAAATTATTTGCTATTGACCCTTTAGATTGATTTATAGGGGTAGAACCATATTAAAGGAAAATTTGGGTATTTCGATCATATTTTCCCATGTTTTTGTGTTTAAGTGAAAAAAACAAGAAAACATTTTGAAAAACATTTTTTTGGTCCAGTATTAAGAGACAGTGTTGCAGCCGGCAGCCCTCCCTTTAATAGCAGCCAATCGGTTATCCCCGTTAGGAAGGTATTGACAAGCCTCGACACTGGTGGTGGTGGGGTGGTAGCGGTACCAAGTAATGTAACATTATATGACAGCAGAGAGATGAAACATGCACGGAATAGTATAAATATCCCTAAGCTAAAATGACCACTGGATGACAAGAAAGCCTGCAAACAAATCCCAGTGACATCACTGGATAATAACTGAGAGGCTGAGCCCCAAAAATGTTTGACCTTTGTTAAACATCAATGATTTTTCTTAATACCAACGAGTCTGATATGAACACTGGCTGAACACATGTTCACTGTCAGGCATCATGCTCAGAGTTTGTGTGTGAAGATTCTATACAAAGAGGAGCAGGGAGGTCTGTGCTAAGGAAAATGTAAATAAACAGGACGTGCTTCAAGCTTTCCTTAGTTTTATGAACCAGAGAACCAGAATACAATCCAAATAGCTTTAGAGTCTGTATTGCTTGTTTTTATACGGATCATTTTGTGGTAAGAGGCCATTGTCAGATGGTTTTACTTCTGTTTTTATTATTCTTGCCATAAGGGCAGACATTAACATTTGCTTATGTGTCTGAGAAACTGTGGGAACTTCCCTAGGTCCGCCATATACAAAATGCCTATAGCAGCTCACTGCATTTGCATAAGGAAATTGCTTTTTTCAATTTTGTGTTTCTCCACATTTCAATTTTGGAGCTATTAGACCGTCTGGTGGAAGGTTCATTGAAAGTTGATTGATATTTCGAAAAGGTATGATGTGTTATTCACAACATCAGGTTTTTCAGGCATTGCATATTGTTTGCTGGACTTACTTATTGCAGATGTGTCCAATTCTGCTGTTTAGGATGTATATTAGGCATTGATCCAACTAGAGCCGAGCTAGTTTTAAAGACTAAAGTACAGAAAATACAAAGCATTTTATTTCCAAATGACTCCATTCTGTATGCTTACAGACCAGCTAGATGGAACATTTAGGGGGAAATTCTGTGTTTTCTAGTGCCTCATTATATATTCCTTCAACTGCAGCACCACTTTCCCAAGACAAACAGTACAGGTAAAGCTGCAGCAAACAGGCTGTGTTTAGCTATTTGACAGTTTGCCAGATGGCCCTCTGCTTTGTGGCGTCAAGTCTAAACAGGAGAGGTGGTTTCACACCTGGTTTTATCCCTGTGCATTTAACTGGAATGTCAGATAGTTCAATACCCCGTGAAGCCTCTCCAATTCTTTCTTTTTCTCTCTCTGGCTTTCTCTTTTCGTGAGAGAGTCTTTAGTTTAGACAGAGCTGAAATGTTTTTTGCTGGTGTCAAAAGTATGACAAACTGATAAAAGTCTGGGGAGCATTGTAGTGGAGTCCTGCAGGCATGCATGGATTGCTGAGCTGGCCTTCTGGGCACGGGCCCATGGGTCAAAAGTGTCAGGGGACTCCCTGACCTTCACTTGCCACTCAAATAAACAGGAAGGGACTGACAGACCAGAAAGGGGATCAAAATATCCACAAAGAGACACAAAACAATGACAAGGAGAAACAAGGTGACACAAAACGACCAAACAGAAACAAAACTATCTTTATAAGAAACCAAATTCCCTCAAAGTGATGCAAATGTTCACAAAAAGACACAAAACAACCACAAAGAAACACAAAAACACAAGAAGATGCATAACGACTACAAAGAGTTGCACAACCACAGAGGCCGTGCATTAGGTCCCTCTTTTCTCTGTGTCTCTTGTACTCAAATGTGCAATGTCTTTCTGTGTTCATTTCCAATAAAAATGCCAGCCATATGGTCCTGGAGGTTTTCACTATTATCAGTATCTGTCTTATCTGAATGGATTGCTGTAGATAAGGTTGAGTGGAGACAAGATAAAGGAGCGTCAGTGAGGAACACCATGTAGACTCAGTATGTCTGCTTCATTATAGATAGGGACCCAGATGAAGTCCCCTCACTTCCTCATGCCACACACAGTGACCGTGTTCCCTCCTGTGGATTTTAATGTTGCCATACAAGCACATAATAAGATGGAAGTATAGAATCAAGGTCATATGGAATTTTCTAAACTCAGAATTGGGGTTGCAAAATGTTAATCTCAAATGCAATATGTGAGTATGAGTTTCCTGTAAATCATTATGTTTAAAACCAGCTGTGAAGTGTTTACTGGCCATATTGACGGCAGGGCAGCAGAGAATGATAGCGAGCCAGCTTCCATTACTATTAGTTGGTTACGAGACCTCTCCATCCATCTGCCCCAGCTCCCGCCCAGCTACTGCTCGTTTATGCAGAGTGGCCGCAATTTACTGACGGCCATTTTGTCTAATGGATACCATTCATTCATTCCCAGCTTGCTCTTTGGCAGGCGCTCGCTAGAGTCCATTAGGAAATGAATCCACTGCGAACGCCCACAACCACGCCACTGCAGACAAATGGCAAGATCAAAACCTGTCTGACTCCAAGTGATTTAGTCGCCACTGCTGAGCTGATTATGTATTCTGTACCTGTTGGCTGCTTCTGTTGTTAGATCTGTAATGAGTTGCATTATGATGTGAAACTGACCACTCCAATTCACCATTAAAGACATCTCCTCTCTGTGTGACTTATTGAATCTTCCCATAACAACAGGATTACCTATAGGAAGACAGTGGCCTGTAAATGATGAGTAATGTCTCAATGGAAACACCAACACCATCATAAACCAGAGGCACCAGTGTTCACTGTTATGCTCCCTGATTAAAAACTTTTTGATGTTCAGGAACTCAGTGTCAGAGTGAATCCTCTTTTCCATAAGCTGGTCTTAGGTTTCCCTGCACTGCGATTCCTTTATTAGCGTTTGATCTATATGTCTCAGCAAGGGAAGGAAGCATGATCAATAATTTGACTCTGTGAGTGTATGTGTGTGTGTCTGTAGATGCCCTTCCTAAGTCAGGGAGCTGAGCACTGTGCCAGAAGACAAAGTAAGCACTGTGACAAGAAAGTGCCGCATCATCCTGGCTTCCTCTTCTGCAGACTTGGTTCAACCCAAAATGACTGTCCGGTTGCATTAGCTAATTGCACACTCCATTGTCTCTGTGCCACTTTGCACATTTTCATCTGACCAGCTATGCTGATTAAATTCAGCCGCATGATCTATGATTTGATTTTACTGCAACTATTAATTCTGGACCTATCCATCAGAGTTCAAGGGCAGAAATGGAACACAATATACATTTTTACATTTTTTAATTGTGTATAATCACATGAAACTAGGAATTGTTGTGTTTTCATTACCTTAGAATGAGCCCTTCATATCTACATAGGGAGCAGGTCCTCTTCCATGCATCTCATATTGCACCGCCATGTTTCTACAGTAGCTCAGTATGGACAAACCAAACACTGGCTCTAGAGGGAGCCTTTCATGTTTTTACATTTAAATGAGGGCCACTGTTGGTTCTCCTACATGATGGGAAAGGGAGGGATGAGGGGAGAGGTATTCAGTTGGTTTTAATCTGCAACCTCACTGCTAGATGCCTCTAAATCCAACACACTGATCATTCAAACCGTGAATCTTAGAGATTGACATCATTGATCCATTGAACACTGTGTGGACTGCTGCTGTTACCATTTTTTGCTTGACTACCATAGCTATGCTTACGCATCAAGCTTTAGACTCCTCTCCTATTGCTGGTAGACCAGAGCTGTGTACATGGCTCTGCAGCAGACAAGTATGCCTTTCTGTGTGTGGGATTTTTCTTTTTTTTTTTTTGGTGTGTCAAGTTTGATGTCACAGATAGGTCAGAAAACAGGTTAGTAAACAGTAGAAAGCAGCGTGGGGGCTCATGTAAACTCTACAGTTGTTACGTCTTCCTTTTTTATATGTCTGACTTATCCGTTCTGTCTTTCAAACTCAGTGAAGACTAATTTTGAATGATGTTTTAGTGCTGCTTAGGTGGAGACCGACAGTATTTTGTGATGGTGCGTCATTGCAGCAGCAGGTGTTAAATGGGTTTTTTGTGCAGTGGAAAAGGGGCTTTAGTCACATTACAGGCCACAGTACTAGTCAAAATTAGCTATTTTCATGATGTTACATACACTTAAAGTAGTTGCAAAAAGCTGCATGTCTCCTTTACCAATTAGATGAATGGTCACTTTGCCACAAGGTTGTTAACATGATTTGTAATTTTTATCAGTAGGAAATACTATTCATGAATGTTTTTCCCTCCACTTTACCGCTAATGATTTAAATCTGAAAAATACAATATGAATGGCAAGTTAGCATGGATATAAATTTTTTTTTTTTGCCTTATCTGATTAGAAAATATAAAGTTGACAACATGCTGTGTAAAAGTTTTGGATAGGGGCACTGTCTTCTGAGGAACTCTTTATTACCTGTAGGGTGGTCAAGTAGGTATTTGGACAAACTAATCATGATAAACAACAAAGATCTGTTTGACTGGGCTAAGGATGGATTACAGACCTCAATACACTATCTCCAGTCATACCCACAGATTGTAAACTATCTCGTTTTTGGATTGAGTATAAACTTTGGTAAGAGCTGGTTGAAAAAATGACAGACACTGCACGGAGAGATCCTGTGTGTATATCCCACTGGCTAGCTAATCACCCCACCCTGCATTACGCTCATATGGCGGTTACAGCTGATAAGGCTGTCCTGACCCACTCTGTTGTCGCTGAAGCTTTGCTCCCACTATCCGGTTTCCCTATAGATTAACAGTGTTAGCTTTGTAAGCACTGTTTATTAAGTTAGCACCGTTGGCTGCTAGCTCCAGCTCAGCCACCTCCAGGTTGACAACTCTGTGTAGATGATGCCACCCCAGACTCTGAATTACAGATATGCTCTGAATGCCGTTTAATGTTACAGGTCCTTTAAGCTTGCTGCACTATTAGGCCTATTCTTTTAAGCTATTGCTATACTATCTTTTTATTTACAAAGAACACGAGCTAACCCAAGTATTGTACTAAGGGAATATCCTTCAAACTAAAGTCAGTGTTCCCTTCAAACTGCAGACTCCAAAGTACTCATCCAAAGGAGTCTTATTGGAAGTGCCATAATGAACACATCCACAGGCATGTTGCCAGTTCAAGTGGGTAGATTCATTCAGGCCAGGATACAGTGCTGGGCTGTGGCCAGGTAGGGGATGAGAACCGCCCCTAGCATCTAGAAGCAGATGTTACCTTATGAATACTTGCCCAGGAATCTGTGACTCATACCAAATCCCTCCTTCTGCTAAGGAAAAATCCCTGAGAACCTGTGGAAGAATGAAATGAGGAACGGGAAAGAACATGGGGCGGTGGAGGGTAAATCACAATGTGCGTGACAGAGGGAGGGAAGGAAAAAGGTGGGAATTATTAACAGATAGATGGATGTTAGTGGAATAAGGTGGGTGGAGGAGTAAGTACAGGAGTGAGCTCACCTTTTCAACCTCCCTGCTCTCTCCTCCGTCAATCTAGGCAGAATGACAGGCTGCATCATAGTGGAAATATTTCAAAAGCGCAGCTGAGGAAGCATAGCAGAAAATAAACAGGAGCGACGGCAGAGGAATCAAAGCCTCGGACTGATGAAAGTGCTCCCAACATCCTGTCTGTCACTTAGCAGAGGAGGCCTGCTGCCTGTTGGGACAAGAGCCCTTTGTGGCTGTGAGTGGGCATGCATTTGTGGTACTCAAGTGGTTTTATGTGTGTGTTGAAGTCAAGTGACTGTATGTGTGTTTCATCTCCCTTAAGCACCCTTCCCCCTCTTCTCTCCTTCTCTCTCTTCTCATATTCAAATTCAAATAATTTAATTGGCATGACCATAACAAAATACAGTATTGCCAAAGTGTTGTATGCATATTGAATGTTGACAATGAGAAGTTTCACATATCTGTCCAGAAACTTTTATATATAACAGTGTACAAAGCTCCAACTGCAAAATTAATGTCCTTTCATTACTAGGAATCGAAGGTTGAACCTAGACAAACAAATAGCACAAACAACTCCCCACTTATGGAAGGATTACTTAACGGGTGTACCAGGCACAGGCCAGGGACCCCAAAAACACATTCTGACTGTAAGGAGATTGAAAATGACCTCAAAGAGATGCAAAGGAACTGCAAAGAGACACAAAATAATTACAAACATGGGCAAAACAACCACAAAGAGACACAAAAATTACTCCCCAAAAATTACAAAACAACCACAAAGAGATACAAAGCCACAACAAGATGCATTATGACTACACGGAGATGCAAAACAGCAACACAAAACAAAGCCAAACAACTATGAAGTGTGTGTGATTTGCTCCTATGTTGTTTAGGTAAGGGGGCCTTTTGCATGACTGTGCTCAAGGGCCCATTGTCTGACTATACACCACTGCCCCCACTCCTTAACCCCTTAAAGCCCGGACGCACCAAACTGACTTCAGAGAATTAGTGAGGACGAGAGCCCCCTGCTGTGTTACCTCACGTTGCTATGTCTCAGCCAAAAAGTTGCACATCAACACACCAAACCAACGGCTAACAAGCACATATGTTGAACAAATCATGTAAGTGTTATAAATGTTTATGTGCCATGGAGGTTATTTTCGGCAATAACCAAAAATCCAATGGAAAAATCTCATCGGCTTTTTGACAAGGGAACCAGTGGAATGCTAACCTCCCCATCTGCCCACAGAAAAACTTCATCCCTTGACCACTCTGTACCAGCAGATGGCGGTAGTCTGTAATGGTCATTCAAAAAGGAAAACTGGAAGAACTTGGCGCTAGTTAGCCAGTTAGCACATTAGCACCACAATCCAATGTTGAAAGAACAAAGCATTTTTTACTGTGCACCTGTGAACAATAACACAAACCATCATGAACTGTTTCTGCCAAAGAGCTTAATGGCTAAAGAAAAATGGTATTTGTCAACAGGCTCTGCTTCCACCGATTCAACACTCTGAAGCGGAAAAAAAAGTCAAGAAAAAGCTGACTAGTACCAATGAGGGCCATTGGTGACCGTCTGCCACCCTTTTTACTGGGGTGGGTCCCACATTATTGGCTCTTGTCGGTGCTAGTTGGCCTTTTTTTCACTGATTCAGCATGTTGAATCAACGGGTCCATGTCATTGGTCCGACAGCCCATTGGTCCGACATCCCATTAGTCCGACGGTCCGCGGTGCTGAACGGCTCCCGGCGGGCGTATTTCTGCCTTGATGGTGTGCTGTGACCGGCTCTGGGTCACCTGGGAAAGGCTTGAGGCGAAGCAGGCTCACGGCTTATGTGTTTGCCACTTTCTTTTTCATTTTAACCCACACCATGATCTTTTCCTGACCCTAACCAAGTGGTTTTTGTGTCTAAACCTAACCAGACCTTAACCACAGGGCATCATGATGATTTTGGAACAACGGGACTTAGGAACAATGGGTTTAATATGGTCGGAACAATGGGATGTCAGACCAATGGGCAGTTCCCGAATCAGCATTGGCACAGCCATATTTGGCTTGGCGTAATGACATTCTGTGGTCTCATTTAGCCACTTGTTAGCAACAGCCTTTTTAAAGACATATAGAAGCTTCACTAGTGGAGAATTTGTTGGCATTTTATGTCATAGAACAGAATGTGAAAGTCTCTTAAGCTTGATAACCACAGGCCTTATTTCAGGCATCATTCAAATAACCCACTTACATTGTGATGAGGGAACCATAAGTGGTAAAATGCTAACTAATTTCCAGGTGGAAGGTTTCATTCCTGTGCTACTCTGTGGAGGGTTGTGTCCTGTCACACAGGCACAGAACTCACGCGCATGTTGGCTGTTGGTTTGGTGTGTTCATGTGCAACTTTCTGGCTGAGGCATGGCGACGAGATGCAACTCAGCAGGGGGGGGTTCTTGTCATCACTAGTTCTCTGACGTTGGTTTGGTGTTTCAGAGCCTTAATTGCTCAACATTGTGGCAGGCAGATACAAACTGTCCTGCAAGAATGCAATCAAACTCCATTCTGGTTATTTTTAATTCGCCAACTTGAGCACATTTTATATCAGTTTATGGAGTGAATGTCTTTAATTGCGAAAGCACATGTCTAAAAGAAAGGTGAGCGCTGCTGATTGAGTAAATCACTGTCTCATCAGTGAAATATGTCTGGCTCGGTCAGGCCTGATAGAGGGGCCTTTGGGTGCAAAGGTAAGAATCTGCTCTCCTTCCCAGAGTTGTTACATTTCATTCCCCACCCTCTAACTCCCTCACCTTCTCATTTTTTCCATGTAAAGTGGTGTAAGGCTGTCAGGCTCTATTTTAACTTCTCCTCCCTCTGCAAAACCACATCACACACACAAACACACACACCCACACCCACACACACGTATGATGCCCACACACAAACACACTGCTACATGCTGTTACGGTATCAACCCGGTTGGGTTCTTACGTAATTAATCTTATGTAACTTTGTATATTAGTTACCAAATTATCCACCATTACATTTGCAGTAACAAAGACGTGGATTCATGACATTTGCAGTTATGTTCCCAATTTCTTGCGATGATAATGAGGTTATACTATGAATAATAAAAAAGCTTTGTACAAGACAACACAAAAACAGTCATTCATTACATCACATGAAACTTGTTTAGCTGACGCTTGTATCCAAGCAACTCACAGTAAGTGCAATTATCTATGTGGACACAACCCCCAAACAGCAAGCACATCAGCTTAATCAAATATGCTGAACTGCCTCAAGTGCTACATTTAATTAATTCATGCATTTTATTTAAAAGCTAAAGAAGACCCATTAATCTGAAATCCTAGGAGAAAGATTTTGATTATAATGTTTTTTACACTATGTCTATGAATACGTTATTTTTACTAGAGAACAGGGGTCATCAGAATAAAATTTTAAGAGTTTTATCATCTATTAAACACATTCATTGCCAGGAGTCAGTTTTACTGTGTATGTGTCAAGGTGATTCAATTCTGTCATTCACCAAGAGCAGTAACTGCTTCTAACACTCTTAAATAGAGTTCAAATACAGGTTGTTTCATGACTACTTTAACCCAGATGCTCCTGTGTGGTGTAATCCGTTATATTAAGTGATGGTCTTTCCTAGCATTGAAGCTAGGGCAAGTTTAGTTCAGCTACGGTTTTAGTTTTTGAAATGAAGGGCTCATCAGACTAAAATGCAACTGCTGCCCTGGTTATTAACTTATTCAGCATTTAAAAAAAGACATTTTTGACAGGGTCACAGTCAGCCGATGCACTCACATTCAAATAAATGCTTCAAGTTGAAAACTAAAGTTTTCAGTGATGCTTTCATGATACAGTTAAAAAATGACAGGGATTTTTTTTCTGTGTCATGGTCACATGGATTTTTCTGCTTTGCCTAAAAATAATTAGAGGTATCTTAACTAGAAGTACTGCTGGGAGTGCTGTAGGTGCAGATGAGGCCAATAAAATATGCCCATTAAAAACAACTCTTTATGTTGACAGTAGGTGGCCAGGTAACTTGAAACATGGCAAAGACCACGAGACAATAGGCCCGTAGGCAAATATATGCAAAACGCCCCACCTCTACATACGATCAAGACACACACAGTCTTTATGGTGGGTTTGCCTTGTTTTTGTTTGTTTTGCATCTCTTTGTAGTTAGTATGCATCTTATTGTGGTTTCGGGTCTCTTTGTAGTAAATAGCCCCTTTTCCACCAACATTTCCAGGAACTTTTATGACCAGGAATTTATTTACCTGGGTAAAAGAATTCCTGGGAATCTGTGTGGTTTGCGTTTCCACTGCACCTCAAAGTTCCGGAAATTTGTTCAAATTAGTGTGATGACATAGATGATTTGGTGTGTGTCCTGTATTTGGCTCCGCCAGCTTGGTTACATGCTGGTGTAGACAGTTGGGCCTGTTTGTCTCAGTCAGCAGCTCAGTTTAAAAGTATTTTAAGATAAGTGTCAAACTAAGTTAGTCTCCATACAGACAGCTGTCATTTGAGCTTATTAGCAACAATTAGCTATCAACCGAACTAATGTGCTGTCCTTGTGTAAGACATAGCGTTAGTGTCGGTGGATGAGAGACTGTGGACGGAACATATCGAATATCACTGTCTACATGTCTACATGTTCATGCTGCTGAACACATGTATTGATAAAGTCAAGTTGAGTCATTTTCAAGTTATCTTCACTTTCCACCTCGGCCGCTCAGCTGTTCAGCGGTTACCGTTTGACAATTTAGCCCTGGGGCTAATTCAGTACCGGGTTTCGGTACCCATCCTTAATCAAAACACAAATGAAGTGAAGCTTGTGGAAATGAAATAAAGTTTGCAGCGGCTGCCCCTTGCCAGGAAATGCGGAATGCTGCAAGTGTGTGTTCCTCTGACAAGTCTTACCCCCCTACTGGGTACTTTTTTCAGGTAAAGTTTGGGGTTAAGGGAAAGTTTTTTACCCAGGTAATTTCAGTCGAAACGCACCAAGGTTTTTCAAAGTCCTGGGTAAATGATGAAAGTTCTTGTGGTGGAAAAGGTGCTATTTTGTGTCTTTTTTTTGGGTCATTTTGGGTCTCTTTGTAGTTCCTTTGCATGTTTTGTGGTTCTTTTTTATCTTGTTGAGGTCATTTTGTGTCTCATTAAGGTATATTTGTGTCTCTTTGCAGTTCCTTTGCATCTCTTAGTTGTCTTTTTGTGTCTCTTTAAAGTCTTTTTGTGTCCCTTGGGGTATATTTTGTGTCTGTTTGTAGTTGTTTTGTGTCTATGTGCAGTCATTTTAATCTCTTTGAAGTAATTTTGTGTCATTTTGAGGAATATCTGTGTCTTTTTTTGTTGTTTTGTGTCTATTTGTAGTCCCATTGCGTCTCTTTGTGGTGTCTAAGTAGTCATTTTGGTGTCTCTTTGAAGTTGGTTAATTTGACTGCTATGCTGCAGGCAACTATGGGGGCCCCTGATACTTGGGGCCCCTGGGACCGTGCCCAGTATGCCTGTACAGTAATCCATGGCAGAAAGAGACCCAGCTGTCCAAACAGAAAAGATATCCTTATAACTGACACTACAATAGACAGAATCAGTGACAACAGTAAAACCTTTTTTAATCAGACCAGTCCTCATTATAGCTTACATTTGATCTATCCTGAAATTAGACCACTCCCCTTTTTTTGCACAGGACCCCCTTGAGCTCCCTCAAGGACCACTCATGTTCCCCAGACCCCAGGCTGGCAACCACTGGGTCACAAAATGAGTATGTGAAATGTTTGCTTGCCAGAGGAAACATCTATTATGCCATGACCTAAACCTAATGATGGCAGGAATGTAAAAGAAGATGGTAATTATGGTTCATTTTGATGATGAAAATGCATTTGACATTTAGGGTTCAATTACCTACAACTGAAAAATAAGACAGTCTAATTGGCATGTTGCTGTGTGGTAAATGCCACCGTTCAGACATGGAACCACATGCAGTCACACATGCTTCTCTCAGTGATAACAGCTGGTTGTTTATTTGGACAATGTCTCCCCCCTGAGGCTGAAAATGATTATTGTAAGAAAAAACCCCACAGCCACCCAATAACTGTATGCAAGCCCATGTTATAAGCATACAGTTAACATGACCTAATTTAGTGCCTGTTTAATTGTTTTCATGTTTTGTGTAGAGCTCCCATGCCATCTAGTATGTACATCTCTTGCATCCTTTTAATACTCAATCATATTGCATTTGACAGGTCACAGTGTCATTCCATCAGTATCATGAATGTCGACAGGTATGCATAAAATCAAATTCAGTTCACTGTCATCTTTAACTATGTATCTTTTTATTCTTTTCACTGGAGAGATTCCAGTAACTGAACAAGGTAACTGCAAAACTCTGTCAGATTTTTGGTAACCAGGTATGGTGCCTCAAGAAATCACAGTTTTGTTATTTCTATATTAATTCTTATTTTCATAATAGTCCAATTATTATTTTTTCTGTTATGTTTTCCTTTTTTATTTTCATAGATGGCAATAACAGAACACTGCACACTAAGAATGTCATTGTAAATGATGAATACACATGACAATAAAACTTCTGACTTGGACCTGATTGTACATTAATTTGCTGTAACTCAGTTTGCTGCACTGCTTTCTGTTCGATGTGATCCTTGTTTTCCTTCAACTGCAACATAGAAGTGATGAAGTATAAGCAGGGGCCTAATTAACCTACACACACACACACACACACACACACACACACACACACAGAGGAAATACACACACATACACATGCAGTAGTTGTGGGGAGATGCCAGAGTGATGGGGCTGCCTCATTGCTGGCAGCTCCACACAGTTAGGGGTTCAGCAATCTGGAAATCCATCGGTAAAAAAAAAAAAAAAAAAAAAATTTTTTTTCTTCCTTTACAATGTACAATGTAAATTGCAGAATCTGTCTTGAGAGATTAGGGGTTCAGTGGCTTGCTCAAGGAGATGAACAGGCACTTCTCCAGTTACCAGTCCCTACAGAGTGAGCCATTGCTTACATATTTTGAAACAGGGTCTTGAGATGAAATAATAAAGCAGGCTACACCTGAAGACCCTTATTATGGTAGTTGCTATTATGTAGTTATGTTATGTATAATAGTGCATATCCCCAAACAGAATTTTGATTAAATTAGCAGAAACCAGTTGCCATGTGGTCAGCCTGGGGCTTCAAGGGCCCCTGGGAGTTCTGGCACCCTAGAGCCCTGTTGGTAATCCAGCCTTGATTATAGACCCTTTTCACAGCGGACATTTTGACATATGGTAGTAGGAAAACCAAATAACAGCACATAACACAAATCAGTTGGTCTTAACCAGGGGTCTGGGGACCCACAGGGGTCCTTGAGGGAGTTCCAGGGGTTCCCAGAAGAAAGGGAATTAGTGTGTTTTCACTTCTTAATTCACTATGGAAGTGAGCCCAACGCAAGTGCCCAAGTAAGAGTCATGAGCACAGGCGCAGATTTTGGGGGCTGACAGTAGTAATAGTACTTTTATTTTGACAAACTGCTAGAACGCGACTCATAGATGCAAAAATATTTAAGTACTGTACGTGGTGGCTGTCTACATCTTCAAACCTCAAAAGCAATGGTTGCAATCTGACATAAAATAGTGAGGAGATGAAGCAACTATATGCACAGTTGAAGCAGGACGTACCATGACATTTCCACCATATATTGATGCACATAAGGCAGAGTCAGGTAGTGTTAGTGCGAGGTAATTCATGCAAATTATACGAATAAAACGTATAACATTTATTTTTGGAATCAATCTTGGAATGTAGAGGTATACGGTATAAAGTATTACAAAACAAAAGTTCAAGCAAAGTGTCATTAACACTGCTATCTAAAACTGTATTCAAGGACATGTGAGCGACATGCGCATCACCTCTGCGCAGGCTACTCAACGCAACATAGCGCTCGTGAGGCTTGCTGCCTGACTGTACCCTGCCGGAGACGGTCCAACTGAAAAAAGAGATACCGTAGCAAGCTAACATTTCCCTGTGCTAGCTAGATAGTCGTACAATGAGAGATATTTTGCAACAGCCGAATAGTAATTAAGTGGCCGACATATAAATTGAAACACGTAAGTGTTACAAAGCGACTTACACTATCTTGCTAACGCTTTGCTACAGTAGCTGAACGTTAGCACTAGCTAACATTAGCTAAACAAAACCAGCATGATACACTGGTGTGGTTCAGGGTTAGCCCGTACCTGACATATACCACTTGGTCCTTTCAGTTGAGTGTTAGTGGTGTAGAGAATGTCATCTTTAGTTAGTGGAATGTCTCTGCATGTATGTTGCTAATTAGCAGGGTTGACAATGTGTTTCACAAGCTAACTAGACACGTTAGCTAGTTGTAACGTCAGCTAAGAACAACATTGACCTGTGTAAACAGCTCAGGACAAGTAAACTTTCTTTCCAAGTATGGTCTTTAAACTTGTTAACCCTTTTCTTTGAGAACCCAGAACGTTTTATGTATCATTTGTATTTGTCTCTGCAGGTTTGGCCATCCAAATGGTGATCATGTCAGGCACAGCCACTGTGCTGCAACAGTTTGTCAGTGGGCTGAAGAGCAGAAATGAAGACACCAGAGCAAAATCTGCCAAAGATCTGCAGCACTATGTGACTACAGAGCTCAGAGAGGTAATAGCAAAAGTAAACATGGATGTAATAGACACCTGCATGCAGATATCACTCCAATATACTCTATACTGTGTGAGTGTTTTTGCCCACAAGAGCTGTAGAGTGATCAGCTGTTTACACTGATTCTGGAGTGATTGTGCAGACTTTTTGTCACCAGTTTTTTTTTACTTTGTCATACAAGTTGGAGTTACCAACTTAGCTTTTTCTGTTTGTATTTTTCTGTGACACTAGTTTTGTGTCTTTTACAGTTAAGCCAAGATGAAGCCACTACATTCTATGATGAGTTAAACCACCACATATTTGAGCTGGTATCCAGCTCTGATGTGAATGAGAAGAAAGGAGGAATTCTCGCCATTGGTAAGCCATAAACATTGATAAACATTTCCTCAGAATTATGTAGATACAACAAACTGCCCTAGAATTATTTCTTACAAAAATGTGTATAGTAGCATACACAGAACATGTGTAAAAGAGTAAATTACTGTTTCAGTGAGTCTGATTGGAGTCGAGGGAGGCAATGCCACCAGGATCAGCCGCTTTGCCAACTACCTGCGCAACCTGCTCCCCTCCAGTGACCCAGTGGTGATGGAGATGGCCTCTAAAGCCATGGGCCACCTGTCTATGGCAGGGGACACCTTTACCGCTGAGTATGTGGAGTTTGAGGTGAAGAGGGCCCTGGAGTGGCTGGGAGCAGACAGAAATGAAGGGAGACGCCACGCTGCAGTAAGTGACAAGCAGACAGCTGGGACTGAGTTGTTTGTTGTTAAAATACCACCACTTCTTGGTGGTGTTTATGTGTGGTGGAAATGAGGGTATTGGACAGTCTGACTCAAGATTGTCTCATTGCACTGTCGCCTTTTTTGTTTTTATTTTGTAAAGTAGCACTTCGCACATTTGTGGCTTTTCTAGCTTTCCCTGGATGGAAAACTCACTTGTTGTTCTGGAGACATTTTGTATTTTGCTATAAAGGAAAGAAAAAATGTAATATACCTGCAAAAATGATTTTTGCATAAAGATTTTTCTTCAGTACTAACTTAGTTTTTGTGTTTGTTAAAGCTATAGTGCGTAACTTCTGTCGCCTCCCAGCGGATATTGCATTATTACAACTAATAAGCCGGTGGCACTTTGTGTACACAGAGTAACACTCGCCAGTCGCCACACACCGTGTACAAAGAGTAACACTGGCCAGTCGCCACACACCGTGTACACAGAGTAACACTCGCTACACACCGTGTACACAGAGTAACACTCGCTTCACACTGTGTACCCAATACTACACAACGTGGCGAACACCAGGCTGCTAACATTACATTGTGTTCATAGCACCATTTCCAAGAAAATAATAAAGTACTAGGTCCAGTACATGTAACAGCAACTCATACTACTCATAATATAATTATAAACCAAGTCACTTACTTATCCAACAACAGCAAGGCAACATCTGTGTCTGCCCTCAGCCCAATTTCTTCCTTCAGGGCTCTCCACCGAGGAAAAGCGACGCCAATACAAATCCTTGCTTGCCTTCTCCGTCGGTCACTTTCCTTCTTTGCTAATAGACCTTCAGCCGAACGTCCAGGCTTTTTCTTTGTGGTAGGATCCACTTCTGAACCGTGTCTTGGCCGCTTCTCCGCCATGTTGCTTTCACTTTCTACCTGTGCTTTACCTCTTGCTGTGACACTCTCCGCTCTTCCTCCCCCTCCCTTCTTGTTGTGAGGAAGCATTTCCTGTGCGCCATCGCGGGAATGTCGCCGGTCTACACGCATATTAAAAATGATATATATTGAAAAATACCGCGAGATGTTAGAGGAGCCGATCGGCTTAAGCAGCACTGTGTCATCTCCTCTAGTAGTGGCTTGGGTGAAATGGACATTTACGGACCTGTAGAAGTTACGCACTATAGCTTTAAAATACAAACTTGAGAGTTTCAAACCTAGCTAAAAATGAACCGTTGTCTCACCTAGCAAACTCACGCTGCTAGTTCTGTGTGATAACTAAAAGTTTCTCTGACACAATTGCACTTTGGCCTTGTTTATCTTCTCTGCAATTTTTCCTCTGGTGCAATGAGGGGTCTGTTATGATAACCCCAAACACAGGGATGAAATGCTAAAATAGAAACACTGATCAAATCAAATTTATTTTTATTTTTTTCTATTATGCACATATGATTCTTGTCACATATGTATACTATCAGATATTAATTCAACATACATTCAGTATAAGTTCTACTCCCAAGTCATGGGTTCATTGCAAAAAATTACCTTGCGTTCTCTTGACGTTGCTTGTTTTATCGACGTTTCAACTCCTACGAACATTCGCGCCGTCTACGTGAGCTGGGGGACGACGGCGAGGGGCTGAGGTCCCGCCCAACGCTGCTTCGCAGCTTTAATTTTTATTTTTTTCTGAAGGGTTTTCCAGCTTTCAATTTTCAAATATGTGTAATTATTTTTTAGATGATACAAGAATGAGTGACTGATCTGATCTGATTCACTCTAAAGGAAGATGATTTTTGAAATGAAAATGTGTTTTTGTGGACAGGGATTGTATTCATACTGACTCTGTGCAGACATCAGGAGGAAGAAGGAAGACTTTTGAGGCCACCAAAATAATTGGAGTTAATGCTGCTATTAATCCTTTGTAAAGTGTTAAAGTTTTGATTTGTCTGTGTTTGATTGTTCAATATCTGAGTTCAGACTTCTGAGTTTTTACGCTGTAAAGAAATAAACCCAAGAAAGGCAATTAATGACAGCCATAAAATGATTTTCTGTCTTTTCCAGGTGTTGGTTTTGAGGGAGCTGGCTGTTAGTGCACCCACCTTCTTCTTTCAGCAAGTGCAGCCCTTCTTTGACAACATCTTTTACGCGGTATGGGACCCCAAGCAAGCCATCCGAGAAGGGGCTGTATCTGCGCTGCGAGCCTGTCTCATCCTCACCACACAGAGGGAGACCAAGGAAATGCAGAAACCACAGTGGTACAAAGTAAGACATTGTACTGTATCTGGACAAATCATTTTTTGTTCCTAAAGAAGTATTTATCCTGAGTACATGTATTTGTACGTGTAATATGCAACCTGTTTTTACTATAAAAGCAAACCTTTGAGGAAGCAGAGAAAGGCTTCGATGAGACTTTGGCCAAAGAAAAAGGGATGAATCGTGACGACAGGGTCCATGGTGCTCTTCTGATCCTAAATGAGCTGGTTCGCATCAGCAGCATGGAAGGAGAGGTGAGGGCTGAATTCACTGTGGAAACATTCTCACATCCACAAGCAAAACATTCATCTCACTGTCTTATCTCTACTACAGCGCATGCGTGAGGAGATGGAGGAAATCACGCAGCAGCAGCTGGTCCATGATAAGTACTGCAAGGAACTGATGGGATTTGGAACCAAGCCCCGACACATCACACCCTTCACTAGCTTCCAGTCGGTGCAGCCACAGCAGTCAAATGCCCTCCTGGGCCTGCTGGGCTACAGCACGCCTCAGGGCTTCCTCAGCTTTGGAGCCACGCCAGTACCTGCCAAAAGCTCGCTGGTGGAGAGTCGATACTGCCGGGAACTGATGGAGGAGCGATTTGACCAGGTAGATTTTATGGCAGAGGTCTGTCTTTTCCCAGAATGTGGCAGTTGTTTTGGTAATTGCTTAATCTTGCGTTAATAGATTTTTTTTGTCCAAAGAAGAGATGTGTACCGTCTAGGGCTGTAACGGTTTGTGTATTCGTATGGTACAGGGTCAGGGGTCATAGTCTGGTGCAAGCAGCCACACACAGAATACAGGCGTTTGAGTCAGTCAAACTATGGCAAGCGCAAATGACAGGGTGAAGGTGGGAGATATTGTATTATCATTCTATGTACTTTGGTATTTTTAATTTTATACCATAAGAGATGCGTTTCAGCGTTGTAGCCTGTTGTGACCTGTTGCCTCAGGAAAAGTGTTTCATTTTGTTCAATGTTCGTACAGTAGTACAGAAGTGTTTGACATGTTCCTAATTTTTATAATGAAAATAGCATATCAAAGTTGCCAGTGGGCAAACTTTTGCCTCAGTTTCCAGACTGTCTGTTTTTTGACACTTGCACCACTGTCTCTTAAAATTAAATGAAAAGAAGCATATCTTTTTTATTTTTCCGCTCTACCAAGCTCACATCAAACCATGTCTCCTAAACTGTGTTATGAACAACACTGTGACTTCTTACACTCCTAGTACCATTGCCATTGCTGGATTAATGTCTTCATAAATGCGCCACAATAACACTTTTACTACCACCCAAACACAAAATGAGAAGATTATTTAAGTGTTATGGCTCTGATGGAACAAAGTTTAAGTATGGATTCCGTTTTGTATTATTTATTAAAAGCGTGATTGTGACAGTTCTTAGCTGCACAACAGACTATGCAAATTGACACTTTTACTTGCGTCTTAGCTCAGTGTTTTTTTGTTTTATGGCTTACACACAGATGTATGTCCCTTTTCAATGAAAACAATAATGCATAAATGAAAAATGTGCATCCCAGTTTGGTGAAATCTATTTTCCACCCTTTTTTCACTCTGCCCTAGTCTTTCTCCACCTTCTGTCATTAGCTTGTGTTTCATGAGGGCTAGGATGAGTTGGTTTTGGGTGAAGGCAGTCCTGCAGTAAATGATGCTGTTGAAGTTGAAGTTTAGTGTTCAGTTTTTGTTTAGACTGCCAGAGAGGTGTGTTTAGGCCCCTGGGTCTTCCACAGGGGTCCGTGACTCCCAGGGGATCTTCAGAGTTACTGCAAGAGGGCCGCTGTATTATTGTTTGATAATTTAATTCAAGTTTTGACAGTGGCTGGGCTGACTGAACTCACGTTCTAGCCTTCGCTTCAGTCTAGGAACCGTGATGATCTGTGGATATTTTTGACAACACGTTAAAAACAAGAAATACTAGGGCTGCACTAGTAATAGAAATACTAAGGCTGTATGTCTGTTGTCTTAAAATGTGACTACAGACATTCAGTGGTACAATTAAATTAGTTTTCAGCTCTACAATTGTTGAGGAGTTTCTTTTGACTAGTAGTCCAAGACTGCCAAGTACACACTGGTTTATAGGACCACTACTTGGACCAGTAAGCTGCAAGTTATCTCACCATCAAAAGTTGCATTTTGAATAGAAATATAATTCTTAATTTATATATGAAATATAATTTCGACAGTCAAGAAGTTTCCACAACATTGCAGAAGTCTCATGACGAGTGTGTACAAGGTCAACACCACAAGGCCAGTTCTGTTTTGAGGACCATATGACTTATTTGAAACAAACTTTTATGTGCTTTGTCCAGGTGTGTCGGTGGGTGCTGAAATACAGGACCAGTAAAAACCCTCTGATCCAGATGACCATCCTCAACCTGCTTCCACGCCTGGCTGCCTTCCAGCCTCATACCTTTACAGGTGGGACTAGTTAATGTTTGAATGTAATCCAAGATTCAGCTTGATCTATCTTTAATGCATTCTTTTCTATCACTGGGCTTTTTGGTGGTTATGCACAAGACAAGTGAGGATTTCATGACCAGTTCTTTTTGGGCTCCCCTTCAACAATATCAACAGGCTTTGCCGTATTAAATTGCTTGTAGTTTCTTCCAGTCCATTGTTTTATGTGTACCAGCTGATACAAAGCCCTATGTCTGTATCTAAACATTTGCACTGTGCACCTGTTTGTTCCACTGTGCAGACCAGTACCTGTCAGACACTATGGGCTACCTGCTGGCCTGTCTGAAGAAGGAGAAGGAGCGGACGGCAGCTTTCCAGGCTCTTGGGCTGCTGGTGGTGGCCGTCAGGGCAGAAATCCAGCCCTACCTCACAAAGATCCTTGAGATAATCAAGGCTGCCCTGCCACCCAAAGACTTTGCACACAAGTTAGTAATTAAATATATGGCATTAGCTCTGATAGTATGTAATAGTATAAGATAAATTACATTTCCTCATATTCAGATAGTGATATGTTTGAGTTGTTTTTTTCTATTTTGTTGTGTTTTAATAGTTATTGTCTTACAACCCATGTTTTGTTCACTTCTCTTTTCTTGCTTTGCTTTTACATAGTTGCTTCACATGTTTGAAGAATCTAGTGTTGTAGTTTTTGGTTGTGCTATATCAGATGAGAGACTCATCAATTTTCAAGTGCTAGTTTAAAATCTGTAAGGTAGACCTGTTTAAAAATAATTTTGAGTTACTTTCTATGAAAAGAAAAGAGACTTACCATGTGAGTGTGTTCTTTTTTCCCCTAACTTTGCGGTCTTCCATGTGTGCAGGAGGCAAAAGACCATGCAGGTGGACGCCACAGTGTTCACCTGTATCAGCATGCTTTCCAGAGCCATGGGTCCCAGCATCCAGCCAGACATCAAGGAGCTGCTGGAACCTATGCTGGCTGTGGGCCTCAGGTAGGAAAGACTGATTTCTGGCTGGCTTTATATAAGTTGCAGGGTTTAAATCCAGAGCTTGACTTAAACGGCTTGTATAGTTATGTTTGAAGTTATGTTTGTTGATAAATGCACCACAGCACACTTCTTCGTCCTCATTTAAAGATGACAGTGATGCTGATATTTGGTTGTTTGTCCATTTTGTCTTTTTCATATAGTCCTGCACTGACAGCAGTGCTGTATGACCTGAGCCGTCAAATCCCCCAGTTGAAGAAGGACATCCAGGATGGCCTGCTGAAGATGCTTTCTCTGGTGTTGATGCACAAGCCGCTGCGTCACCCCGGCATGCCCAAAGGCCTGGCTCACCAGCTGGCCTCGCCAAGCCTCACAAACATCCCAGAGGCCAGTGACGTAGGCAGCATCACACTGGCCCTGCGCACACTTGGCAGCTTTGAGTTTGAAGGCAAGAACATTGCAAAAGACCCATCAATCTTAGATTTGGTTCTGTCAGTAGAGAAAAATGATGACTTTAAATGTGGGCATGACAGCCCTAAAAATCATAAAGCATGAAAAGAAATAACTGATGGAGTTAATGCCTCAGTTCCTATGCACTGCACATTCAGGGAATTTGAAAAAAAAATGTAGTGGTTCTAAATTGAAGGCATAAACCATCAGGTATAAGATTGGAGCCAAAAGGAGGGGGGGCATTTAGTCTGTAAGAAATGATAAAGTGAACTGCAAAAAGTCTGGAGTGGTTATGTTGATGGGTGTGTCCAGCTGTTTTCTAGACTGGACCCATGGGGCTCAAGACAGCATATCAGCACTGAATCATACAGCAGCCCAGGGTGAAACAATTACTCGGCAAAGTCTTATATTGTCATCCTGCAGCAGATGGTGGGGTGGGTTTGCATTTTGGTGTAAAGAACAAGCTGTGGTCAGACTGCACAACTGAACAGGGGTTGTTATGAGTTATGGAATATTTCAGGCTCTTCTTTTGAATACAAGTTGTTGACAATCTTGCACCATCAAACAACACCAGACTTCTTCAAAGATCGAAATTGAAGCCTTAAACATGCAATCAAAAGTGCAAAAATTCACCTAACCTGTTTTATGATTATCTGCATTAGTATCCTAACTTGCCTGAAACTACAGCTATGTAAAAAGTAGTTGTAATGCCAAATCTAACTCTTTGTTCTTTCCCTAGGACACTCCCTCACCCAGTTTGTGCGCCACTGTGCTGATCACTTCCTAAACAGCGAACACAAGGAAATCCGGATGGAGGCAGCCCGGACCTGCTCACGCCTCCTTACCCCCTCCATCCACCTGATCAGCGGCCATGTTGTCAGCCAGACTGCTGTGCAGGTTGTTGCAGATGTGCTCAGCAAGCTGCTAGTTGTTGGCATCACCGACCCAGGTAACACATGAAAGAATAAAAAAAGAGGAAGGCAGGAGAAGTGTTTTTTTGATGGGATCGATTGAAGTGAAGGGAACTCAAATTTGCAAGAAAACAGAATTTGATCTTAAGAAATCTTGCATTTGTGGCACCTGTAATCAGCTGTAATTACCTATGACAAAAAGGTAATAAGAGCTATAAGAGAGTCAAAATGTCTAACTTTTTCTTGTCCTTGTGTTCATGCAGATCCAGACATTCGATACTGTGTCCTGGCATCTCTTGATGAGCGTTTTGATGCCCACCTTGCCCAGGCTGAAAACTTACAGGCTCTGTTTGTTGCACTGAATGATGAGGTGTTTGAGATCAGAGAGCTGGCCATCTGTACAATTGGACGCCTCAGCAGCATGAACCCTGCCTTTGTAATGCCCTTCCTACGCAAGATGCTCATTCAGGTAGGAGAGGCATGACAGATGGCACACTATGAATAGTTTATTGATTTATTGTGTTGAATGTTGTAAATGCATTTTTATTTTACACCTTAAGAAAGGATTTGGTGTTTAACTGTTCAACTGAAAACACAAAAACAATCTACCTCACCATGTTATTGCACTTTTGGGTTTTTTTTTTACTACTTTTTTTACTCTTTCCAAGAGTAATTCAGTTTTCCTAAATTCATAAAATAACATGGTTTTCGATATTGTTATTCCTTTAAATGAAGATGATGTTAATTACAAGAAAATTATGTTAAATATAAATACAATATTATGATTTTTTTTTAACTATCTGTTAATACATTTGAAGATCATGTGTTGTCTGTAAATACACATCTTACTTCAGTAAACATTCAGTCTGTTTCAACAGACACCTTTAGATGGCAGCAAAGACCAATGTATTATGCATAGCTTAAACTATCCAAAGTATTGTGTACACTATGCATTAACCTTTCAGATTTATTCCAGATACACAAGAATGGGAATGTTATACTTAATTCTGTTTTGAATTTTGTTGCAGATCCTAACAGAGTTGGAGCACAGTGGTGTGGGCAGAAACAAAGAGCAGAGCGCTCGTATGCTTGGTCATCTAGTCTCCAACGCCCCCCGTCTCATACGGCCATATATGGAGCCCATCCTCAAGGTACAAGTCTGCAAGTTCTCCATTATGAAGGTGTTTGAGTGTATAAATGTAAACCAGGCGGTCACTTGAGAGGAGCATGTGTACTCAGTAGACTCTGAATAAGTAAACGGGATTTTTCACACATCAGTCTTTTTACAGGTCTTGGGGAGTTAGGATGGGACAGACTTCATTGTGCCAGAGGGAAATTTGCGTTGGACTTCACAGTGTCTGCAGTAAAACCAATAAATACATCCAACACAGTAAAATGCAAATGTAAAAAACAACAAATACATACACTCATTAATTGCACATGCCCATTTGTATCATCATGAAAAATGCACACATAGTACGATAATACTGTGCTGCACAGCAAAATAAGAACAATGGTATAAACACATTGCAGCCTAGGTGGTGTTGAGGGCTTTAATGGACAGGGGGACAAAGGAGTTTTTGAACCGGCTGTGTCTGCTCTGGGGGAACTCTGTACCGTCTGCTTGAGGGGAGGAGCTGATATTCAGGGTGAAGAGCATGAGTTGGATCTGAGATGATTTTTTTGTGCCTGTCTTATTATGGTTTGTTGAAAAATGTTGTGAAGACTGGGATGTTGACGGACCCCCGTATTCTTAATGGCTTTCTGTATTAGTCTGTTGATTTTGGCCTTCGATTGGACTGTCAGGTGAGTAAATCATGCAGAGATCCAATAGTGGAGGAGGCTTTCCATTAGGGTGTGACAGAATAGGAAGTGCACTTCCTGGGTCACACCAAAGGTTCTGAGCCTTCTCAGTAAGTGCAGCCTCTGCTGTACTTTGGAACAGATGACCTCTACATGGGCTCTCCACACCAGATTACTGTCTGTGCGGATGCCCAGGTACCTGCAGGTGTGAAAAAAGTTGGATAAAACTTTTTGTTCCTTCAGAGGGTGTGTGTCTAATAGGTCAAGTCTGATAAATTGTCTCAAGTCTCAAGGGTGTGGAGTTAGAAAGAAGTAAGCTTACCAGACCTCTGTAGCCCACCTCTCATCTCTGCTTGAGGCTAGCAGCTTAGGGCTAGCCGTTATTAGCAGAGCACACCCAAAATCTCTGACCAAACTGTCAGTGGCTGAGTTGCATTGTGGGTCATTTAGGTGCCAGGTTTCGATAAGGAAGAATAATGGGTGGATTAAAAAATAGGGATGGGCATTCTAAGTAATTTCCATATTCGAGTACTCTCATTACATTATGTACGAGTACTCGAGTACTCGCAAAACAAACAAACAAAAAAAACAGCATTAGAATAGGGTCACATTTAGGCCAACAACAGAACTCAAGTGCAATTTCAAGCTTGTTTATTGAACAGCCAGGCTTTAATTAGCCTATTAAACAGTACACTCACCCTCAACAAAGCTTAACAGGAGCATATCTGTAGTGAGCATCTTTGTTAGAATCTGGGTTATCTTCTCTGCTCTTGCAGCATCGCAGCGGCGTTTGCTAGCACTGGCAACAAAACCGGTGATAGGAGGCTGCCTACTGTCCGTCTTCGCAGTCTTCTCTTTGTGCTTGATGCGCCAATGGTTGAGCATAGAACTGGTTGTTCTGTGATAAGCTAGTTTGATATGACACAGCTTACACTCCACGGTTGTTTCGTTGATCTTTTCAAAATACTTACAAACGTCATTCTTCAACTTCTTCGCCGCCGCCATTTTGGGGTCAAGTGACGGGGCTTACCTGCGCTGTGCTGTATGCGGCTGCGCACGTGACTGCACCACGTCCAATGAAATGCGAGTACTTGAATCTCAATATGTGTAATGAATACTGACGTTCAAAACGAGTACTCGAGTACTCATGCCCATGCCTATTAAAAAAGACAATGTGATTGGGGTCCAATGCAAAATCTATGATCCATTACAATCTAATTTCCTGAAGCTCTTTAAACCTTTTTTTCCTCATAATTAAAATTATAGGGAGCACCGGTTTGATCAGTTAAGTGACCCTGTTACCTTTGCTTTTGCAGGCTCTTATCCTCAAGCTGAAAGACCCAGACCCCAACCCTGGAGTGGTCATTAGTGTCCTTGCGACCATCGGCGAGTTGGCTCAGGTAAGGCTGAATGTTTATAGCTCTTTGAAGTTTTAAGAGGACTGTGTTAGCCTGTGTATCACATTGATTCTCTTGCTGCTGCTGATTGAAACCCAATAAATCTGAGCCCTGTGCACATTATAACATTTTTGAGTCTCTCACTTAATGCAAGCACTCTGAGCTTGTTCTTTTCTGAGGTGGAAAGTTCAGGGAAGAGCCTCACTCATGGATGTGTGCCTTGCTCCACCCAATCCAGGTGGTTCGATGGTCCCCACAGAGGAGTCAGAAAAGCACAGTTAAAGTCAGGCAGACTCTGCAGTTCAGACAGAGTGCAGGAGATGCTCAGGTAGAACAAATGCTCACAGTTGACCCAGTGCAGGAAGAGACAGGAGCCCAGCTGCTCAGGAACCGGCACAGGAAGACACAAGAAAACGTAGGGATACAGTCAATAGCCTTTAAATGTCATGTCAAATTGAAAAAAAACCCAACAAACCAGAAAGAAACAACGTATGCAAGCCAAAACCAGTATGTTTAGAAAATTTCAGATTTTGGTAGCTCATAATGGTAGTATCAGAAAAGATACTGCAGTAAATGTTGCAACACGGCATCCCCCTGCGCTAACAAATCTGAAATCAAATTAGTCCTGTCAACATGAAAACAACACATAGACAGAATATAATGCATTTTTATAACATTACTGGCATCATTTTAATGTCAAAAGTAATTGTTCAGTCCCTTGTAGATTTTAGAAGATCTTAATGACAGAAAAGTATGAGTATGAGTTTTCCTTCGCTGTGATTGGTTCTCCTGTGCCTACCCTATCAGGTGAGCGGCCTGGAAATGAGGAAGTGGATGGACGAGCTTTTTCCAATCATCATGGATATGCTGCAGGACTCCTCCTCATTGGCCAAACGACAGGTACACCAAAAAAATGTGTCTGCTTCATCTGGTTCTAATTTCCCTTTACTCCAAGTTCCGAAAAATATTTATTTCCTGGGTACAGTAAATACACATCTACTTCAGTAAACAGAACTGGATGTCATTTCTGGAAACATATAGTCACTCAGAAAGCATTTTAGAGCACTGTGCTTCTGGTATTTCCTGTTTAAACAGAAACACTGGGAGGGCTCATTTGAAAAGGATTAACCAATGACTTATCAATAAGGGGCTGAAAAGTAGTTTGAACTGATGGCAGGGACCGGCAAACAAGATTAATGGTTGTAATTTAAAACAGAACAAGATGAATAATAAGAGTACAACCAAATCAACATAAAGTAACTGTTGTTGCATTGTTTGTTAGATAGATACATTTTATTATGATGGTAGTTATCATTGCAAAGAAAAGCGTATCCCAGACTTGTTGCTTCTCCATCAAATGCATTGTTGAGAAAGGATCTGCGTTTGACTTTCCACCAGGTGGCGCTGTGGACACTGGGGCAGCAGGTGGCTAGTACAGGTTATGTGGTGGAGCCCTACCGCAAGTACCCTTCTCTTCTGGAAGTGCTGCTCAACTTCCTGAAGACGGAACAAAATCAGGGCATCAGAAGAGAGGTATGCACCCTTCCTTTCCACTATGGGTTTCTTTGTTGCAATATGAACCCAACTCTGTCACACAGTGACTCATTATGAGGCCAGAAATCCAACCTGTCAACATATACTAACCAAATCAAAGTCAGTTTAGATGTATTGACTTTGACTGGTGAATTATAACCACACAAATACATACTGTATGAAGCTGTGCACATTTTCCATAGTTATATGGAACTTTTTGCTAAGTCTTAAGCTGTGATGTAAGTGATAATTGTCAAAGTTTCTTCCCTCGCCTATTACATTACGTGAGTCTCAAGGAGTGCATTGTCAGTGTATGGTGTGTGGCATGTGGAAATTGGCTCGGGCAACTCTCACCCTTCCACTATCTGATCCATCTGAAACCCTGTTGGGCTAATTATCCACTGGTAGTTGCTACTTTAGGGTGACTGTGTACTCTGTGCTATAGCCTCAGCATTCCTTGAAGGAATGAACTGCAAACTTTTTACATCAAGCATTTATGTCAAGTGTTAGTTTACTTTTCTGTGTTGTAATTTTTATATGAAAGGAATATCCCACAGTAAATCTGTCCTTTTATTATCAAATACTCTCATCCTGCAGGCCTGAAAGATGGCTCTGCTTACTACTTTACAGATGACAGCAGCTGTGCTCAGGTTGGATTTACAGCACTTACTACAGATTCCAGTGGGGTCTCAGAGTCCTGGAAAAAAATATCATAACATCAATAGAGGCTTCTCCAACCACTCATGCAGTATTCTCCAAACTTCTGTTGCTGATGCACATTTTCGTTATGTTCCATATAGTCCTCAATTGGATTGGGTACCTTTTAACTTATAACTGGTACCAGTTCCAGTACCTGTAATTCAGTACTGGTACCCAACAATCCCATTTTTGGTACTGTACCTTCTCTGTAATAACAAAAATTAAATTTTTGAACAAACTACAAGAGTGACATGGTAGACTAAAATACAATTCTGCTAATCTGTTTTTTTTTCTAATCACTCATATAGCTAATCATTCTTCTCAGTCTGTCTGTCTGCTTTTTAAGTGTGTGTCTGCTTGTCTAGCAGTGACACAAGGCTATTAAATTATCGTGATATATCAGCTTTGCAGCAATATTTTTGGCTAGCTAGGAAGTTAACAGAGCAGCTGAAGGAGAAAGTTAAAGGAGAGAGTTAACCCTGGTGGGCCCGTGGCCTGTGGAGCTCTGCTGCTGGCCTCTGAGCTCTCTGGCTGGCTTCCAGCCTTCAGAGTGCTTTGCCGCACTTCTGCCTTTTGTTAAAACCTAGCATTCTCACTCAGATGCACTCCTGGGTTCTGAAATTTGGCACTGATTGATTTAATGTAAATTGGTACCCAGTAGTACAGGTATAATTTGGTCGTTACCCTTGAAAGTACAGAGTTTGGTACCCAACCCGAAGTCCTCACTTTGCTAATAAGTGGCTAAAGTGGCTTCAGCAGAGTTCCAAAAGTATGTGGTAGCGATAGCACCTTGTAACTGTTTATGAAAAATTGCTTGTTTTCTTTGAATGCTTAAACCATGATATTAGATTTATTTCTAAATATTGGTAGTCCGATCAAAGTCAAGACTTGATCAAGATTTCTGCGTTTTTAGACATGTCTTCTAGGGGGGACAGACATGCTGATGGTGTGTGTGTGTGTGTGTGTGTGTGTGTGTGTGTGTGTATGCATGCTGTGTGTCCAACAGGCCATCCGTGTACTGGGTCTTCTTGGAGCTCTGGACCCCTACAAGCACAAGGTGAACATCGGCATGATTGACCAGTCGCGAGACGCCTCTGCTGTCAGTCTCTCCGAGTCCAAATCCAGTCAGGACTCAGGTAAGCAACTGTTACTATTCATGGTTTTGGGAACAGTTTGGGTAGCAGTGTTTCACCAAGAGTCAGAATATAGATTAGTTTAACTTTTTATTTGTGTTCCCCAAAGTTACAGTAGTAATAAATTCTAAACTTTTGTGATTCTGCAACAGCTGGAAAATCTCTAATTCTATATGACCCTTTTTAAAATCTCACTGTGTGGGTCTGTCCTCTGGGGGCCTTGGGGTTCTTGCTGTGATTACAATGTGCCTGTGTGAGTGAGATGAATAGTATTGTCTTTATGTAGAGGACTTATTGTTGTGGTCTTGGACTTCTGCATTTGTTATAATGGAATGTGCCTCCACAGTCACACACTTTTTAAAGATGGGCTGTGAGGTGACTTATTGCAACAAACAACTCCAGTTTTAAAGGTCACAAAACTTATGAAGTGGCAGTTAGCATTTTAGAGTAGGCATGTAAATGTCATTCAGAAAAGGCATCTGAGATGTGAAACAAGGCATTTGCCGTGGTCATAATTTGATTCGTCAGTTCTTGTGCAGTGTTTGGATTTATGAGATACCAGCGAAAGACTGAATTGCCTCCATTTTTGTCATGCTCATGATTTTTTTTGTGATGCACGGCAACAGTTTTGAAAAGGAGAGAGGGTCACTGATTATAAATTTGATAAAACAGCTATTCATAGTGAAATGCAATGTTTTATGCTTCACTGAATTGAACAATATTTAATTGTGGAAAATCAAATTGAGATATGAAACTGTTCGTGCAAGTGAGATCTTTGCATACATTTGCATGTGTGACCATGAATGATCACACAGAATCCCCTACTTTGGTTACAAGTCAGTGTTGTGGAACGAGCTGTGAGTAAAACACCTTTGTAATCTTGCAGCAAAATTTTCTTTGGTCAGAATATGATTGCTCCAGAGAAGGACTGATTTCAGTCTCAGTCATTTGAATTGCTGAATCTGTCTCACAAAACCAATGTTTGACTAAAACCACTTGTGATTATCTTCAGCTCATTAAAAATACTCTACAGTGAAGTGATATGTCTATGTACTCAAGACAAAACACATTTTTTTGAGACCTTGCCCCTGCATTTGAAAAGTCAACAGCAGCTGTGGCTTTGGGTTTGAGATTTGTTGGAGTATTCGTTCTTCAGGATCTAATTTCTGGCTTATGTCTGATCTACACCCAACCAAACCTTTCCTAAAATTCGTTTCTGCCAGTTCAGAGGGATCTGTAACCAAAATAACTGAAGTGTTCTTTTTATTACAGTGGAGATATTCAATTTAAATTGATCCACTTTAGACAGACACCTCCTCAAGCATCTGTTTAAAAAAAGTAGTAACTGTAAATTACTTATCTCACTTTTTAATGTATGAGAATTGATACTGATGCAGTCCGCTTATGCTTAAATGTATACCCATATAAGCCGAGCCATTCATCGTCGTCGTCACACATCAGTGGAGAATTTTTAGCGCTGTCTAAATCTGTTGTGTCAAAATGTTTGTTGTCACAATCCATGCAAACACAATAGCCTCAAAATACCATGATTGGAGTACTTAGTTATACCTAATTACAAATGTGAGTACAGTTTTTTTTTTTCCAGTACATTTCATTTAGATAATACAGTATTCTGTTGAATACAACTCATCACCACAACCTCAGCGTGTGAATACGTTCCCTCTGGTAAGCAGTGATGCAGGGTATATGTCTTGGGCTTTGATTGTCTCAAGATGATCAATTTTGCGGCATTGTTTACATGTGCATAAAAAAACATCTGTAGTGTGTGTGTGTGTGTGTGTGTGTGTGTGAGTGAGACACAGACAGCAGAGGAGCAGCCAAGGAGCAAAAGAGCAGCACATCCCTAAATGACACCAAAATGTGGGACTCTTAGCCTATTTTCTATTACATGACTATTTTGACATAAACATTTACCTGCCAGTGTGGCAGTTAGCCTTCTGAGATTTACTCGCCAAATGGAAAATCTACCTGAATTTGGCTGGTTTTAATTTTGGGCCCTGTCTGGGTCATATCCATAGACACCCTTGGGTTGTTTTAACTCAGTGTAAGCAAGGATATCTGTGGGAAATTATAACTGTCTTAAGCCAGGAGCCCAATAAGCAGCAGAATTATTTACTTTCCACAATATGAAAGAAATAAAATACTACTGATTTCAGTCTTTTCAGAGCCTTACCAGTAGAGAGTTCATCCTAATTGCGGCACTTGTGGAAAGGCCCTGTTTTTTTTTACCAAAGACATACTGATTCATCATCTGTTGACTATCTATAACCACAGAAACTCTTGTGGTAATCCAGGAGCTTTTGATGTGGCTTATAATGAATGGAACATTTGACCTGATGATGGTGCAAAATAAAAAGGTCATGCTGTCACTTAAAGGCCATCATCCTCAGGAGATCTTCACAATTCATTACTATAAAAATGGTGAATGCAGGTCCCCACTCATCTGATCCAGTCATGTGTCTCAGAATGTGATCTTGGACAATACGGTAATAGTTTTACCAGTTTGTACTCTGAGTCAATGGGCTGTGACCGTGAATTGGAGGCTGTATATCTGTTGGCAGATTTGTCAGGGTCAGTGTCTGGAGCACTTTCAATACGACAGCACGTATTTTGTCATGTGGGAGGTCATTGGCAAGGCCTGTCTCCTCACCTGACTTCAGACAAGACCGATCACGTCACTGCAGAACTTCAGGGTCATAAAACTGATGAAATGGTGCGTATTCCCTCTCAGTGACTTGCTGTATTTACATCTGGTATTATATCTAGAAAACAGTGCAGTTTTTTGCCTACACAGCTGAAGCCTGAATTACTACAGCACTGCTGCCTCACTTAGCTAGACTGATGCCTGTTTGTGGGCTGTGAAGATGCAGATGTGTAGCCATCCATCACCATCATTAATCTAGACTTGGGAAGGCCAGAATAATAAAAGATCCTAAGTTACCCTCTTTAGCCTGCAAGCTCTGTGCCAGTCTGTTTTGTCTACAGTCCAGAGCCGTTAGGGAGACAACTGGAGCAGCTGAAACTGTACTCCTGCAGAAGGCCAGTGAAACGCTGAATACCAGACGTCTGTATTCTCAGATGCCTTGTAAAACTCAATAGCTCTGTATAAAAGAAATGGACAGACTGACCCCATTTGCATTGCCTGTCAGAAAACACATTAATAAAATTACTTATTTCAAAAAGAATTATGCATTATAAATTATAAAAAGACCACCCCTGTTGCTTGCTTTCTTTTAAAGGTTTTGTATGCATCATTCAGAGCACTGCTATAGCAGCAATCCACTGATTTCTATGTAAAGATATAGTGGAGTGACGGCATCCTGAGCAGAGAATGATGTTACCTTCGGCCTGCGTGAGTTGTAATCTGATCTTCTCTTTGGTTTGTTGTGGTAAGCCGGTCTGGCTGTGCTTGGGTGTAGGTGCATGTGTGTATCCCACTGGCTAGCTTATCGCCGCCACTTTACACTATGCTCATACCCAGGTTACCGCTGATGTTGGGTCGGCGTAATTTCAGAAGCGTAGCACCCACCCTCTGTCAGCAGTGTTGCTGTTGTTTAGTACTGTTTATGGAGTTAGCACCGTTAGCTGCTTGCCAGTGGCTCAACCAGTTCCATTTGAGAACTGCGTCCAGACTTACACTCAGCACAGTTTTGCATACAGCCCCTTTAACAAATACATAAAATTGTGCTCTCTAATTTTGGGCATGACTGCCAGAAGCCTCATGTGGCTCAGTAGATTCTCCTTTACTTAATGGTGATTCTGAAGTGGCTTACTACAGATGGCAGCAATTAAATAAAAATCCGAAATTTTAGGGTAAAAGTGAGAATAACTGGGTGCACGATGTTGATCCAAGACCGCTGGTTTGAGTTGTAAATATATCCATGAGTTTAAAGGTTTATTAGATGCCAAAATGCTCCACAGCTTTCTAAAATACTGTGGGACAAGATTTTTACAACTCTGTCATGGCAGGGTGTTTTTGAGAAAATGCCTGAATATTGACATTGCATTGATATTGTAGGGGTGAATATTGATGCTTATACAAAATATTTAAACAATTACATTTTTGATAAATAGTCATCAGTACTGGATAAAATGACTAAGGGACTAAAGACAAATAATAGAACAGCTACATTGTAGAAGAATCCGGTAAGTCTAGAAAATTACATCACTTTCTGTAATGCAGCCTGTAAAACCAGGAAAAGAAAACACCTATGATATTACGATATCCTAAATCTAATATCTAGTCTCATATGGAGATATTGATAAATTGTCTAGCCCCACTTGCAAGGTGAGCAAGTATTACTCTTAATGTTCTAGTCAGCAGTGATGTTGAATTGTCTGACCCAGCTTTGGGTTTTAGCTGGATAACCTGCTGTTTTTTTTTTTTTTTGTTTGTTTTTTTTTTTTGCTGGTTTCCCATTGTACAAATGCAGCACTCAGTTAATTTAAAGAGGGGGCTTCATTCTCTACTAATCTGAACTCAGCCTTTGCCCTGCGATTAATGTAAAATTTATGTAGCACAGAGGAAACATGTATTTCTCTATATCCTGTTTATAATGTTCGTGCATATCCTGTGCTTCATGTCATTTAATTTGTAACTGTGACTGACTGAAACTTAAATACGTGGGAACCCATATCATTGTGCATGACCTCATAATGCCAAAACATGAATGAAGGCAGCTCAAAAGAGAAACAGTTCTATGCTTATGTTGGCAAACAAAGTTATAGTTCCATAGCTGTTCTTGGGGTTTAGACAAGACCAAACAAACCAGGGCACAGTCATCAGCTGCTGCAGTCCAGCTTCGTCTTCCTCTTCCTCTAAAAACCCTTATATGAGTTGTTGTCCATTATAACACAGGTCGGTGCCAGAACTGACAAGCAGCCAGCAGCAACAAGCCAACGATATCAGCTCTCCTTTCTCATCAGCCTATTATTATTGTCAAACTCCACAGCCAGCCCCAGAAGCCCTTTCAGCTGTTTAGTGGGAAGGAAGAGGTGTTGATTTGGATGGTAGGGGGGGGGCTGTTTGGGAGGCCATAAATCACATTGATATACCCAAACTTAGACACTGGAGAATTATTGCTTGACTAATGGTCTCTGTGTGTCATGACGGCATAGCTTTCTATCCTGCATAGTCACAAGGGCTGGGCTGATGAAGTTATAGTTGGAAATGGATTTATAGTCGTAAAATATGCCCCAATACTTGTGATGGTATGATCACATTTGGAAAGCCACAAATAGTTTATATGGGCAGTTTTTATACTTGAGAATTGAGCTTAAGTGTTTTTTTACAGTCTGAAGCTTATTGCTTCTGACTGACACCATTGCTGGCTTCACATAGTAAGTTAAAGCCAAAACTGTGATCCAAAATAAGAGTTTTAGCCCACCAACAAAATCAAAGCACCCCACCACCACAGATTTTGAAGAAAGCAGCTTCTAAATTGGGACACAGCTTAAACATATTGTGATACTGTGATACACTGGCGATCTGTTTTGGGTTTGATTTTCTATACCTCTGCTTTGACGACAGACATGACGAGAGGCATTATATTTTTGGGTTTGTGAATGCGATATCTCACGAATGCCTTGAGATTCAACAATGAAATGATGAGAATTAGGTGGTCAAAGGTCAAAGTCACTTTGGCCTGGTGTCTGTCCCATTTTTGTGAACGCGACATCTCAAGGCCTTGAGGAATTTCCTCGAAGTGGCACAAACATCTACTTGGACTCAAGAATGAACTGATTAGAATTTAGTGGTCAAAGGTCACCGTGACCTCACAAAACATGTTTCTGGCCATTACTCAAGAATTCATATGCTAATTATTACAAAATTTCATAAAAATGTCCAATAGGATGAAGTGATGAACTGATGATATTTGATATCCAAAAGGTCAATTTACTGTGGAATCATTATGTTCTGCAAAATTATTTTCTGGCTATTACTTCTGGCATCATATCTCAGGAACAGAAGGGGAGACATTTGGTCAGACACTAAATGGTGACTCTAATCTTGAGACTGTGCTGATTGATCTTCTGTGCTGCTGAGGGGAAGATGTGTGTGAAACATCCACGTTTTCACAGACATGAATGCAAACTGTTACTGCAACTTGACTGGTTCACAGAGGCATAAAACCACGAGGCAGTAATTCTAGTTGTGTCAGGGTGTGCTTCTTGTTTTAGTCTGAGACCCTTAACAGTGATTCTGAAGTTGCAAATGTTGTACGATTCATTTGCAGCAAAAATGACTGAACTGTTGTGTTTCCCTTCATTACAGCGGACTACAGCACCAGTGAGATGCTAGTGAACATGGGTAACCTGCCATTGGATGAGTTTTACCCCGCTGTAGCAATCGTAACTCTGATGCGCATCCTGAGAGACCCCTCACTCTCGAACCACCATACCATGGTGGTCCAGGCTGTCACATTCATCTTCAAGTCTCTAGGCCTCAAGTGTGTCCAGTTCCTGCCGCAGGTCATGCCCACTTTCCTCAATGTCATCCGGGTCTGTGACGCCAGTATCCGAGAGGTAGGTAGTGCTACAGAATAAGAGGAAAGAGGCTGTCTGGTTGATTTGTTATCTGTTTACCTCTGGTGAATGATGTCAGTTATTTTTAAAGCAAGTCTCTCACTCTTTGTTTCCTCTGTGTTTTTTTTTTTTTGTTCTCTAGTTCCTCTTTCAGCAGATGGGAATGGTAGTGTGTTTTGTGAAGATCCACATCCGCCCCTACATGGACGACATCTTTACCCTCATCAGAGTGAGTAACTGTGTCAACATCCCTCCTCCTCCCCCCTGCCACCGATCCCAATCCCTAAACACTGATCATCCAGCCTCCCTTATTTTCCTGTGAGTCAGGCAAACAGCTGCAAACTCTTAATTGCACTCAGTTGTGCTCTCTACTTCCCTCATTAGGAGAAATGTGTTGAAGGCCCAGGGATGAAATCTGGCCCCATGTCACACAGCAGTACACATCATGTGTGGTTTGGTACTCATTAACAAGATTAGTGATGCTGTGGGTCTGGGAGAGTGAGAAATTCACATCATTTGGATAATATTCTTTTTACTCTCCTTTTTAGGACCTCCTAAACATATACATGTATTTGAAAATGCAAAAATGTTTGAAATACTTTCCCCCTCTGTTTAAGAAAAAAATCTGCCTCCGTCCACACTAGAATGCAAAAACAACTCTAAACGTTCGCTGGCGTTCGCTGGCATTAGCTGCCTTCTGCGGTCTGCACTTGTTGCAAAGGTAGTAAAGTCTACAGGCTAATGTTACCTATTTCAAAACAGCAACTGTCGATCTCATCAACGTTGATTCCCCTTCGGTATAAGGACAAAGGAGCTCACTCAAACATGCGAGTGATGTTTTCCCTCCATTCCTCATTGACCACAATCCCACTCCTGAAATTGTCCCACCATCTGCTTGTTTGACTGGGCATGATCCAAAACTGCCTTTTCTGATGGACTTGTAGCAATACTTGGTTGAAGAGTAAAATAGTCATTAGACCAAGCAGTGTTGACAACGCATAAACAAACTAGTAGTCTGCAAGTTGTTGTTGTTGTTGTTTCTGACACATGCTCATTACATGAAGCAATAATGGGCATATGTGCATTGAGGAAATTATGTTATTGTTCACCAAATATTACATTCTACATTACTACACAGACACAAAGTAACCAGAAGTTTGGAAAATCTGCACCCTAAAATGTGTTTTCAAAAATCTCTGTTTTATTTGCCTAAAACTCAGTTTGCATGTGGGCAAGAGTCCTAAACGTAGGACAAAATATCTGTTCACAACAATATCTGTATACATGTAGACAGGGCCTTAGAAATGCTTATTGTTCAGAATTACACTTTCTAACAGCTCACATTGTCAAATTCAGAGAAAACTGGTGAGGATTCCTGACATTCACCCACCAACTGCTAAAGCCATAGCTCTTGCACTTGCACAAACACACTTGTCTAGCACATAATCATATAGCAAGGCACAAAATATCATATGACTGTCCTTGTATTTGAATCTTGGTAACACTGTTACCAGCACTTTTTCTATGGTGGTAACTCCTCCTGAAGGAAAGTAATTGAGAGAACTGAACCACTGCGCCTCGAGTCCCTCTGAGTTAATAAATTGCGAGTGAAACAAAGAATCTATTCATTTTTCTCCAGCTCAGCTCCTGCATCCAGATGAGGGGGCTGGAATAGCCATTCAGGATGTACACTCACCCTCTCTCTAGTCAGCTGCCACAGGCAGGGAAAGCAGGAAGTCGGGGGCTGCTTGAGATCTCTGGTCACTGACAAAACACCTCGGCCAGATCTCACAGCTGAAGCCCATTGACTGATTGACGTATTGCGTGACTTCAATTCTTCCACCCTGACTCCAATTGCCATTATCTCTTATGTACACAGTGGCCATGCCTAGATTTTCCAAAACGGTGTTATAAGCCACACAGACGTGATGTCAGTCCCCGTGGACAGGAAATTGTCCCCATTCCTCGCCATCTAGTATCGTGACCCTCTCTGCCTCTGGCAAGTGAAAGCTTTGTATTTCCAGAGGGAAATCTGTCTAAATGTCTCTGTCACACTCAACTCATTGCTGGAAACACATTTTGACCCAATTTTAGACCCACACAAACACTATAGGACAGCAGGGAGGATGAGGTAGTGTTTTGTACTAAGTTCTTTGGATGTACCCTCTGAATATTAAAAATTTATATTCAGAAATTGGACTCACTTGAATTGAGGTCACTCTCTTTCAGGACAAACGTATGACTTACTGCAACAGTCACATCTGTCTGTTAACTTAGGTGTTATTAGTTTGTGCATTTTTTAGATCACACTGAGGATCATTTTGGCCAAGAGATTCTCTAGACCAGGGTGTCTGCAGGTCCTTAAAACGATGTCTTGATTTGAATTTTACGAATATTGGGCCTTAAAAATCATTTAATGGTTTTACATTGAACTTGCAGGGTCTTAATTGCCAACATTTTATCTAATTTTATTTATCCATCTTTTAATTTCTTTTTGGCAAGCTCCTCTGTGTGAAAGCTCACATTCTGAAATCTTTAAACCTACCACTGAACCTAATACTGTCTTTTTACTTTTTACTTGCACTTTCCTAATCACAAACTGTAGATTAACCTAACTCACTTTAAGAACCATATTCCTGCTTAAAACCTTCCTGTGCACCTTTGATTGATGACCACATGGGTACAGCTGAGCTAATACGTACCTGCAGTGCATATAAAGAATAAGATAAAGATGATTTGTCTGAAAATGAGACTTACATTTGTTTTAATAAATAATCTTGAAATGTTCTCAAAAAGCATTGCATTTAAATGTCTGATACCTGTACACACCTTGCTCTAGACAGTCTGACCTCTTAACATGACAAGAACAGGATTCTTTATGATGGTATTTTGATACATGTCAACATCTTATGTTTTGTTCCGTAGGAGTACTGGACACCAAACAACCCCATGCAGAACACCATCATCCTTCTGATCGAGCAGATTGTGGTGGCGCTGGGTGGGGAGTTCAAGCTCTACCTGCCTCAGCTCATCCCACATATGTTGCGCGTCTTCATGCACGACAACAGCACCGGGCGCAGTGTTACCATCAAGGTCAGTGCAACGTGTTGCAGTTCACATGACTGAATCACCACGACTTCTGTGCGATTATAGGCCGATAAATGGCTAAAGTTGTGTATCTCATTATGATTTTAAAAGTACAGTTTGTGATTGAAGTGCACACGGTGGTGTATCCCAGCCACCAGAATTTAAAAAAAGGATCTAAAGAAGAGCTGCTGTGCCTTATTAATTGATTCACAGGGCTTTTACTGCACAAAATAATACTAGATAGCAACTATTATTGTTTCGCAAGTTTTTTTTGCTGTAAAACACATTTTTTTATTTTATGATAAGATTTATTTTATGATAAGATGAGAAACTTTGCAAAATTTTCATTAATGTGTGATTACAGGTGGAGCCTTTAACTGTAATACATGGATGTTTAACATGTCAGAATTACAGATCAGGTAAAAAAAATTAAGGAGTTGTTTTTAAGTTCAGCTATTGCAGCAACAAAACTTAAAGAATTAATCAGGGAAGAAGAAACACAAACATAAACATTAAATTGAAAAAAAAAAAAAAACAGTAGATTTTACAAATTAGGAGGTTACCGGAACGAATCCAGGAAGGCTGGAATTGACATTGTGGTTATAGAGCTGGAACAGCTTTAAAAAAGTGCTTTTAAATCTCTCAGCAGAGGCTTAACATATAAAAGATATTGCTTGGAAACAGGTTAATGCTACCATGAATGCTTATTCAGCAGAGTGCAGAGCAATAGCTGAAATAAAAAAGAAATTGAGTCATTTGAAAATACTTGCAATAAAAACAGACCAGACTGCTTGCTGTGGCCCAGTGCATCATCAGAGAGGCCTCAGTGCGTTTTAATGATGCGCCCCTATATATTCCATCGAGTATCAAGTCCTTGAGCAATGCAACATTTTCCATTTTGTATAGTCATTGTCAATTTCTTAGTGTTGCCTTTTCTTGCAATATTTAACTATATTTTAACTATTTGTGACGTTTGCTTTCCAATTGACATGGGTGACAATTATTCAGTCCTGCCTATTTAGGAGAATAGAATTGTTGATGTAGAGCAGGTAATTAATCTGATGAATCACAGTCTGATGAAAGTAAAAAGGTTGAAAGAATGATCTTGATTACTCGTAGCAAATAGCTTCATTACTTTTGATAATCTGATCTCTTTAACTAATCAATCATCCTGTCATTCTATCAACAAAAAAAGCTAAAGTTTGATGAATGCCTTGAGATTTAAAGGTACTCTGTGGAGTTTGTGACCACGAGCACTCTTGTGAGCAACGTGACATGACTTAGGGTGGCTAATCACATTACCGGCTGGAAAGGCGCTCGTAGTCCACAGAAGTAATACAGTCTCTTTTTTATTATGAAATATTATATTGAATTAAAGTATGTAGCTCATGTGTACTATCCTAAAAAGCACTGGCATTAACTCTGTGCCCGCATGTTTCTTTTATCACAGTATAGATACTACAGTAGTGATAATGAAAAGGAATTCTACAGATCTTTAAGTCAACATAAACAAGCTTAATGAAGTCAGATACTCAGTTGCTGAGAGGGGGGAAACTGACTTTCTCTCCACCCTCCATTCCCCCACAAATGGGGCATTTAAGTGACATGTGCTGGATTTGGTGTGAATGCGGTCTAACGCTTTCAGCAGTCTGTAGCAGTAATGCTCCAAGAAACATTCTCAATGCACCAGTAAAGGAAAGGAAGAAGATTGCTCGCTAGCAAACATGGATCTTAATAATGCAGGGTCTAAAATATTTCACTGTGTTATATTCAGCATGCAGGTTAGGATACAGGTCTGGGATACAGACAATGTGCGGCGAGTAATACTGACTTTAAACGATCTTGTTGTTTGCACGCAACGGGGTACCAGTCTAATTGCCAGTTAGACAGAAATTTGCTTCACATTCATTCGATGTGCACTGTATGCACTTTGCGCATGGTTCAGTATATTTGGCACTGTAGAGCATGGCACCAAACCCCTAACTTCTCAGAGTGCCTAAATATGTGGCAGCCTCATCACTCTGAAATCTCTCCAAAACAAAAACGTGCACTTCTGTCAGTCCTGTGTGTGCTCGTGTGCATTTTGGGCCTGTGTGTGTAACAAAGGAGTGAAGCAATTGAATTTCTCCAAGAGGGGTTAATAAATTACACCTTTTTCTTTTTTGACGCAAAACAAATTTGTGAACCGCTGTTGGTAGCATGCTCCAGCAGTTTATTTTCACAACCCAACACACACTATTTCCCGTTCCCACGGCTTTTGGCCGGGAATGGAATATAGGAATAAAGGAATAAATTTCGTCATGCGGATTTCAGCCAGACTGTACTGTAAGTATTCTCCAAGCAGGACAAATCCTTTGCATCAGAAAGATGTAAGGAAAAGAGCAAAGAGTACTGATACACTTCACACAGGGAGCTGTCACGGAGGAGAGTTAAAGTTTATTGCCCATAATTGATAAAAAAAATGAAACAATAATAGCATGTCCCAATAAAGCATGGCCCCAGATAATGTGTTATAGAACTGATGTATATTTTTTGGACAAAGTTGACCATTTAGCGCACTTTTGACAGCTGTACTGATAAATTTAGAAAACGTGACATGTTATGTGTCATAAATCTGGTAGAGAACGCACGCTAACTAGATGGAAAGGATCATATGTCAGATTTGAGTTGTTATTCGAGTAGATAACTTAATTTTCCAGCAGAGCCAAGTGGGAGTGTGTGTTTAAAAGTACTCCCATCACTTGACACTCTTTCAGAAGGCACAGGAGCTCAGCCCTCTGTTGACTTATTGGGGTGCTGTTTTCTTTTTGTGGTTTCAATAGATATCCGTGAAGACCATTCAGGTCTAAGCCATTCACTTGTAATACAGCAGTTCAAAGACAGCATAGACCTGTAGTTGACACACTCTCTTGTTTCAGCAGCTGCTGCCAGTAGTTGTCTGGGTTTTCCCTCAAGCCCTAAATCATGGTTTGGGCACAGACCACAAAGACAGAATCACAAGAAGCACGGTCATCTAGTGCTCTCTCCTCTGGTGCTGTTTTGTCTCAGAGTCTGCAGTATTAGATAACCCAGCAGCCCACCGTCTGGATAGTCTATAACTCAGACCTCGGTCTGGAGCCTAATCTTTAGTACAGGAGTGGGGTCATGAATTGGGGGACCTGGGAATTGGGTTACCCTCTACTCCAAAGGAGCAGAAAAGAAAAACATACTTCGATCATTTCAAGGAACTGTTCTGTCCAGCCCCCGCCCCCAGCACTCACATACACACTGGTACACCTCCACCTCGGCTTCCTGCTGTCTCGCCATGCGCAACTTAGACGTGGGGGTGGAGGTGCTGGGAAAGAACGGAAGTGGTCATGGTGCGTGTTGGGGGCTGGGGTGGGTTTGTTCATTGCAACATACGTCATCCTTTAGGACCACCGTCTCCCATGCGCATTCCTCACACATGCTCAACACAACATGACATAACCATTAGACAGAATTACAGGAGCTTTCCTCAAAAAACAACCACAGAGCTAACTTTACGTTACGTTTTTTTATTTAAGATGTGTTGGTGAGTGCTTGCTGACTGGATGAAGGTGGCAGTTGTAACACCCAGTGAGCCCTGAAATCTTAATGATCTCTATATGCATTTATAGCTTTATACTCAGACATGAGTTCATGTTTTGTCATGACAGCTTTGAAGTGGTTGAGTGTTGATGCATTAGAAATCAAAACGACGATATATGAATACATGATTAAAGACGTGTCTGTGCTCTCAGACAATGCAACCAATTAGAATCCCCTTAACCGCTGCACTGAAAACATCATCATTATATATGCTACCATTTGTTTTCCATCTCAAGTATGCTGCTAATTACAATCATCCTGATGACATTGATTTATTTTGCATAATTTAAACTGGCAAGGACTGCCAGCAGTTTCTTATTAGAAGGTGATGTTGTAATGAGTGAGTTAGGTGACACATAATGTGCATTAACAGCAATCTTAATCACACTATGCAAGTTGGGTCTAATAAAATCTTGGTTGCAAACTGTATCAAACAGTGTGACATCAATGATAGCGACATGATGGATAGTGCAATGAATGCTTAGTCAGTCTTAATTCTATGCTGTAAATGGAAAAAATAAATGCAGGCAGAAGCTGGTCATTAATTTGTATTATCAATCATGGCTGATCTCAGGTTTGGCCAGTGTATTGTAGTGGTTCCAAGATGTGGGTTGTAGTTAACGATTCATAGATCAGTTGATCCTTTTATAGACCAAAGAACAGATCGATTAATTGAGAGGATAATCCACAGATTAATCGACACTGAAAATAATTGGTGAGTTGCAACTCTAGTCATACCACCAGTCATCTAAGAATTTAGTTCTAAAATTTTGACAAAGTCATAAGATCACTGTTTGAATGTAAAGTGGCCTTAATGTATAACTGTTTGTTCATAATTATGGTTATGGTTATATCATTATGGTTTACATAAATTTCTTTTGGTTTTATGTGACCATATGTGTCTTTCTTTTTTCTTTTAGTATTTGTTTGCATTTTTGCCAAAGAACAGCTAAAATGTGCTTTGAAGATCTCCAGTGGGGTTCATACCTGGGACATCAGGGTTTCATAGTATACGCCTTACAGTTTAGTATAGTAAATGACTGGCCCAGCAGTACGCCCCACATTGTGTGTTTCTGTTTGAACCTGAAAAATGCCATATTTGCAGCTCTTTTGCCCTTTACTATATTTTATGGTCTGTACGCTGTGGAGTGACTTACAGATAAGATATTCACTCATTTACTCACTCATTCATAGCAATGCATAGTTTTCCTGGAAGGTTAGCATGTGTGCCAGCACCTTCCAGCTTTTCTTTAGGGATTCCTAAGAAAAGGCCATTTAGCCATAACAAGCTCATTAAAATGAACTGCTTATGCTAAGTGTTTCGGTATGTGGGACTGAGCAGCGTGTGCTCTCCTTTTGCAGATGCTCAACGCCATCCAGCTATTTGGTGCCAACCTAGATGACTACCTGCACTTGCTGCTGCCTCCCATTGTGAAGCTGTTTGATGCCCCTGATGTACCCCTGCAGGCTCGCAAGTCAGTGCTCCACATAGCTGTCCCTGTACTCATGTAGTTGGAGTTTTGAATCTAGTGAGAAGTAGAAAGAAAGTCCATTCTTACTAGATTTCAGAATTTTTTTGAGATAACATTGTTGTTTTATCTCCGAAGTCTGATTATGATTGTATATACACTTGCACCACAGAAGTTAAAAAATGTAACTGCACAGACGAATGGGTTTCCACTGGTAGTATTCTTTAGAGCATAACACTTTTATGTGTACTTTTGAGTCCTTTAAAGTACTCTATGTCCATGTTAATTTTGAGGGAAGCTAAGCGTTTTGTTTTTATCTGTTTTTCCTCTGTGTGGCTCAGGGTTGCCTTGGAGACACTGGACAGGCTGACAGAATCCCTGGACTTCACAGACTATGCTTCTCGCATCATCCACCCGATTGTTCGGACACTTGACAGCACGCCTGAGTTGCGCTCTACCTCTATGGACACCCTGTCCTCGCTAGTGTTCCAGTTGGGAAAAAAGGTAGCTCTGACTCTCCCCAGGGCTCCTTTTAGATGTAGCTATTTTTCAGAAGGCTACTTTCAGCCTCCCTGCTGCTGGCTTCACATGAACAGCATTTCGGTAACCCCTCCACCCCCCATAGTCTTTATTACTTCCTGCCAGACTGCTGATGTCATTGACCGTTTGGCGGCAGGGGGTGGTGTTTATGAGAGTGGATGAGGTCACATTTACCCCTTCTTCTCCTCCTATGCCGTCTCCTCCCTCATTCCAAAATCCTCCTATCGTTTTCAGGCCTAACCTCAGAACCACCAGCCCACGTGCAGCCTCGTCTGGCAACAAACGTGCAGGGAAAGCTTTTGATGTGAGACTCTTGGTGGTTAGAGACAAGTGCCGGATACTCAGTTTTTTGGCTTCTAGCGTGGGGAAAACGGTGGCCAGACTAAACCACATAAAGCACTCACACATCCTTTTATTAACTCTACTTCCCTTTCCCTTTATTTTCAGTACCAGATCTTCATTCCCATGGTAAACAAGGTGATGCTGAAGCACAGGATCAACCACCAGCGTTATGACATACTCATATGTCGCATTGTTAAGGTGAGTCCCCCAGGTATATCCAGGTTTTCTCAGAAACACTGAGCACATTTCCAACATGCCTACTGTAGTCACTGTTCTTTGCCTCTTGCCCAGTCAGACCCAAACATTATAACTGTTCATGACACATTGTCAAGCTATAAGTTACATAATCACAAACAAACAAAACTTTTGTTTTGATACAATGCATCATGAGAAAGTCATTGCATTGCTCTGTTTATCAACAATTATCCGTCAGGAAGGAAATGCACCTCTACATTTATAAAACATGTTTTGAGGCTTGACTCAAGAATTTGTCTGTGGGTGGGCTGTGTGCGTGTGTGGCCTGTGTGTGTTTGTGGTCATTACAGGGCTATACTCTAGCTGAGGAGGAAGAGGACCCTCTAATCTTCCAACATCGCCAGCTTCGCGGTAACCAAGGTGACACTCTGGTCAGTGGACCGGTGGAGGCGGGGCCTATGAAGAAGCTTCACGTCAGCACTACAGCACTTCAGAAGGTCAGAAGGGATAATTGCTTTTTTACTTTTAAAACTGTTCTTTTAAATCACACTTTCATAGTGAAACGTAACAAAACAAATCTAGTGTTTGTTTCACTGCCATAATTGTTGACAGTCGGTATTGTGATTGTGTATAGTAAACAGTCCTGTGAAAAAGCCCACAGTTTACTTGTATTGAAGACAGAACAGACCATTTGAAAAACCTGCACAAATAAGCAGAGAAAACAGTGGATGGAGATGCTTACAGTCGGGGCACAAGGGGTCACAGAGTGGTGTGATAAATATGAAAATGATGTGATTTATTTGCTACGGCCTTCAAAGACACCAGATCTCTACCTAGTTGAATACCCATGGGAGATTGACTTGTGTAGATGGATGTATTGCACAGCATTCTCCACCACCATCATCAAAGAAGCAAATGAGGCAGTCCTATGGAGGAATGCAGTTCCATTTTTTCATGACTATCAGCAAAAGATTTACGAGTGCATCTCCTCCAGATCATCCCACACACATTACCTGTGACACTTAGGTCTGGAGAAACTGAGTTTCTCCCACGTAGTTCCCAGTCCATTCTGACATGGATGATGTCTGTCTCTTCACAGGCTTGGGGTGCTGCCAGGAAGGTGTCCAAAGATGATTGGCTGGAGTGGCTCAGGCGCTTGAGTGTCGTCCTGCTCAAGGAGTCTTCCTCCCCAGCCCTACGATCATGCTGGTCACTGGCCCAAACCTACATTCCTCTTGCCAGGTAGGCTACTTCCTTAAGGTCAACCTCTGTATCTCACTTCCTTGTCGTCTATTCCTTCTTTATTTCTGTCTTATAAAAGTTCTTTAAAGGAGCTATTAGTGATTTTCACATTCTGGAGCAGGATCATGTGCACACAGTTCTCAACATGCAGGGGGTTGAGCTGGTGGCTACAAGCTAATAGCTAATTCAATAAACTGCACTATCAACAGCGAAAGTGCTGACAGAGCTAACATTGTTGGCTGCCATACGCTATCCCAGCATCAGCGGTAACAGCCAGTTGAGCACAGTGCAGAGTGATGGTAATGAGCTAGCCAGTGGGATACACACACAGGGACTCACATGCAGTAACATGCATGTGGAGCTGGCGCGGTTTCCACAACAATCCACAGAGAAACTTGGATTACAACACAGAGGTAGCGTGACTTCACTCCCTGCTTAGGATGCCATTACTTCACTGTATCTTCACATAGCAGATAGTTGTTTGCTGCTATATTAATGCGCTGAATGATTCGTTCAGCTCCTTTAATTTTCCACATCCATAATAGACCATAACCGCTGAAAACATTCACATAATTGCCATAGGAGAGACATAAAAGAATTTGAAGCTGTCTTTTTACTTAGCACTTCTACTAGTGTTAGGAAAACTGAGGGGTTCAGACAGGCACCACTGAGAAAAGCAGTGAAACTGTTATTGTGGATCTGCTCAATGCAGAGCTGCTTTCCAGATGTGACTGTGCATTACTGTAGATGTAATGCAGGTTGTCACTGAAAAACCTTTGTGCTCTGTAGTCAAAGCTATAAAACAACAATGTACTTGCATATACAGTGATTCTTACAAGTTATAAACTAATCTTGCCACTGATTGATTTGCTGCTCTCCCAAATTCAGTTAAAGCCTGCTTCTGTAAAATATCAAAATCAGTTGAAATGTGTCACATGTGTATCTTTGTTTTAATGTGTAAATACTGTTGCTGTGCTCCACAGGGACCTGTTCAATGCAGCCTTCCTGTCTTGTTGGTCTGAGCTGAGTGAGGACCAGCAGGATGAGCTCATCCGCAGCATCGAGTTGGCTCTCACCTCCCAGGACATCGCTGAGGTTACACAGACTCTGCTAAACCTGGCAGAGTTCATGGAGCACAGTGACAAGGTCAGCATCGAACTGCAGCAGCTGCATTAAACTACAGAATCACTGTGATACAGTTTAGACTGAAGCACACGTCAAATTTTATTAGGGGGCTTGCAGGTCTATATCTTAAGTTGAATTTTCCAAATTAAAGTCCTCCTAAATTCAATGTTTGATATTTGGCAGTGCATTTAGAGGGGTGATAAATAAAGCTTTTCATGCCTCATAGAGTTTCATCTCAAACCACCCATCATAAATCTGAGAGGGTTAGATGCTTTTCTCTGTTACCAGTGACTCAACTATAGCATGTCCATTTTTGAGCCTTTTATGGAACAGGCGGTCCAGCCCCTTTGTGGAGCAAAAAGTAAATGCCAAAGGGATGTGCATGACATTACATCCACTACATGATGTTGAAATGCCATTTGAAAATAGGCTGCGCTTAAATAGATCAGTTCAAACATCATCTGTTTTAATGTTGTCCTTGTGGAAACACAAATGATGGTAAATTTTGCTCTGTTAATTTTATGTCTTTCTTTGCCATCAATCTTTCTTTACATTTAGTTGTACGTGAACACATTCAGTGTTTGAATTTATGCATCTACCGGAAAATTTACATGGTGAACCAGGTGCAAGGCAAAGTTTATGATCTCAAATAATGGAATGTGCATAGAGGTAACTAATAGATTTGTAATGCCAGTAAGAGAAACCACCCAAATATTTACTTTGCCCTCATATTTTATGGACACACCTATGTTACAGTTTACCGGAGTCAGGATACCTACGTCACAGGAACGGTAATGTGGGTGAAGTCCATGTGATTTTCAATACAAAGGTGTTAAAATGGATTTTGTGTTGTAGGTTTGATGTTTGCCCCAACTGCAGTATGTTATACTTCATAACAGTTAATTAAAAGCTATCACAAGATGCATTTATGCACATTTTCAATTTGCGCATCAAGAAATCTGAGTGGAAAGGCCAAAAATTTGAAAAAACTCAATTCAAGTATTGCAAAAATTCTTTTACGCTCAGGGGTGGTGGAAATGCACTGTCTTTGAGGAATCCAATGTAAGCTCTTTTTGACATCTCTGGATGGCTTTTAACACATTTATACACTCAGGGCTGTTACCAGAATTCTTTTCAGAAGTACAGAGCTGTAATATGAGTTGCTCAAAAATATCTATTTCCATGGTCCATGGTGCTCTCCACACATCAGAAGCCCATCAATGCACCCTTTCTTTTCCCAGTTTACTGAAAATTTGGTAAAAATTTGGGCTACATTTGGATGGAAGCCAGACTATTGTGAAATAAATAGGAACAGAAATGTAGGAGATAACACTTAAAAACCACTGCAATATTTGTTCAACAGATGTGTCAAGACTACCAAAAAGTTAACAGAAAAAGCCTTTAAAGATGGCCCGTTAACTTAAGTCCACTGTTTGACCACACATGTTGAGCTAATTATTGGCGATACTGTTACGTTCAGGGCAGAGACCATCGTGGCTCGGTCACAATATAGCATTTCAGCGGGGATACCCCTGCTGTGAGGCTGCAGACAAACACATATAAAGTGTCCTGTATTGAGCCAGTGGAAAGAAGGACGTAAGATGTTTTCTGTAGGCCACCAGACACCCTTTTGCACGTGAGCTCAATTATTTCAGTCATTCACAGTAATTGTGTTATATGGTAAATAAGTCTTTGAGACTTTAACAGAATAATAAGTTCTTGATGATGCAAAGCCTACAAATTGCTGATAGAGGATAGAAGAGGTCACAGACTGACAGCTGTAAATTAAAGTTTCATTTTTTTAAGGAAACAACTTTGGTTATTTTATTCAATTACTTTCCTTTTTTCAGGGACCTCTGCCTCTCAGAGATGATAATGGCATTGTGCTGCTTGGTGAGAGAGCTGCCAAGTGTCGTGCCTACGCCAAAGCTCTGCACTACAAAGAGCTGGAGTTTCAGAAAGGGCCTTCTCCTCTCATCCTGGAGTCTCTTATCAGGTAGGTGGTCTGAAAACCTCAGAAGCTTTGTTTTTTCTTCTTTTTTAATGAAAACAAAGCATGGCTTTTACTAATTGTGAGAAATTGAACTCTGTGTTTCTTCATTACAGTATTTGACTGAAAATAGCAAGCTCACATTTTTTTCTTGATAGGATAAATCAAGAATAACATAGAAATAACAAGGGTAAATCAGGAATAACATAGAAATAATATGTATTTCTCCTTTGCTCCAAGTAACAATTTTTCAACTGAAGCTATAGTAGAGCCAAAGGAATATGTAGCTTCTTACATAGCTATAATATGTAGCTTCTTCAAAGTTAGAACTTCCTGTGACAAACAGTTTCTTGGTAACATTGAGACTATAACATGAGTCAGTGTTGGTGGGAGGTCTTTTCCTGCTGGAGTTGAGTCATCCTCGTCACAGAAACTAGGTTTGACAGGTGCCTCTGTGATTAACATTTACTGCATTAGAAGTTATTTCTTACAGACAAACATTAAACTATTCTCTCAAAGTCAATTTTTATTCAAATAAATACACAGAAAAAATACATTACACATATCCTTCTGTCCCATAAGTCTTTGATATCGTCTGTCATCTTTTCCATCCCTTTTTCTCATCCTTCTTTATTTCTGTGCCTTTGGCATGGCATGGAGAAATCTGTTTTCCAGGCATCTAATTGGACGCTTGCCTCCTTTTCATCTAAGAGTGTCTGGACTTGTGTTTCTCGGGGGCCTGTTTTCAATTTCTCAGGAGCCTTGATGATGATGAATGATGGGAGCCGGCACTCTGGTGTTTTCAATATCCCCATCTGGTTCTCACCTCTCCAGGATTTCCCATAAAAGATCTAGAGGCCGGTGTGCAAAAGCACTACGTAAACCTGGCTTTACTGAGTGGCTGCTGTATTTAAAGAAAAAAAAAAAAAGTTCATATCTGATGAACACTTTATGATGACGAGGAGGCATCGTCACTGCTATTTTAGTTCTTGATGAGTCATGATGTTTTTAGATGAGTTTGAGATTATTTCAGGGATTGTTTTTGGAATTCTCTTTTATGGCTCTTCAGTTGAAATTCAGGGTATTCAGTCTGATTAGGTGACATACTCATTATAGTACACACTTTATGAGTTGTAACTGGTATAAATAAAGTGTGAGGGATTTTAAGAAAATCAAAATAATTAGTTTGTGGTCTGACGATATTCTCAGGCCCCATAGCTTTGGATAGAGCCAGGAAATTGGTCACATTTTCCCCATATTTCCCAACAGCAGAGGAACATAGTTAATTGAGCATTTGGCCTATGGTGTTATTGGTACATCATACATGTGGTCTTTAGATTAACTTAGAGTAGCCATTTGCTTCTGTTTTTCTGATATTTTGTTGAATTTGACAATCTCTATTCAAATGTAATGTTGGGATGACAGTAGTAAAGCGCGGCTTCATTTGAGTAACTTTTAAGTTTGGTGGTTCCATCACTACTATAGCGACTGGAGCTGGGTATTGTTGCATCTGGACCATGTGTTG